>NC_086107.1:105892335-106192335 GCF_963921235.1 Mobula hypostoma
CACTGCTGTAACTTGCCTCATACGCGGTTCCCCACTACGTTGGAGAGGCGTGGAGGGAAATCATCCGCTAACCGGAGAAACTCCGGATGCGACGTACCTTTCCTTTCCTTCTTCCCAATGAGGTCACCCCTCATTCTCCTGCAGTGCAGGAAATAACGATCCACAGTGGCCAACCTCTAACCTCCCTTGAACCCAGGCAGCATCCTCGTAAGATCTTTTCTGCACCCACTCCAGCTTGACAATGTCTTTCCTGTAACAAGGTGACCAGAACTCTGATGATGCTCCCACCCTGTGCCTAGGGGTGGATTGCCATGGGATAGGTCCTGCGTAGAAGCAGCATCCACCACCGAGTTTCGGGTCACCGCATCGAGTCAGACTGGTGCTGAGTGTTCGGTCCGGGGGTATCGTCAGTATTTCTGAATCCCCCCCACCAGAGCCAGTCGCCGGAGATGCCACAGCTCTGTCCAGGGTGGGGAGACTATCAGGCTTCTTCAGTCCTTCCAGGACAACGAGGGGCTTGTGCAGCACATGGAGTCAATAACTGTTTCCCCTGGCCTGGGATAACAGGCCCAGGCCCAGCCTGTTGGTTTAGGCTCAGCTACTGAAGGTAGTTTTGGCAGGAAGTCAGGGCCGAGTCATTTTAGCAGTGAGGCTATGGTTTAAAGCATGTGACATCACGTGATATCAGAAGATCACATACTATCACAGACCAGTGTGAAACAGGTGGGAGGCTCAGACCAGGATACCAAACACCTGTGATAACAGGCCAGTGTCTCAAACAGCCATTCTCACCAGGGTACATCTTCCCCATCAGAACCTTTGAGCTAATCTGCCAGAGATGTTGCGACAGAGCGTAGGACCCAGCACTGGCTGAGTTCGGGATTTGATCCCAGTCTGGAACTGAGATAATCAGGGTTGGAATCACGAGACCAGCTTTCACACAAAGGTCCTGTTGTCCCACTCGGGTTACTCTCCCAGCAACACCACAGTCTTTAACTTCTCACACTCCACGTCCCAGTAACCCGACAACTCCCAGTCATCCACCCAACTATTGCCTCTCATTTATTCCTTGACTGAATCACTCCCCACTCTGCCAGCTCCAGCCCCAGCTCCCTGGAACTAATCCTCTCTAAATTGCTCCTAAAACATGCTGATATACACTGGCCCACCCAGTGAGGGTCAGTGTGTGTGTGACCCGTTCCCCCAGTAAGGGTCAGTCTGTGTGTGACCTGTTCCCCCAGTGAGGGTCAGTGTGTGTGTGTGACCCGTTCCCCCAGTGAGGGGCAGTGTGTGTGTGACCTGTTCCCCCAGTGAGGGTCAGTGTGTGTGTGACCTGTTCCCCCAGTGAGGGGCAGTGTGTGTGTGAGACCTGTTCCCCCAGTGAGGGGCAGTGTGTGTGTGAGACCTGTTCCCCCAGTGAGGGTCAGTGTGTGTGTGACCTGTTCCCCCAGTGAGGGTCAGTGTATGTGTGACCTCTTCCCCCAGTGAGGGTCAGTGTGTGTGTGTGACCTGTTCCCCCAGTTAGGGTCAGTGTGTGTATGAGACCTGTTCCCCCAGTGAGGGTCAGTGTGTGTGTGACCTGTTCCCCCAGTGAGGGTCAGTGTGTGTGTGTGTGACCTGTTCACCCAGTGAGGGTCAGTGTGTGTATGGGACCTGTTCCCCCAGTGAGGGTCAGTGTGTGTGTGACCTGTTCACCCAGTGAGGGTCAGTGTGTGTGTGTGTGACCTGTTCCCCCAGTGAGGGTCAGTGTGTGTGTGACCTGTTCCCCCAGTGAGACTAAGTGTATGTGTGTGACCTGTTCCCCCAGTGAGGGTCAGTGTGTGTGTGAGACCTGTTCCCCCAGTGACGGTCAGTGTGTGTGTGTGTGACCTGTTCCCCCAGTGAGGGTCAGTGTTTGTGTGACCTGTTCCCCCAGTGAGGGTCAGTGTGTGTGTGTGACCTGTTCCCCCAGTGAGGGTCAGTGTGTGTGTGACCTGTTCACCCAGTAAGGGTCAGTGTGTGTGTGACATGTTACTCCAGTGAGGGTCAGTGTGTGTGTGTGACCTGTTCCCCCAGTGAGGGTCAGTGTGTGTGTGTGACCTGTTCCCCCAGTGAGGGTCAGTGTGTGTGTGACATGTTACTCCAGTGAGGGTCAGTGTGTGTGTGACATGTTCCCCCAGTGAGGGTCAGTGTGTGTGTGACAGGTTACACCAGTGAGGGTCAGTGTGTGTCAGTGTGTGACCTGTTCCCCAATAGAGGGACAGTGTTTGTGTGTGACCTGTCCCCCAGTGAGGGTCAGTGTGTGTGTGTGTGTGTGTGACCTGTTCCCCAATAGAGGGACAGTGTTTGTGTGTGACCTGTCCCCCAGTGAGGGTCAGTGTGTGTGTGTGTGTGTGACCTGTTCCCCCAGTGAGGGTCAGTGTGTGTGTGTGTGTGACCTGTTCCCCCAGTGAGGGTCAGTGTGTGAGTGACATGTTACTCCAGTGAGGGTCAGTGTCTGAGTGACATGTTACTCCAGTGAGGGTCAGTGTGTGTGTGACATGTTACTCCAGTGAGGGTCAGTGTGTGTGTGACCTGCTCCCCCAGTGACGGTCTGTGTGTGTGTGTGTGTGTGTGACGTGTTCCCCCAGTGAGGGTCAGTGTGTGTGTGACCTGTTCCCCCAGTGAGGGGCAGTGTGTGTGTGAGACCTGTTCCCCCAGTGAGGGGCAGTGTGTGTGTGAGACCTGTTCCCCCAGTGAGGGTCAGTGTGTGTGTGACCTGTTCCCCCAGTGAGGGTCAGTGTATGTGTGACCTCTTCCCCCAGTGAGGGTCAGTGTGTGTGTGTGACCTGTTCCCCCAGTTAGGGTCAGTGTGTGTATGAGACCTGTTCCCCCAGTGAGGGTCAGTGTGTGTGTGACCTGTTCCCCCAGTGAGGGTCAGTGTGTGTGTGTGTGACCTGTTCACCCAGTGAGGGTCAGTGTGTGTATGGGACCTGTTCCCCCAGTGAGGGTCAGTGTGTGTGTGACCTGTTCACCCAGTGAGGGTCAGTGTGTGTGTGTGTGACCTGTTCCCCCAGTGAGGGTCAGTGTGTGTGTGACCTGTTCCCCCAGTGAGACTAAGTGTATGTGTGTGACCTGTTCCCCCAGTGAGGGTCAGTGTGTGTGTGAGACCTGTTCCCCCAGTGACGGTCAGTGTGTGTGTGTGTGACCTGTTCCCCCAGTGAGGGTCAGTGTTTGTGTGACCTGTTCCCCCAGTGAGGGTCAGTGTGTGTGTGTGACCTGTTCCCCCAGTGAGGGTCAGTGTGTGTGTGACCTGTTCACCCAGTAAGGGTCAGTGTGTGTGTGACATGTTACTCCAGTGAGGGTCAGTGTGTGTGTGTGACCTGTTCCCCCAGTGAGGGTCAGTGTGTGTGTGTGACCTGTTCCCCCAGTGAGGGTCAGTGTGTGTGTGACATGTTACTCCAGTGAGGGTCAGTGTGTGTGTGACATGTTCCCCCAGTGAGGGTCAGTGTGTGTGTGACATGTTACTCCAGTGAGGGTCAGTGTGTGTCAGTGTGTGACCTGTTCCCCAATAGAGGGACAGTGTTTGTGTGTGACCTGTCCCCCAGTGAGGGTCAGTGTGTGTGTGTGTGTGTGTGACCTGTTCCCCAATAGAGGGACAGTGTTTGTGTGTGACCTGTCCCCCAGTGAGGGTCAGTGTGTGTGTGTGTGTGTGACCTGTTCCCCCAGTGAGGGTCAGTGTGTGTGTGTGTGTGACCTGTTCCCCCAGTGAGGGTCAGTGTGTGAGTGACATGTTACTCCAGTGAGGGTCAGTGTCTGAGTGACATGTTACTCCAGTGAGGGTCAGTGTGTGTGTGACATGTTACTCCAGTGAGGGTCAGTGTGTGTGTGACCTGCTCCCCCAGTGACGGTCTGTGTGTGTGTGTGTGTGTGTGACGTGTTCCCCCAGTGAGGGTCAGTGTGTGAGTGACCTGTTCCCCCAGTGAGGGTCAGTGTGTCTGTGTGGGACCTGTTCCCCCAGTGAGGGTGAGTGTGTGTGTGTGTGACCTGTTCCCCCAGTGAGGGTCCGTGTGTGTGTGTGTGTGTGACCTGTTCCCCCAGTGAGGGCCAGTGTGTGTGTGACCTGTTCCCCCAGTGAGGGTCAGTGTCTGTGTGACATGTTCACCCAGTGAGGGTCAGTGTGTGTATGAGACCTGTTCCCCCAGTGAGGGTCAGTGTGTGTGTGACCTGTTCCCCCAGTGAGGGTCAGTGTGTGTGTGTGTGACCTGTTCACCCAGTGAGGGTCAGTGTGTGTATGGGACCTGTTCCCCCAGTGAGGGTCAGTGTGTGTGTGACCTGTTCACCCAGTGAGGGTCAGTGTGTGTGTGTGTGACCTGTTCCCCCAGTGAGGGTCAGTGTGTGTGTGACCTGTTCCCCCAGTGAGACTAAGTGTATGTGTGTGACCTGTTCCCCCAGTGAGGGTCAGTGTGTGTGTGAGACCTGTTCCCCCAGTGACGGTCAGTGTGTGTGTGTGTGACCTGTTCCCCCAGTGAGGGTCAGTGTTTGTGTGACCTGTTCCCCCAGTGAGGGTCAGTGTGTGTGTGTGACCTGTTCCCCCAGTGAGGGTCAGTGTGTGTGTGACCTGTTCACCCAGTGAGGGTCAGTGTGTGTGTGACATGTTACTCCAGTGAGGGTCAGTGTGTGTGTGTGACCTGTTCCCCCAGTGAGGGTCAGTGTGTGTGTGTGACCTGTTCCCCCAGTGAGGGTCAGTGTGTGTGTGACATGTTACTCCAGTGAGGGTCAGTGTGTGTGTGACATGTTCCCCCAGTGAGGGTCAGTGTGTGTGTGACATGTTACTCCAGTGAGGGTCAGTGTGTGTCAGTGTGTGACCTGTTCCCCAATAGAGGGACAGTGTTTGTGTGTGACCTGTCCCCCAGTGAGGGTCAGTGTGTGTGTGTGTGTGTGTGACCTGTTCCCCAATAGAGGGACAGTGTTTGTGTGTGACCTGTCCCCCAGTGAGGGTCAGTGTGTGTGTGTGTGTGTGACCTGTTCCCCCAGTGAGGGTCAGTGTGTGTGTGTGTGTGACCTGTTCCCCCAGTGAGGGTCAGTGTGTGAGTGACATGTTACTCCAGTGAGGGTCAGTGTCTGAGTGACATGTTACTCCAGTGAGAGTCAGTGTGTGTGTGACATGTTACTCCAGTGAGGGTCAGTGTGTGTGTGACCTGCTCCCCCAGTGACGGTCTGTGTGTGTGTGTGTGTGTGTGACGTGTTCCCCCAGTGAGGGTCAGTGTGTGAGTGACCTGTTCCCCCAGTGAGGGTCAGTGTGTCTGTGTGGGACCTGTTCCCCCAGTGAGGGTCAGTGTGTGTGTGTGTGACCTGTTCCCCCAGTGAGGGTCCGTGTGTGTGTGTGTGTGTGACCTGTTCCCCCAGTGAGGGCCAGTGTGTGTGTGACCTGTTCCCCCAGTGAGGGTCAGTGTCTGTGTGACCTGTTCACCCAGTGAGGGTCAGTGTGTGTGTGACATGTTACTCCAGTGAGGGTCAGTGTGTGTGTGTGACCTGTTCCCCCAGTGAGGGTCAGTGTGTGTGTGTGACCTGTTCACCCAGTGAGGGTCAGTGTGTGTGTGTGACCTGTTCCCCCAGTGAGGGTCAGTGTGTGTGTGTGACCTGTTCACCCAGTGAGGGTCAGTCTGTGAGTGACATGTTACTCCAGTGAGGGTCAGTGTGTGTGTGACATGTTACTCCAGTGAGGGCAAGTGTGTGTCAGTCTGTGACCTGTTCCCCAATAGAGGGACAGTGTTTGTGTGTGACCTGTCCCCCAGTGAGGGTCAGTGTGTGTGGGACCTGTTCCCCCAGTGAGGGTCACTGTGTGTGTGACCGGTTGCCCAGTGAGGGTCAGTGTGTGTGTGGGACCTGTCACCCCAGTAAGGGTCAGTGCGTGAGTGTGACCTGTTCCCCCAGTGAGGGTCACTGTGTGTGTGACCTGTTCCCCCATTTAGGGTCAGTGTGTCTGTGACCTTTTCCCCCAGTGAGTGTCAGTGTGTGCGTGTGACCTGTTCCCCCAGCGAGGGTCAGTGTGTGTGTGTGACCTGTTCCCCCAGTGAGGGTCAGTGTGTGTGTGAACTGTTCCCCCCGTGAGCGTCAGTGTATGTGTATGACCTGTTCCCCCAGTGAGGGTCAGTGTGTGTGTGTGACCTGTTCCCCCAATGAGGGTCAGTGTGTGTGTGTGACCTGTTCTCCCAGTGAGGGTCAATGGGTGTGTGTGTGACCTGTTCCCCCAGTGAGTGTCACTGTGTGTGTGTGACCTGTTCCCCCAGAGAGGGTCAGTGTGTGTGTGGGTCCTGTTCCCCAAGTGAGGGTCAGTGTGTGTATCACCTGATCCCCCAGTGAGGGTCAGTGTGTGTGTGACCTGTTCCCCCAGTGAGGGTCAGTGTGTCTATGACCTGTTCCCCCAGTGAGGGTCAGTGTGTGTGTGACCTGATCCCCCAGTGAGGGTCAGTGTGTGTGTGGGACCTGTTCCCCCAGAGAGGGTCATTGTGTGTGTGTGACCTGTTCCCCCAGTGAGGGTCAGTGTTAGTCAGACCTGTTACCCCAGTGAGGGTCAGTGTATCTGTGACCTGTTCCCCCAGTGAGGGGCAGTGTGTGTGTGGGACCTGTTCCCCCAGTGAGGGTCAGTGTGCATGTGACCTGTTCCCCCAGTGAGGGTCAGTGTGTGTGTGTGACCTGTTCCCCCAGTGAGGGTCAGTGTGTGTGTCTGTGTGTGACCTGTTCCCCCAGTGAGGGTCAGTGTGTCTGTGTGACCTGTTCCCCCAGTGAGGGTCAGTGTGTGTGTATGACCTGTTCCCCCAGTGAGGTTCAGTCTGTGAGTGGGACTTATTCCCCCAGTGAGGGTCAGTGTGTGTGTGACCTGTTCCCCCAGTGAGGGACATTGTGTGTATGACCTGTTCCCCCAGTGAGGGTCAGTGTGTGTGTGTGACCTGTTCCCCCAGTGAGGGTCAGTGTGTGTGTGTGTGACCTGTTCCCCCAGTGAGGGTCAGTGTGTCTGTCTGACCTGTACCCCCAGTGAGGGTCAGTGTGTGGATGTGACTTGTTCCCCCAGTGAGGGTCACTGTGTGTGTGACCATTTCCCCCAGTGAGGGTCAGTGTGTGTGTGACCTCTTCCCCCAGTGACGGTCAGTGTTAGTCAGACCTGTTCCACCAATGAGGGTCAGAATGTGTGTGTGACCTGTTCCCGCAGTGAGGGTCAGTGTGTGTTTGTGACCGGTTGCTCAGTGAGGGTCAGTGTGTGGATGTGACTTGTTCCCCCAGTGAGGGTCAGTGTGTGTGTGACCTGTTCCCCCAGTGAGGGTCAGTGTGTGTGTGACCTGTTTCCCCAGTGAGGGTCATTCTGTGTGTGACCTGTTCCCCCAGTGAGAGTCAGTGTGTGTGTGTGACCTGTTCCCACAGTGAGAGTCAGTGTGCGTGTGACCAGTTCCCACAGTGAGGGTCAGTGTTTGTGTGTGACCTGGTCACCCAGTGAGGGTCAGTGTGTGTGTGTGTGTGTGACCTGTTCCCCCAGTGAGGGTCAGTGTGTGTGTGTGACCTGTTCCCTTAGTGAGGGTCAGTGTTCGTGTGACCTGTTCTACCAATGACAGTCAGTGTGTGTGAGGGACCGTCCCCCAGTGAGGGTCAATGTACGTGTTTGACCTGTTCCCCCAGTGAGGGTCAGTGTGTGTGTTTGTGACCGGTTGCCCAGTGAGGGTCAGTGTGTGTGTGTGACCTGTTCCCCCAGTGAGGGTCAGTGTGTGTGTGTGTGTGACCTGTTCCCCCAGTGAGGGTCAGTGTGTGTGTCTGACCTGTTACCCCAGTGAAGGTCAGTGTGTGTGTGTGACCTGTTCCCCCAGTCAGGGTCAGTGTTCGTGTGACCTGTTCCCCCAGTGAGGGTGAGTGTGTGTGTGTGACCTGTTCCCAAAGTGAGGGTCAGTGTGTGTGTGACCTGATCCCCCAGTGAGGGTCAGTGTGTGTGTGACCTGTTCCCCAGTGAGGGTCATTCTGTGTGTGACCTGTTCCCCCAGTGAGGGTCAGTGTGTGTGTGTGACCTGTTCCCACAGTGAGGGTCAGTGTGCGTGTGACCTGTTCCCACAGTGAGGGTCAGTGTTTGTGTGTGACCTGGTCACCCAGTGAGGGTCAGTGTGTGTGTGTGTGACCTGTTCCCCCAGTGAGGGTCAGTGTGTGTGTTTGTGACCGGTTGCCCAGTGAGGGTCAGTGTGTGTGTTTGACCTGTTCCCCCAGTGAGGGTCAGTGTGTGTGTGTGTGTGACCTGTTCCCCCAGTGAGGGTCAGTGTGTGTGTCTGACCTGTACCCCCAGTGAGGGTCAGTGTGTGTGTGTGACCTGTTACCCCAGTGAGGGTCAGTGTGTGTGTGTGTGACCTGTTCCCCCAGTGAGGGTCAGTGTGTGTGTGTGACCTGTTCCCCCAGTGAGGGTCAGTGTGTGTGGGACCTGTTCCCCCAGTGAGGGTCACTGTGTGTGTGACCGGTTGCCCAGTGAGGGTCAGTGTGTGTGTGGGACCTGTCACCGCAGTGAGGGTCAGTGTGCGTGTGACCTGTTCCCCCAGTGAGGGTCAGTGTCAGTGTGTGACCTGTTCCCCCAGTAAGGGTCAGTGTGTGAGTGTGACCTGTTCCCCCAGTGAGGGTCACTGTGTGTGTGACCTGTTCCCCCATTTAGGGTCAGTGTGTCTGTGACCTTTTCCCCCAGTGAGTGTCAGTGTGTGCGTGTGACCTGTTCCCCCAGTGAGGGTCAGTGTGTGTGTGTGACCTGTTCCCCCAGTGAGGGTCAGTGTGTGTGTGTGTGTGACCTGTTCCCCCAGTGAGGGTCAGTGTATGTGTATGACCTGTTCCCCCAGTGAGGGTCAGTGTGTGTGTGTGACCTGTTCCCCCAATGAGGGTCAGTGTGTGTGTGTGACCTGTTCTCCCAGTGAGGGTCAATGGGTGTGTGTGTGACCTGTTCCCCCAGTGAGTGTCACTGTGTGTGTGTGACCTGTTCCCCCAGAGAGGGTCAGTGTGTGTGTGGGTCCTGTTCCCCAAGTGAGGGTCAGTGTGTGTATGACCTGATCCCCCAGTGAGGGTCAGTGTGTGTGTGTGTGTGACCTGTTCCCCCAGTGAGGGTCAGTGTGTGTCTATGACCTGTTCCCCCAGTGAGGGTCAGTGTGTGTGTGACCTGATCCCCCAGTGAGGGTCAGTGTGTGTGTGGGACCTGTTCCCCCAGAGAGGGTCATTGTGTGTGTGTGACCTGTTCCTCCAGTGAGGGTCAGTGTTAGTCAGACCTGTTACCCCAGTGAGGGTCAGTGTGTGTGTGACCTGTTCCGCCAGTGAGGGGCAGTGTGTGTGTGGGACCTGTTCCCCCAGTGAGGGTCAGTGTGCATGTGACCTGTTCCCCCAGTGAGGGTCAGTGTGTGTGTGTGACCTGTTCCCCCAGTGAGGGTCAGTGTGTGTGTGACATGTTACTCCAGTGAGGGTCAGTGTGTGTGTGACATGTTCCCCCAGTGAGGGTCAGTGTGTGTGTGACATGTTACTCCAGTGAGGGTCAGTGTGTGTCAGTGTGTGACCTGTTCCCCAATAGAGGGACAGTGTTTGTGTGTGACCTGTTCCCCCAGTGAGGGTCAGTGTGTGTGTGTGTGTGTGTGACCTGTTCCCCAATAGAGGGACAGTGTTTGTGTGTGACCTGTCCCCCAGTGAGGGTCAGTGTGTGTGTGTGTGTGTGACCTGTTCCCCCAGTGAGGGTCAGTGTGTGTGTGTGTGTGACCTGTTCCCCCAGTGAGGGTCAGTGTGTGAGTGACATGTTACTCCAGTGAGGGTCAGTGTCTGAGTGACATGTTACTCCAGTGAGAGTCAGTGTGTGTGTGACATGTTACTCCAGTGAGGGTCAGTGTGTGTGTGACCTGCTCCCCCAGTGACGGTCTGTGTGTGTGTGTGTGTGTGTGTGACGTGTTCCCCCAGTGAGGGTCAGTGTGTGAGTGACCTGTTCCCCCAGTGAGGGTCAGTGTGTCTGTGTGGGACCTGTTCCCCCAGTGAGGGTCAGTGTGTGTGTGTGTGTGTGACCTGTTCCCCCAGTGAGGGTCAGTGTGTGTGTGTGTGACCTGTTCCCCCAGTGAGGGTCAGTGTGTGTGTGACCTGTTCACCCAGTGAGGGTCAGTGTGTGTGTGACATGTTACTCCAGTGAGGGTCAGTGTGTGTGTGTGACCTGTTCCCCCAGTGAGGGTCAGTGTGTGTGTGTGACCTGTTCACCCAGTGAGGGTCAGTGTGTGAGTGACATGTTACTCCAGTGAGGGTCAGTGTGTGTCAGTCTGTGACCTGTTCCCCAATAGAGGGACAGTGTTTGTGTGTGACCTGTCCCCCAGTGAGGGTCAGTGTGTGTGGGACCTGTTCCCCCAGTGAGGGTCAGTGTGTGTGTGTGTGACCTGTTCCCCCAGTGAGGGTCAGGGTGTGTGTGTGACCTGTCACCCCAGTGAGGGTCAGTGCGTGAGTGTGACCTGTTCCCCCAGTGAGGGTCACTGTGTGTGTGACCTGTTCCCCCAGTGAGGGTCAGTGTGTCTGTGACCTTTTCCCCCAGTGAGTGTCAGTGTGTGCGTGTGACCTGTTCCCCCAGTGAGGGTCAGTGTGTGTGTGTGACCTGTTCCCCCAGTGAGGGTCAGTGTGTGTGTGAACTGTTCCCCCCGTGAGCGTCAGTGTATGTGTATGACTTGTTCCCCCAGTGAGGGTCAGTGTGTGTGTGTGACCTGTTCCCCCAGTGAGGGTCAGTGTGTGTGTGTGACCTGTTCTCCCAGTGAGGGTCAATGGGTGTGTGTGTGACCTGTTCCCCCAGTGAGTGTCACTGTGTGTGTGTGACCTGTTCCCCCAGTGAGGGTCAGTGTGTGTGTGTGTCTCCTGTTCCCACAGTGAGGGTCAGTGAGTGTGTGACCTGGTCCCCCAGTGAGGGTCAGTGTGTGTGTGTGTGACCTGTTCCCCCAGTGAGGGTCAGTGTGTGTGTGACCTGTTCCCCCAGTGAGGGTCAGTGTGTGTGTGACCTGATCCCCCAGTGAGGGTCAGTGTGTGTGTGGGACCTGTTCCCCCAGTGAGGGTCAGTGTGTGTGTGTGACCTGTTCCCCCAGTGAGGGTCAGTGTTAGTCAGACCTGTTACCCCAGTGAGGGTCAGTGTGTCTGTGACCTGTTCCCCCAGTGAGGGTCAGTGTGTGTGTGGGACCTGTTCCCCCAGTGAGGGTCAGTGTGCATGTGACCTGTTCCCCCAGTGAGGGTCAGTGTGTGTGTGTGACCTGTTCCCCCAGTGAGGGTCAGTGTGTGTGTGTGTGTGTGACCTGTTCCCCCAGTGAGGGTCAGTGTGTCTGTGTGACCTGTTCCCCCAGTGAGGGTCAGTGTGTGTGTATGACCTGTTCCCCCAGTGAGGGTCAGTCTGTGAGTGGGACCTATTCCCCCAGTGAGGGTCAGTGTGTGTGTGACCTGTTCCCCCAGTGAGGGTCATTGTGTGTGTGACCTGTTCCCCCAGTGAGGGTCAGTGTGTGTGTGTGTGACCTGTTCCCCCAGTGAGGGTCAGTGTGTGTGTGTGACCTGTTCCCCCAGTGAGGCTCAGTGTACATGTTAGACCTGTTCCCCCAGTGAGGGTCAGTGTGTGGATGTGACTTGTTCCCCCAGTGAGGGTCACTGTGTGTGTGACCATTTCCCCCAGTGAGGGTCAGTGTGTGTGTGACCTCTTCCCCCAGTGACGGTCAGTGTTAGTCAGACCTGTTCCACCAATGAGGGTCAGAATGTGTGTGTGACCTGTTCCCGCAGTGAGGGTCAGTGTGTGTTTGTGACCGGTTGCTCAGTGAGGGTCAGTGTGTGGATGTGACTTGTTCCCCCAGTGAGGGTCAGTGTGTGTGTGACCTGTTCCCCCAGTGAGGGTCAGTGTGTGTGTGACCTGTTTCCCCAGTGAGGGTCATTCTGTGTGTGACCTGTTCCCCCAGTGAGAGTCAGTGTGTGTGTGTGACCTGTTCCCACAGTGAGAGTCAGTGTGCGTGTGACCAGTTCCCACAGTGAGGGTCAGTGTTTGTGTGTGACCTGGTCACCCAGTGAGGGTCAGTGTGTGTGTGTGTGTGACCTGTTCCCCCAGTGAGGGTCAATGTGTGTGTGTGACCTGTTCCCTTAGTGAGGGTCAGTGTTCGTGTGACCTGTTCTACCAATGACAGTCAGTGTGTGTGAGGGACCGTCCCCCAGTGAGGGTCAATGTACGTGTTTGACCTGTTCCCCCAGTGAGGGTCAGTGTGTGTGTTTGTGACCGGTTGCCCAGTGAGGGTCAGTGTGTGTGTGTGACCTGTTCCCCCAGTGAGGGTCAGTGTGTGTGTGTGTGTGACCTGTTCCCCCAGTGAGGGTCAGTGTGTGTGTGTGACCTGTTACCCCAGTGAAGGTCAGTGTGTGTGTGTGACCTGTTCCCCCAGTCAGGGTCAGTGTGTGTGTGTGACCTGTTCCCCCAGTGAGGGTGAGTGTGTGTGTGTGACCTGTTCCCACAGTGAGGGTCAGTGTGTGTGTGACCTGATCCCCCAGTGAGGGTCAGTGTGTGTGTGACCTGTTCCCCAGTGAGGGTCATTCTGTGTGTGACCTGTTCCCCCAGTGAGGGTCAGTGTGTGTGTGTGACCTGTTCCCACAGTGAGGGTCAGTGTGCGTGTGACCTGTTCCCACAGTGAGGGTCAGTGTTTGTGTGTGACCTGGTCACCCAGTGAGGGTCAGTGTGTGTGTGTGTGTGACCTGTTCCCCCAGTGAGGGTCAGTGTGTGTGTTTGTGACCGGTTGCCCAGTGAGGGTCAGTGTGTGTGTTTGACCTGTTCCCCCAGTGAGGGTCAGTGTGTGTGTGTGTGTGACCTGTTCCCCCAGTGAGGGTCAGTGTGTGTGTCTGACCTGTACCCCCAGTGAGGGTCAGTGTGTGTGTGTGACCTGTTACCCCAGTGAGGGTCAGTGTGTGTGTGTGTGACCTGTTCCCCCAGTGAGGGTCAGTGTGTGTGTGTGACCTGTTCACCCAGTGAGGGTCAGTGTGTGAGTGACATGTTACTCCAGTGAGGGTCAGTGTGTGTGTGACATGTTACTCCAGTGAGGGCAAGTGTGTGTCAGACTGTGACCTGTTCCCCAATAGAGGGACAGTGTTTGTGTGTGACCTGTCCCCCAGTGAGGGTCAGTGTGTGTGGGACCTGTTCCCCCAGTGAGGGTCACTGTGTGTGTGACCGGTTGCCCAGTGAGGGTCAGTGTGTGTGTGGGACCTGTCACCCCAGTGAGGGTCAGTGTGCGTGTGACCTGTTCCCCCAGTGAGGGTCAGTGTGAGTGTGTGACCTGTTCCCCCAGTAAGGGTCAGTGTGTGAGTGTGACCTGTTCCCCCAGTGAGGGTCAGTGTGTGTGTGACCTGTTCCCCCAGTGAGGGTCAGTGTGTGTGTGACCTGTTCCCCCAATGAGGGTCTGTGTGTGCGTGTGACCTGTTCCCCCAGTGAGGGTCAGTGTGTGTGTGTGACCTGTTCCCCCAGTGAGGGTCAGTGTGTGTGTGAACTGTTCCCCCCGTGAGCGTCAGTGTATGTGTATGACTTGTTCCCCCAGTGAGGGTCAGTGTGTGTGTGTGACCTGTTCCCCCAGTGAGGGTCAGTGTGTGTGTGTGACCTGTTCCCACAGTGAGGGTCAGGGTGTGTGTGTGACCTGTTCCCCCAGTGAGTGTCACTGTGTGTGTGTGACCTGTTCCCCCAAAGAGGGTCAGTGTGTGTGTGGGTCCTGTTCCCCAAGTGAGGGTCAGTGTGTGTATGACCTGATCCCCCAGTGAGGGTCAGTGTGTGTGTGACCTGTTCCGCCAGTGAGGGTCAGTGTGTCTATGACCTGTTCCCCCAGTGAGGGTCAGTGTGTGTGTGACCTGATCCCCCAGTGAGGGTCAGTGTGTGTGTGGGACCTGTTCCCCCAGAGAGGGTCATTGTGTGTGTGTGACCTGTTCCTCCAGTGAGGGTCAGTGTGTAGTGTGAACTGTTACACCAGTGAGGGTCAGTGTGTGTGTGACCTGTTCCCCCAGAGAGGGTCAGTGTGTGTGTGGGTCCTGTTCCCCCAGTGAGGGTCAGTGTGCATGTGACCTGTTCCCCCAGTGAGGGTCAGTGTGTGTGTGTGACCTGTTCCCCCAGTGAGGGTCAGTGTGTGTGTGTGTGTGACCTGTTCCCCCAGTGAGGGTCAGTGTGTGTGTGTGACCTGTTCCCCCAGTGAGGGTCAGTGTGTGTGTGTGACCTGTTCCCCCAGTGAGGGTCAGTGTGTGTGTGTGACCTGTACCCCCAGTGAGGGTCAGTGTGTGTGTGACCTGTTCCCCCAGTGAGGGTCATCGTGTGTGTGTGTGTGACCTGTTCCCCCAGTGAGGGTCAGTGTGTGTGGGTGACCTGTTCCCCCAGTGAGGGTCAGTGTGTGTGTGTGTGTGACCTGTTCCCCCAGTGAGGGTCAGTGTGTGTGTGTGACCTGTACCCCCAGTGAGGGTCAGTGTGTGGATGTGACCTGTTCCCCCAGTGAGGGTCACTGTGTGTGTGACCATTTCCCCCAGTGAGGGTCAGTGTGTGTGTGACCTCTTCCCCCAGTGACGGTCAGTGTTAGTCAGACCTGTTCCACCAATGAG
This sequence comes from Mobula hypostoma, assembly GCF_963921235.1. Classification (NCBI taxonomy): domain Eukaryota; kingdom Metazoa; phylum Chordata; class Chondrichthyes; order Myliobatiformes; family Myliobatidae; genus Mobula; species Mobula hypostoma. The sequence goes on from NC_086107.1 coordinate 105,906,895, forward strand.
GGTCAGAATGTGTGTGTGACCTGTTCCCGCAGTGAGGGTCAGTGTGTGTTTGTGACCGGTTGTTCAGTGAGGGTCAGTGTGTGGATGTGACTTGTTCCCCCAGTGAGGTTCAGTGTGTGTGTGACCTGTTCCCCCAGTGAGGGTCATTGTGTGTGTGGAACCTATTCCCCCAGTGAGGGTCATTCTGTGTGTGACCTGTTCCCCCAGTGAGGGTCAGTGTGTGTGTGTGACCTGTTCCCACAGTGAGGGTCAGTGTGCGTGTGACCTGTTCCCACAGTGAGGGTCCGTGTTTGTGTGTGACCTGGTCACCCAGTGAGGGTCAGTGTGTGTGTGTGTGTGACCTGTTCCCCCAGTGAGGGTCAGTGTGTGTGTGTGTGACCTGTTCCCCCAGTGAGGGTCAGTGTTAGTGTGACCTGTTCTACCAATGAGGGTCAGTGTGTGTGTGTGTGTGTGACCTGTTCCCCCAGTGAGGGTCAATGTACGTGTTTGACCTGTTCCCCCAGTGAGGGTCAGTGTGTGTGTTTGTGACCGGTTGCCCAGTGAGGGTCAGTGTGTGTGTTTGACCTGTTCCCCCAGTGAGGGTCAGTGTGTGTGTGTGTGTGACCTGTTCCCCCAGTGAGGGTCAGTGTGTGTGTCTGACCTGTACCCCCAGTGAGGGTCAGTGTGTGTGTGTGACCTGTTACCCCAGTGAAGGTCAGTGTGTGTGTGTGACCTGTTCCCCCAGTCAGGGTCAGTGTGTGTGTGTGACCTGTTCCCCCAGTGAGGGTGAGTGTGTGTGTGTGACCTGATCCCCCAGTGAGGGTCAGTGTGTGTGTGACCTGTTCCCCAGTGAGGGTCATTCTGTGTGTGACCTGTTCCCCCAGTGAGGGTCAGTGTGTGTGTGTGACCTGTTCCCACAGTGAGGGTCAGTGTGCGTGTGACCTGTTCCCACAGTGAGGGTCAGTGTTTGTGTGTGACCTGGTCACCCAGTGAGGGTCAGTGTGTGTGTGTGTGACCTGTTCCCCCAGTGAGGGTCAGTGTGTGTGTTTGTGACCGGTTGCCCAGTGAGGGTCAGTGTGTGTGTTTGACCTGTTCCCCCAGTGAGGGTCAGTGTGTGTGTCTGACCTGTACCCCCAGTGAGGGTCAGTGTGTGTGTGTGACCTGTTACCCCAGTGAGGGTCAGTGTGTGTGTGTGTGACCTGTTCCCCCAGTGAGGGTCAGTGTGTGTGTGTGTGACCTGTTCCCCCAGTGAGGGTCAGTGTGTGTGTGTGACCTGTTCCCCCAGTGAGGGTCAGTGTGTGTGTGTGACCTGTTCCCCCAGTGAGGGTCAGTGTGTGAGTGACATGTTACCCCAGTGAGGGTCAGTGTTTGTGTGTGACCTGGTCACCCAGTGAGGGTCAGTGTGTGTGTGTGTGTGACCTGTTCCCCCAGTGAGGGTCAGTGTTAGTGTGACCTGTTCTACCAATGAGGGTCAGAGTGTGTGAGGGTCCGTACCCCAGTGAGGGTCAGTGTACGTGTTTGCCTGTTCCCCCAGTGAGGGTCAGTGTGTGTGTTTGTGACCGGTTGCCCAGTGAGGGTCAGTGTGTGTGTTTGACCTGTTCCCCCGGTGAGGGTCAGTGTGTGTGTGTGTGTGTGACCTGTTCCCCCAGTGAGGGTCAGTGTGTGTGTGTGACCTGTCACCCCAGTGAGGGTCAGTGTGTGTGTGTGTGACCTGTTCCCCCAGTGAGGGTCAGTGTGTGTGTGTGACCTGTTCCCCCAGTGAGGCTCAGTGTACATGTTAGACCTGTTCCCCCAGTGAGGGTCAGTGTGTGTGTGTGACCTGTTCCCCCAGTGAGGGTCAGTGTGTGTGTGACCTGTTCCCCCAGTGAGGGTCAGTGTGTGTGTGACCTGTTCCCCCAGTGAGGGTCAGTGTGTGTGAGTGACCGTCCCCCAGTGAGGGTCAGTGTGTGTGTTTGACCTGTTCCCCCAGTGAGGGTCAGTGTGTGTGTGTGTGTGTGACCTGTTCCCCCAGTGAGGGTCAGTGTGTGTGTCTGACCTGTACCCCCAGTGAGGGTCAGTGTGTGTGTGTGACCTGTTACCCCAGTGAGGGTCAGTGTGTGTGTGTGACCTGTTCCCCCAGTGAGGGTCAGTGTGTGTGTGGAACCTATTCCCCCAGTGAGGGTCAGTGTGTGTGTGACCTGTTTCCCCAGTGAGGGTCATTCTGTGTGTGACCTGTTCCCCCAGTGAGGGTCAGTGTGTGTGTGTGACCTGTTCCCACAGTGAGGGTCAGTGTGCGTGTGACCTGTTCCCACAGTGAGGGTCAGTGTTTGTGTGTGACCTGGTCACCCAGTGAGGGTCAGTGTGTGTGTGTGTGACCTGTTCCCCCAGTGAGGGTCAGTGTGTGTGTTTGTGACCGGTTGCCCAGTGAGGGTCAGTGTGTGTGTTTGACCTGTTCCCCCAGTGAGGGTCAGTGTGTGTGTGTGTGTGACCTGTTCCCCCAGTGAGGGTCAGTGTGTGTGTCTGACCTGTACCCCCAGTGAGGGTCAGTGTGTGTGTGTGACCTGTTACCCCAGTGAGGGTCAGTGTGTGTGTGTGTGACCTGTTCCCCCAGTGAGGGTCAGTGTGTGTGTGTGTGACCTGTTCCCCCAGTGAGGGTCAGTGTGTGTGTGTGACCTGTTCCCCCAGTGAGGGTCAGTGTGTGTGTGTGACCTGTTCCCCCAGTGAGGGTCAGTGTGTGTGTGACCTGTTCCCCCAGTGAGGGTCAGTGTGTGTGTGACCTGTTCCCCTAGTGAGGGTCAGTGTTTGTGTGTGACCTGTTCCCCCAGTGAGGGTCAGTGTTAGTGTGACCTGTTCCCCCAGTGAGGGTCAGTGTGTGTGTGACCTTTTCCCAGAGTGAGGGTCAGTGTGTGTGTGGGACCTATTCCCCCAGTGAGGGTCAGTGTGTGTGTGACCTGTTCCCCCAGTGAGGGTCAGTGTGTGTGTGTGACCTGTTCCCCCAGTGAGGGTCAGTGTGTGAGTGTGACCTGTTCCCCCAGTGAGGGTCAGTGTGTGTGTGACCTGTTCCCCCAGTGAGGGTCAGTGTGTGTGTGTGACCTGTTCCCCCAGTGAGGGTCAGTGTGTGTGTGTGACCTGTTCCCCCAGTGAGGGTCAGTGTGTGTGTGTGACCTGTTCCCCCAGTGAGGGTCAGTGTGTGTGTGACCTGTTCCCCCAGTGAGGGTCAGTGTGTGTGTGTGACCTGTTCCCCCAGTGAGGGTCTGTGTGTGTGTGTGACCTGTTCCCCCAGTGAGGGTCAGTGTGTGTGTGTGACCTGTTCCCCCAGTGAGGGTCAATGTGTGTGTGTGTGACCTGTTCCCCCAGTGAGTGTCAGTGTGTGTGTGTGACCTGTTCCCCCAGTGAGGGTCAGTGTGTGTGTGGGTCCTGTTCCCTCAGTGAGGGTCAGTGTGTGTGTGACCTGTTCCCCCAGTGAGGGTCAGTGTGTCTGTGACCTGTTCCCCCAGTGAGGGTCAGTGTGTGTGTGACCTATCCCCCAGTGAGGGTCAGTGTGTGTGTGTGACCTGTTCCCCCAGTGAGGGTCAGTGTGTGTGTGTGACCTGTTCCCCCAGTGAGGGTCAGTGTGTGTGTGTGACCTGTTCCCCCAGTGAGGGTCAGTGTTAGTCAGACCTGTTACCCCAGTGAGGGTCAGTGTGTGTGTGTGACCTGTTCCCCCAGTGAGGGTCAGTGTGTGTGTGTGACCTGTTCCCCCAGTGAGGGTCAGTGTGTGTGTGACCTGTTACCCCAGTGAGGGTCAGTGTGTGTGTGTGTGACCTGTTCCCTCAGTGAGGGTCAGTGTGTGTGTGACCTGTTACCCCAGTGAGGGTCAATGTGTGTGTGTGTGACCTGTTCCCCCAGTGAGAGTCAGTGTGTGTGTGTGACCTGTTCCCCCAGTGAGGGTCAGTGTGTGAGTATGACCTGTTCCCCCAGTGAGGGTCATTGTGTGTTTGGGACCTATTCCCCCAGTGAGGGTCAGTGTGTGTGTGACCTGTTCCCCGAGTGAGGGTCATTGTGTGTGTGACCTGTTCCCCCAGTGAGGGTCAGTGTGTGTGTGTTACCTGTTCCCCCAGTGAGGGTCAGTGTGTGTGTGTGTGACCTGTTCCCCCAGTGAGGGTCAGTGTGTGTGTGTGACCTGTTCCCCCAGTGAGGGTCAGTGTGTGTGTGTGTGACCTGTTCCCCCAGTGAGGGTCAGTGTGTGTGTGTGTGACCTGTTCCCCCAGTGAGGGTCAGTGTGTGTGTGTGACCTGTTCCCCCAGTGAGGGTCAGTGTGTGTGTGTGTGACCTGTTACCCCAGTGAGGGTCAGTGTGTGTGTGTGACCTGTTACCCCAGTGAGGGTCACTGTTAGTGTGACCTGTTCTACCAATGACAGTCAGTGTGTGTGAGGGACCGTCCCCCAGTGAGGGTCAGTGTGTGTGTTTGACCTGTTCCCCCAGTGAGGGTCAGTGTGTGGATGTGACTTGTTACCCCAGTGAGGGTCAGTGTGTGTGTGTGACCTGTTCCCACAGTGAGGGTCAGTGTGCGTGTGACCTGTTCCCCCAGTGAGGGTCAGTGTGTGTGTGTGACCTGTTCCCACAGTGAGGGTCAGTGTGCGTGTGACCTGTTCCCACAGTGAGGGTCAGTGTGTGTGTGACCTGTTCCCCCAGTGAGGGTCAGTGTGTGTGTGTGACCTGTTCCCACAGTGAGGGTCAGTGTGCGTGTGACCTGTTCCCACAGTGAGGGTCAGTGTGTGTGTGACCTGTTCCCCCAGTGAGGGTCAGTGTGTGTGTGACCTGTTCCCCCAGTGAGGGTCAGTGTGTGTGTGACCTGTTCCCCCAGTGAGGGTCAGTGTGTGTGTGACCTGTTCCCCCAGTGAGGGTCAGTGTGTGTGTGGGACCTGTTCCCCCAGTGAGGGTCAGTGTGTGTGTGACCTGTTCCCCCAGTGAGGGTCAGTGTGTGTGTGTGACCTGTTCCCCCAGTGAGGGTCAGTGTGTCTGTGACCTGTTCTCCCAGCGAGAGTCAGTGTGTGTGTGACCTGATCCCCCAGTAAGTATCAGTGTGCATGTGTGACCTGTTACCCCAGTGAGGGTCAGTGTGTGTGTGTGTGACCTGTTCCCCCAGTGAGGGTCAGTGTGTGTGTGTGTGACCTGTTCCCCCAGTGAGGGTCAGTGTGTGTGTGACCTGTTCCCCCAGTGAGGGTCAGTGTGTGTGTGTGACCTGTTCCCCCAGTGAGGGTCAGTGTGTGTGTGTGACCTGTTCCCCCAGTGAGGGTCAGTGTGTGTGTGTGACCTGTTCCCCCAGTGAGGGTCAATGTGTGTGTGTGTGACCTGTTCCCCCAGTGAGGGTCAGTGTGTGTGTGTGACCTGTTCCCCCAGTGAGGGTCAGTGTGTGTGTGGGTCCTGTTCCCCCAGTGAGGGTCAGTGTGTGTGTGACCTGTCCCCCAGTGAGGGTCAGTGTGTGTGTGTGTGACCTGTTCCCCCAGTGAGGGTCAGTGTGTGTGTGACCTGTTCCCCCAGTGAGGGTCAGTGTGTGTGTGGGACCTGTTCCCCCAGTGAGGGTCAGTGTGTGTGTGTGACCTGTTCCCCCAGTGAGGGTCAGTGTGTGTGTGTGACCTGTTCCCCCAGTGAGGGTCAGTGTGTGTGTGTGTGACCTGTTCCCCCAGTGAGGGTCAGTGTGTGTGTGACCTGTTCCCCCAGTGAGGGTCAGTGTGTGTGTGTGACCTGTTCCCCCAGTGAGGGTCAGTGTGTGTGTGTGTGACCTGTTCCCCCAGTGAGGGTCAGTGTGTGTGTGTGTGTCCTGTTCCCCCAGTGAGGGTCAGTGTGTGTGTGTGTGTGTGTGTGACCTGTCCCCCAGTGAGGGTCAGTGTGTGTGTGTGACCTGTTCCCCCAGTGAGGGTCAGTGTGTGTGTGTGACCTGTTCCCCCAGTGAGGGTCAGTGTGTGTGTGGGACCTGTTCCCCCAGTGAGGGTCAGTGTGTGTGTGTGACCTGTTCCCCCAGTGAGGGTCAGTGTGTGTGTGACCTGTTCCCCCAGTGAGGGTCAGTGTGTGTGTGTGACCTGTTCCCCCAGTGAGGGTCAGTGTGTGTGTGTGACCTGTTCCCCCAGTGAGGGTCAGTGTGTGTGTGTGACCTGTTCCCCCAGTGAGGGTCAGTGTGTGTGTGTGTGACCTGTTCCCCCAGTGAGGGTCAGTGTGTGTGTGTGTGTCCTGTTCCCCCAGTGAGGGTCAGTGTGTGTGTGTGACCTGTTCCCCCAGTGAGGGTCAGTGTGTGTGTGTGTGACCTGTTCCCCCAGTGAGGGTCAGTGTGTGTGTGTGACCTGTTCCCCCAGTGAGAGTCAGTGTGTGTGTGACCTGTTCCCCCAGTGAGGGTCAGTGTGTGTGTGTGGGTCCTGTTCCCCCAGTGAGTTTCAGTGGGTGTGTGACCTGTTCCTCCAGTGAGGGTCTGTGTGTGTGTGGGACCTGTTCCCCCAGTGAGAGTCAGTGTGTGTGTGTGACCTGTCCCCCAGTGAGTGTTTGTGTGTTTCTGGAACCCATCACCCTAGTGTGAAGCAATACCTGTGGAATCCCTGCACAGCTGTACTCAATGTCTATGGACCTGGCACCCAGGTAGGATTTCAGTATCGCTAGGGCTGTACCCCAGTGATATTAAGAGTGTGGGAGTCCTGTATCCCAATGGACATCAGTGATTGTAGTCCGATTCCCATCTGTAATTGGGTACCTCTGGAACCCATACCAAGTGAGACACAGGTTTTATGTAACCCATTTTCCTGGGGAAGTACTATTTATGTTCTACTGATAGGTGATCAACAAATTAACATAGTTTTCAATGTACCTGATTTGTACATCACATTAAACATGCGTAATGATGAAATCAAAGTAGTAAACAGAAAATATTACTCACCCTGAATTACTACTGTCACTGGAATCACTAGAATCATTAGATTCACTGTTTTCACTGGAGTCATTGGATCCATTTGAGTCATCTGAATCATTAGAGTCATTGGAATCACTGGAGGCACTGGAATCTTGGGAGCCACTGCTTTCATTGGAGTTACTGGAATCGCTTGAGTCACCAGAATCACTTGAACCTTTTCCTCCACTGGAGTCATTGTTATCATCAGAGTCATTTGAGTCACTGGAATCATTGGAGTCTCCAGAATCACTGCTATCTGCAGAATCATTAGAGTCACTGCTGTCACCAGCAACTCCAGAATCACTGCCGTCACTGGAATCATCTGAATCACTGCCATCACTGGAATCATTAGAATCACTGCTGTCACCAGAGTCATCGGAATCACTGTTATCACTGGAGTCATCAGAATCACTGCCATCACTGGAGTCATCAGAATCACTGCCATCACTGGAGTCATCAGAATCGCTGCTGTCACTGGAGTCATCGGAATCACTGCCATCACTGGAGTCATCGGAATCACTGCTGTCACTGGAGTCACCTGAATTGCTGCTGTCACTGGAGTCATCAGAATCGCTGCTGTCACTGGAGTCACCTGAATCGCTGCTGTCACTGGAGTCATTGGAATCGCTGCTGTCACTGGAGTCACCTGAATCGCTGCTGTCACTGGAGTCATCAGAGTCACTGCTATCACTGGAGTCATCAGAGTCACTGCTATCACTGGAGTCATCGGAATCACTGCTGTCATTGGAGTCATCAGAGTCACTACTATCACTGGAGTCATCGGAATCACTGCTGTCACTGGAGTCATCGGAATCACTGCTGTCATTGGAGTCATCGGAATCACTGCTGTCACTGGAGTCATCAGAATCACTGCTGCCACTGGAGCCATCAGAATCACTGCTATCGCTAGAGTCACTGCTGTCACTGGAGTCATCGGAATCACTGCTATCACCAGAGTCACTGGAGTCACTGCTATCACTGGAATCACTGCTATCACTGGAATCACTGCTATCGCTGGAATCACTAGAATCTCCCTCTCCAGTCCCTGGAATACAAAATAACAAAATTTAGGTTCAATTTATGAATAAGCCGTTTTGCACAGCTGACATAACAGTGGCATTAAATATGTTTGATCTCATGGAGCATACAGGAATTACATGTGACCTTTGAATCGTCTGTCCAGTGGTGGTTCACCTTCCTGATTGTCATCATCGATCCAGTCAGGGCCCAGAAGTTCATGGCCACATTTGTTGCCAGGCACTGCCACGGAGCGTTAATGGCACCAGCACATAATGCAGCAAATCCTGTCATCGTCAATCTCCAGTGCAGCAAGGTATCACTCGCTGCAGCGTCCAGTGCAACAGAGCATCGCACGTCACAGCAGGCAGCACGACAGAGCATGGAAGCCACCCGCAGTCCTGGACCAGAGTCATTAACCATGCCTCTCTCCCCCCAGCAAGTGACTGAATGTTTCCAGCATGTCAGCATGGAACATAGAACATGAAAGCACAGGACAGGCCCTTCGGTCCATGATGTTGTGCCAGCCTTTTAACCTACTCCAAGGTCAACCTTACACTTCCCTCCTGCATCGCCCAAAGCTCTCCATTTGCCTTTCATCTCTGTGTCTACCTAGAAGTCTCTCAAATGTCCCTAACGTATCTGCCTCTACTGCCCTCCCTGGCAGTGTGCTCCCAGCACCCACCACTCCCTTACCTCTGACATCCCTTCGATCACAGCTGACTTATTTTCCCCCACAACCCCGTCCTCCTGTCTTCTCTCCATAACCTTTGACACACTTACTAATTGTGAATCCATCAACCTCCGCTTTAAACATAGATAGATAGATAGATAGATAGACATACTTTATTGATACCGAGGGAAATTGAGTTTCATTACAGTTGCACCAACCAAGAATAGAGTGTAAATATAGCAATATAAAACCATAAATAATTAAATAATAATATGTAAATTATGCCAGATGGAAATAAGTCCAGGACCAGCCTATTGGCTCAGGGTGTCTGACCCTCCAAGGGAGGAGTTGTAAAGTTTGATGGCCACAGGCAGGAATGACTTCCTATGACGCTCTGTGTTGCATCTCGGTGGAATGAGTCTCTGGCTGAATGTACTCCCGTGCCCAACCAGTACATACCCAGTGACTTGGCCTCCACAACTGTCTGTGACAAAGAATTCCTCAGATTCACCACCCTCTGACTGAAGAAATCCCTCCTCATTTACTTTTTGGCTGGTTTGACACAGCATTATGAGCCAAGGGGCCTGTTTCTGTGCTGTACTGTTCCATGTTCTATGAGATACCCTCAAGGTCCCAATTATCCTTCCTGATGACCATTCTGAGTATTCAGGATGTCAGCAGCAGAAAAACTGGAGCAGCTGTTAGAGCCATTGCTTCAGAGCTCCAGAGACACGGGTTCAATCCTGACCACAGGATCTGTTCGTGCGGAGTTTGCGCGTTCTCCCCTGTGACCGGGTGAGTTTGCTCCTACACCTCAAGGTGGTGCGGGTTGGTAGGTTAATTGGCCACTGTAACCAGTCTCTAGCGTGAAGGAGAGTGATAGAATCTGCAGCGAGTTGATGGGAAATGGGGAGAATAACAAATTGTTTCACATAGGAGTATGTAGAAACAAGTGCTTGATTAATCAGCATGGATTTGATGGGCCGAAGGGCCTGGTCTATGCTGTAGCTAAATTTCTATTCACCAACACATCCTGTGGTTCTCCATTTGGTCGCTTGGTCCCTCAGGAAACTTATCTCTCTCATGGTGGTCCTTGCCCACATTACTGGCCCTACCTACCCCATCGTTTGACCTTTTGCACCGGAATGTTTCCCCATTTGGGACAACTCTTCCGGAGAGGTTGAGAATGAGCTACCTCTGGAACTCAGGCCCACTCAGAGTGTAACACGGCGGGAAGTGGCTGGTGAGACCAGAGGAGAGGAGTCAGGTGACCTACCTCCGTGCCCATCGCCGTATCCCTGTCCTTTCACACTCCCTTCCCAGCCTCCGTGCCAGTGGCCAGTCCCGACGTCGTACCCATTCCCATTGTAGTCTCCTTTTCCTGCGCCTGTGCCACGTCCATATCCATGTCCAGCCCCGTTCCCGGTGGACTCTGAAATAGAAGCGATTCATTGAAATAGGGGAGGAGTGGAAACTGACCGAGCTGCCACGTACGTATATCATGGGCAAAGCGTTGGCCACTGGGAGCTGGATAGAAAGTGTCTGGAGGATTATGGGACACGTGCAGGCAGATGGGGTGAGCTGACAACCGGCACGGACGGGTCAGGCCGAAAGGCCTGTTGCCATGCTGTAGGACTCCATGATTCCAGCTCGCTGGGCTCTGAAATCTCCGCCCCTGGCAAGCATTAGCTGAATCATGAAGCTGCCAACTCACTGTGAGAGAAGAGAGGTTGGACACTCACCACCGCTGTCGTCACCGTGGCTATTGTTATCTCCGCTATCGCTGCTTTCGGCGCTGTATCCATTGCCGTAGCCGTAGCCATTGTCATACCCGTTGCCATAGCCGTAGCCATTGTCATACCCGTTACCGTAGCCGTAATTACCTCCATCGCTTTCATTACTGTCACTCTCAGCACTGCGCCGTGCCAAAGCATGGCCAAGATCTGGAATCAGAGAGAAGGGACATTAGGATGGGGAGGGTGGCACACTTGGTATCCATTGAATACCTACGCACCATGTGACTATTCTGCAACGCTGTCACCGTCAACCAGGCGCTAGTAAATTTCAACCAATCAGTGACGCCATGGCCTGAAGCTCCTCAGTGATTGGTGCAAGCCAATGACTGACAGGGACCTCAATGCCTGATGGTATTGATATAGGTTTACTGCTGTCACATGTACCTGGGTTCAACGAGAAGCTTGTCTTGCATACTTATCATACCGATCAAATCATTGCACAGTATATCGAGGTAAATCTGGTAAACCGGAGAAAGCACAGTGCAGGTAAACAATAAAATGCAAGATCATAACGAGGAGGATTGTGAGGTCAAGAGTTCACCTTATTGTCCATGAGGTCTGTTCAAGAGTCTGTTGGTAAATACGTAAAAAATGATAGCAAGTAGCTTTTCATTCATGATTCCCTGATTTGGCTCTTACATGAGACCCATTGAACTGAGAAAAGATAAAGTGCAGGGTGAGCCCAGCCTGTCCCTGGGCCACTAGACTGACTGGCTCAGTTGGGGGATCTCCTGGGCCTGGCCTTGGTGACCATCCAGGGGCCCAGGTGGCAGGCAGTCAAGAACACAGCCTACGCCAGTTGCCTGCCTCACATCTGTGGTTATGTTTGTGCCTGAGTGCCCCTGGGCAAGGAGCACGTGGTATCCACTGTGACACTGGGGTCTTCCAGGACCAGTGGGCATCACATGGGTTTGAGTCTGGTTTGGATATTGATGAAAGAGTTGTAATTTGAAGTTATTAAGCTTTTTTTTTGACTTTTAGGTTGAATGTGGGTTTGAACTTAGCTTTGGATTTGGATTTGAATGTAGCTTTGTAAAAATGTAAGACGATAAGACCATAAGATATAGGAGCAGAAATAGGCCATTTGGCCCATCAGGTCTGCTCCACCATTTCATCATGGCTGATCCATTTTCCCTCTCAGCCCCAATCTCCTGCCTTCTCCCTGTATCCCTACATGCCCTGACCAATCAAGAATCTGTCAGCCTCTGCCTTAAATATACACAGTGACTTGGCCTCCACAGCCGCCTGTGGCAACGAATTCCACAGATTCACCACTCTCTGGCTAAGAAATTCGTCCTCATCTCCATTCTAAATGGACATCCCTAATTCTGAGGCTGTGTCTTCTGGTCTTGGACTTCCCCCACCATAGGAAACATCTTTACTATATCCACTCTATCAAGGCCTTTCAACATTCGATGGATTTCAATGAGATTCCCCCCCCCCTTCTGAATTCTAATGAAAACAGGCCTAGAGCCATCAAACACTCTTTATATGCCTTTCAATTCCCGGATCATTTTTGTGAACTTCTTTTGAACCTTCTCCAATAATGACGCCATAATCACAGAATAAACCTCCTTTGGAAAAGGTCAGAAGAAGCAAGTAGCCTAGTCAATCTCAGGTGAACTGACTGGGACCGAGCTCCAGTATCGCCTGAAGCCTGCAGTCCATCCGAGAGTAACTCGGGAAGTTCTGTGATGAGAAATGGAAAACGCACAGTAACACACACAAAACGCTGGAGGAACTCAGCAGGTCAGGCAGTGTCCATGGGGAGGAATAAAGAGTCGACGTTTCAGGCTGAGACCTTTCACCAAGAATGGAAAGAAGAGGAGAAGAATGCAGGATCAGAAGGCAGGAGAGAAGGGGGGTGAAACTGATGACTTCCTGGCTAAGTTTAGGGACAATGTAAAGATAGGTGGAGGAGTAGATAGTGTTGAGGAAGCAGAGAGGCTGCAGGAGGACTAGACTAGGAGAATGGACAAGGAGGTGGCAGTGTCAGGAAGTGTATGATCGTGCACTCTGGTAGTAGGAATAAAAGCATAGATTATTTTCCAAACAGCCAGAACATGACTGGAAGTTAGAGAACTTAATGAAAATGTTGTCAGGTTGGAGGCTAGCCATTCAGAATACCCTCTATTTACCCTTTGGTTTCCTTCTATAGCTGTCAAACATATTTATTCAAATCTGCCTGAAACCCCAGTCTGTGGAAGAGCTTATTAAGAACGAGAGCCTCTTTCGCCTCTCCCCAGCTTTTTTTTTATTTTGGCATTTTCCCCCTTCCTTCTCAGTCCTGAAGAAGGGTTTCAGCCCAAAACGTCGACTGTTTTTACTTTTCCACAGACGCTGCCTGACCTGCGGAGTTCCTCAGTATTTTGCGTGCGTTGCCCAAGAGGTATAGGCGCAAGAGGGGGTAAGGAGTTTTAAAGGCCGTCTGAGGGGGTCAGTTTTTTTTTTACACAGAGTGGTTGATAGTTGGAACACGCTGAAAGAGGAGGTGGTGGATTCAATTACAGTTATTACATTTGGATAGGATAACAGAATAATAACTGTTCCTGGATCAGGTGGTGTGGGTCCTGAGGCTCTTTTACTTTATTTGCTGCTGCCATTAGGAACCTCTGTCACAGGAAAGCAGGGACCCCCATTACCCAGGCTCTGGTCCCTTTCTACTGCTGCCATCAGGAAGAATGTACAGGAGCCTCGGGACTTACATCACCAAGTCCAGGAATAGTTACCACCCCTCAACCATCAGGCCCTGATCTAGAGGGGGTAACTTCACTCACCCCATCACTGAACTGTTGCCACAACCCATGGACTCACTTTCAAGGACTCTTCATCTCATGTTCTCGATATTTAAGGCATCTGTTAGTCTTGCGGGACCATGGATCTGCGCCTGGAAAGTCTTCACTCTCCAAGGCGCAGGCCTGGGCAAGGTTGTATGGAAGACCAGCAGTTGCCCATGCTGCAAGTCTCCCCTCTCCATGACACCAATGTTGTCCAAGGGAAGGGCAGTAGGACCCATACAGCTTGGCACCAGTGTCGTCGCAGAACACTGTGTGATTAAGTGCCTTGCTCAAGGACACAACACGTTGCCTCGGCTGGGGCTCGAATTCACGACCTTCAGGTCGCTAGTCCAATGCCTTAACCACTTGGCCATGTGCCCAGTCTTGATATTTATTGCTTATTAATTATTTATTTATTATTTTTGCTCCTTGCACAGTTGCTTGTCTTTTGCACATTGGATGTTTGTCCATCCCGTTGGGTGCCATCTTTCATTGATTCTATTATGTTTCGTGGACTTACTATGAATGCCCACAAGAAAATGAATCTCAGGGTTGAATATGGTGACGTATATGTACTTGGATAATAAATTTACTTCGAACTTTGAACCTAGAATATAAATAGGGAGGGCACAGGTGGATATATCCTAAAGTGAGTAAATGGGCTTTACATCAATTGGTGGAAAAGATCAACATGGACACAGTGATCCAAAGGCCAGTTTCTGTGCTCTACAGTTCTATATGACAGTGGGTGTCCTTGTAGGCACAACACACCGATATAACATGAACACCACAAGCAGTTCACATGGCTCCCTCTATTGCAAGAGGGTTGGAATTCTTAGGAAAGTCTTGCTGTTGTTTTATACATCTCTGGCGAAATCATTCCCGGTCTAACATAGAACACAGAACAGTACAACACAGCAAGACTGTGCTGACCTTTTAACCTACCCTAAGATCAATCTAACCCTTTCCTCCCACATAGCCCTCCATTTGTCTCTGATCCACCTAAAAGTCTCATAAATCTCTCTAGTATTTCTGCCTCTACCACTATCCTCAGCATGCATTCCACGCACACGTCATTCTCTGTCACAACCACAGATTCGACAGCGCTGTAGATACGGCAATTGCGCTCATGGATATGTACATGTGAGCTAATTATTATTTCATAGTGATCGTATTTAACTCCATTCATTCCGTCGTAGTATTTGTCGAGACTTGGACACAGCAACACTTCGCTGCCTGCTTGCATTCCGCCTTGCCTGAGAAATTGGACTGTCAAGTCAACTGACTCTGGAAACTCTGAAGCTTCAGTGTCTCTCACTCCGCACTTGGGCCATATCCGAACCCAGTGACAATTCTCTGTGTAAAAAGAGACTACCTCTGACATCCCTCCCTATACGTTCCTCCAATCACCTTAAAATTATGCCACCTCGTAATAGCCAGATCACAAAGTACTCCAGCAGGTGATTAGGCTGGGAAGGCTCAGCTCATCATGGGGACCCAACTACCAGATTTGGAAACAATCTTCAACTCTCGAAGACAACAGTGAGCTCGCAACAGTATTAAAGACCCATCCCACCCCAGACTCTGTCTGTTCAATCTCCTGTCATCGGGTAAGAGGCACAGAAACATCTTAGCGAAGACAATAAGACTGAAAAACAGCTTCTTTCCAAGGGCTGTTGTGCAGCTGAGTAATGCCACACCCCGGCTTGCCAATGGCCCCTGTGTGTTATGAACTGTTAAAGTCACTTGCTGCATGTAAACATGGGAATTTTAGCTATTTATTTATTCATTTGTTTGTTTGTTTGCTTGTTTATCTATCTATTTATTTATTCAAGAGCTGAAGGTCATGGGTTAAGGGTGAAAGGTGAAATATTTAAGGGGAACATCTTCACTCAGGGGATGGTGAGGTTGTGGAACAAACTGACAGTGGAAGTGGTGGATGCAAGTTCAATTTCAACATTGAAGAGAAACTTGGTTAGGTACATGGATGGGGGAGGGGTACGGAGGGATATGGTCCAGGTCCAGGTTGATAGGATGAGGCAGAATAATAGCTCAGCATGGACTAGATGGGCCAAAGGGTCTACTGTAGTTCCTTATGACTCATCCTTAGCCTGTGTTGGCGACTGTCCAGAGGAGATTCAGGAGCATGATCCGGGAATGAAAGGGTTAATGCACGAGGCGCGTTTGATGGCTTTGGGCCTGTGGTCAGTGGAGTTTAGAAGAATAAGTGACGACACAATTGAAATAATGAAAGGCCTAGATAGAGTGGACGTGGAGAGAATGTTTCCTCTAGTGGGGGAGTCTAGGACCAGAAGGCACAACCTCAGAATGCAAGGATGTCCCTTCAGAACAGACGTGAGGAGGAATTTCGTTAACTAGAGGGTGTTGTATCTGTACAACTCATTACCACAGTCAGCTGAGGAGGCTTAGTCATTGGGTGTATTCAAAGCGAAGGTTGATAGGATCTTGATTGGTAAGGGAATCAAAGGTTATGGGGAGAAGGCTAGAGAATGGGGTTGAGAGGGAAAATAAATCAGCCATGATGGAATGGTGGAGCAGACTCGATGGACCGAATGGCCTCGCTCTGCTCCCATGTCTTATGGTCTTACGGACAAGCCATCCATTTTGGGTCAAATCTGAAATCCTGGTCATCTGAGTGAGGTTTAAAGGGGATGCTGGTGTGGGTGGAGAGACAGAGGCTTCTGGAATAAATTCCAGAGCTATAGGTCTCCCCAGCTGAAGGCATGGCTGCTGTAGGTCGGAAAGAATGATGGAGAGTGCAGAACTAGAGGAGCACGGAGCTCTCAGGAGATTGTAGAGGGTCAACAGTGGTGAAACTAGTCAGACGTGCAGAGTAGCAGAGTTGGAGGTGATTAAGTCTTGCTGGGAGGAAGGTTAAGAGAAGGAACAGAGACAGGGAGGGTAGCAAGAATTATTCATGTTAAATGTCCATTTCCCTTCTGCTAAGAAGGGTTGTTCTGATGTGGGCATAAATTGAGAAAGTTTCAAAACTTTCCCGTAGCCGAACTAGTATGTAAACCTCTTTACTGAATCAATAGTGACTCACTAAATACATCAGTCAGTTCTGTAATGAAGTGCACTCTACAACCTTCCACTGATCCACAAAGGGAATACAGTCTCCAGACCAGCCACAGAGTACACACAAGCCTTGGTACATACTGGAGAGTGGAATTTCTGACAACTTCCTCTCCACCATCCTTCACCTAGCTCCACCATCCTTCACCTAGCTCCAGTCACTCTCCCAAACGTCAATTCCCTCTTGCAATCTACTCTCCATCTTCCCTTCTCCCAGTCTCTATCTACCTATCCTTCTGAATTCCATCTGCCCCACTTCCACCCATCTCCCTCCTTCTCCCAACCTATCTCCTGTCATTCCTATTCTCTCATCCATCCACGTGTTTATTTAGAGATACAGCGTGGAATTGGCCCTTCCGGACCTTTGACCAGCCACCCCTGAAAACCCTGAATTAACCCTAACCTAATCACGGTACGATTTACAATGACCAATGAACCTACTGGGATAATTTGTACCGTACCCTACAATTTTAATTTGGCTCTTTACTTTGTTTATCTATGCGTAATTCTTACTTTCTTAAGTTATTGTGTGTTATGTGTACTATTGTGTTTCACACCCTGCTCTGGAGAAACGTTGTCTAGTTTAGGGTTGTACGCCTATACAGTTAAGTGACAGTAAACTTGACTTGACTTTGGACTGCAGGAGGAAACAGGAGCACCTGGAGAAGGACATGCAGAGACCTCTTGGAGAAGAAGCTGGAATCGAACTCCAAACTCTGACTACCCAAGCTGTAATAGCGTTGCACTAATCACAACACCACCTCTCCATCCTTTAGATATATAGATAGACATACTTTATTGATCCTGAGGGAAATTGGGTTTCGTTACAGTTGCATTAACCAAGAATAGAGTATAAAACCTTGCAGAGGGTGGTTAGGGGAGCAGAGAAGGTTATTGGGGTCTCCCTACCTTCTGTCCAAGACCTCTTTCACAGTCGATGCCTCCAGAAGACACGGTACATCATTAAAGACCCCTCACACCCTCTCCATGAACTGTTTGTTCTTCTGCCATCAGGCAAACGTTACAGGAGCATCAAAACTAAAACCACAAGGCTACTAAACAGCTTCCTCCCACAGGCAGTCAGACTGCTAAATAGCTGCTCTACCTGACTCTGCTTTGGACACTTTTAACTTGCACTGGACACTTATAACTGATTTTAACTGACATGTGGCTGTTGTGTTTTACTATTTATCGTTATGTTTATTATTTAGTGTTGCATTTGTTATGTTATGATTGCACTGCCCCTGAGAAACGCTGTCTCATTCTGCCCCGCAGAGCTGATGTACGGTCAGAATGACAATAAAGTTTTTTGATTTGATTTGATTAAATATAGCAATATAAAACCATAAATAATTAAATAATAGCATGTAAGTTATGCCAGATGAAAATAAGTCCAGGACCAGCCTATTGGTTCAGAGTGGGAGGAGTCGTAAAGTTTGATGGCCACAGGCAGGAATGACTTCCTATCCTTCTTTCCCTCTATTCACTCCTCTCCCAATCTATCTATTTCTTCTGATCGCCAATCTCTGTCCCTTTCTTTTCTGATTCACATATATTCCCTCTACTGATCTTCATCCGTCCTATCCCATAATTATTCTCCATTCCTGCTCCTCTTTGCTGTCCACCTGGAAAGCGGGAAGGGCTAGAACTGGCCATGGTGAACTTTGCGAATAAATAGCCCACCCAAATGCCCCATCTGGAGCGCCACACACTCAGAAAGTAATGGTTCCTGAAGGTCTCCCTTACTGGGCGAGCTGACTTCGAATAAGAATTGGTGTCTTTCAGGAAGAGTGTGGGAATAAGAATCAAAATCAGGTTTAATATCACTGTAAGATTGTAGCTTTGTGGCAGCAGTACAGTGCAATACATTTTAAAAAAGCTATAAATTACAATTTAAAATATGTGTTTATAAAATTTAAATTAAATAAGTATTACAAAAAGAGAACGACGTAATGCTTGGGCATTGGTCCATTGTCCATTCAGAAGCTTGACGGCAGAGGGGAAGAGGCTGTTCCTAAAGCTTTGTGTGTGTATGTTCAGGGTCCTGTACGTGCATCCTGATGGTAGTAATAAGAGGAGGGCGTACTCTGGGTGATGGGAGTCCTTAATAATGGTTGCCACCTTTTTTGAGACATTGCCTTTTGAAGATGTCCCCGATACTGGGGAGGATAGTGCCCATGATGGAAATAGGATTGGGGATTTTTTTTTTAAATATCCCAGGAAGTCCATGGAGTGTGTTGTGCTAACTTGGAGATGGAACGCCGGGATAATGTGGACTCACTGGACAAGGTCTTTCGGGCTGTTGTTGAGCACAGACTCTCTTAGCTTTCTCCAACAAAGAGTGGGCCTGTTTATTGACAAACGCCAACTTACTTTGGACTCCAAATGGAACTGTAATCCTCATTGAATATACCTACTCAACACACGGCTAGATGCTATTGAGCTTTTCTTGGGTATAATGTGAACTTCGTCCCAAATGCCAGTCTCACATATTGGTCAAATGGAAACTGGGAATGAGTACTGGCATTGGTCCAGGAACCTTTTTCTTCCCTCAGGCGTTAAACCGTAAGGTATAGGAGCAAACTGAGGCCATTCAGCCCATTGAGCCTGCTTCACCATTTGACCATGGCTGATTTATTATCCCCCTCAACCCCGTTCTCCTGCCTTCTCTCTGCAACCTTTGACGCCCTGACTGACGAAGAAGCTGTCAATCTCTGCTTTAAATATACCCACTGGCTTGGCTGTCTGCAGCAAGGAATTCCACAGTTTCCCCACTCTCTAGCTAAAGAAATTCCTTCTCATCTCTTGCCAAAAAAACAGAACCACAGTACGGACCTCTTGGCCAACGACGTTGTGCTGACCTCTTAACCTATTTCAAGATCAATCCAACCCTTTCCTCCCACGTAACCTTCCACTTTTCTTTCACCGTGTGTCTATCTAATGTCCCTAATGTGTCTGCCTCTACCACTACCCCTGGCAGCTCAATCCATGCACCTAGCACTCTCTGTTTCCCAAACCTATCTCTGACATCCCTCTAGACTTTCCTCTAATCACCTTAATAGTATGTCCTCTAGTATTGGCCATTAACAAACTGGGTAAAAGTCACTGCCTGTCCACTCTGTCTCTACCTCTTATCATAAAAATTAGGCTTTTAGCAGCAGTAGCCCAGTATTTTATAGAAATGACAAACCTCCTGTAGCTAATAAATTGGGCACTGAGTGTATGTTTATGGTCCTCTGCTGCCGTCGCTCATCTGTTTAAAGGTTCGACATGTTGTGCGTTCAGAGATGCTCTTCTGCACACCACTGTTGTAACGTGTGGTTATCTGAGTTACTGTCACCAGTCTGGCCATTCTCCTCTGACCTCGCCCCCAAAATTGCCACTCAGTGAATGTTTTTTTTGTTTTTCCCACCATTCTCTGTAAACTCTAGAGACAGTTGTGCATGAAAATCCCAAGATATCAGCAGCTTCTGAGATACGCAAACCACCCCATCTGGCACCAACAATCATTCCATGGTCAAAGTCACTTGGATCACATTTCTTCCCCATTCTGATGATTGGTCTGAACAACAACTGAACCTCTTGACCGTGTCTGCATGCTTTTATGCATTGAGTTGCTGCCACATGATTGGCTGATTAGATGTTTGCATTAACAAGCAGGTGTACAGGTGTACCTATTAAGGAGGCCACTGAGTGTAAATGAATACATTTCTACATCCCAAGATGTGCTCCCTTCACCCTGCCACCACCTACAATCCTTTGATTTATCTGTTGCAGTCCCAAGACCTTAGCCCGGGCTCCACTTTGAGCCGGGGCACAAAGGCCGCAAAAGTTGGCATTCACCCGTCCTCCGACACCTGGCCCGTCCCAAACCCACCCAGAGCACTGGCAATGCACAGATGGAGGGCTGCAACAGTGTCCTCCCCGCCCACCACCTCCCGGCACCGGGCGGTAACCCACCAACGGGTCAGGCTCCGGTCTTGGGGATCCCGGGGACCGGAAGGAATGGTTGTAGGTCGTACTCACGTCTACCGTGGCTCACGGCCAGCAGCCCCAGCAGGGCGACGAACAGCAAGACCTTCATGTTCTTCTGCCTCTATCTCTCCTTTTCTGAGTGGGACACTTGTGTGATCTCTAATGGTGTGGAGCAGAGCTCCCGCCTTTTATACTCTGCCCAGTCACAGATGCCCCATTGAAGGCGGTAGGGTCACGTAGCGACTGTGGCCAAGCAGGCCAGGGAGACGGAAGGATTGTGGTTTCCCACACCACCAGTAATTCCAGAAAACCCCAATCTCTAGATCGTAATTACAGTTTTGTGAAGGCTGCCAACACCTACCAGAGCAGCAAGCAGCAATACGGAAAACAAGGCGGAAAGTGGAGAAGACTTACTAATTATCGCTTCTGCATCTTGTGGAACTTATGACAGTCACTATTGTTTTAACTTCAGACTTCATCTCAAGTTGTTTATCTCATTCACTTGTCCCTGCCTCCTCCGTCAGAGAGGATGTTGCATCCTGATGCTTCGATTCATTTTGCTCCAATGAAACCCCGTCCATTAGCAGAGAGCGTGACGTGTGTAATCCAGGCAGGTGCCCCCCGGTGCCAGAGCTGAAAGAGGCAGAAACCATCAGACATACAGTCATTGATGTGAGACTGAGGGAGTGCCTCACTGTCAGAGGGACGGTACCGAGAGAGTGCCTCACTGTCAGAGGGACGGTACCGAGGGAGTGCCTCACTGTCAGAGGGACGGTACCGAGGGAGTGTCTCACTGTCGGAGGGACAGTACCGAGGGAGTGTCACACTGTCGGAGGGACAGTACCGAGGGAGTGTCTCACTGTCGGAGGGACAGTACCGAGGGAGTGTCTCACTGTCGGAGGGACGGTACCGAGGGAGTGTCTCACTGTCGGAGGGACAGTACTGAGGGAGTGTCTCACTGTCAGAGGGACAGTTTGAAGGAGTGTCACACTGTCAGAGGGACGGTACTGAGGGAGTGTCTCACTGTCAGAGGGACAGTATTGAGGGAGTGTCACACTGTCAGAAGGACAGTATTGAGGGAGTGTCTCACTGTCAGAGGGACAGTACTGAGGGAGTGCTTCACTCTCCTCAGTAACAAAACTGAGGTTCTGTCCAATGTCTTGAGTGGACGTAAAAGATTCCTAGCCAAGTGGAGGAAAGTTGGGGAGTTCTGTTCATGTGCAGTGGGCAATGTTCAGTACTCAATGTTTAGTTCATATTTAGAAGAACTGGGATGGCTGTAACACATTTGTTTGCATCTAGCACCCTCTGCACTGTCCCATCAAACACCCCCGGCACATGAACTGTATGGGTTAGATAGAGTGAAAATCCCTCCACACCATGACCGCACTCCGAGCACAAGGACATAGGTTAGAAACATAGCACAAAAACAAGTCCTTTGGCCCATCTGCTATGTGACAAACTATTATTCTGCCTCGTCCCAACGGCTCATACCTGGGCCAATCCCCTCCATTCCCCTCCCATCCAAGTACTTACCCAAACTTACATTTAATGTTGCAATTGAACCCACAGCCACCATTTCCACTGGCAGCTTGTCCCACACTCACACCCCCCTTAAGGTGTTCCCCCTCAGGTTCCCCTTAAATATTTCACCTTTCACCTTTCGTCTATGACCTCTAGCTCTAGTCTCACTCTACCACAGAGGAAAAAGTCTGCTTGCATTTACCCTATCAACACCCCTCATCATTTTACATTCCTCCATCAAATCTCCTCTTATTCGCCTGCATTCCAGGAAGTAAAGTCCGAACCCTTTCAACCTTTCCCTGTGACACACATCCTCAAGTCCCAGCAACATCCTTATAAATCCATAGTTCTGTTATGGTTATTATTATATTTTGGATTTATTGAGAATGCCCACAAGAAAATGAGACAATGAATCTCAGGGTTGTATATGGTGACATATATGTACTTTGATAATACCATTGACTTTGAACTTTGAACTTCGAGTACTCGTTACCTACCTAGAAGAAAGCAATCAGTAAGGTTGAACAAATACAGGGAAAGTTTACTTGGATGTTGTTGAGACTACAAATTTGACCTCACAACTTTAACATAACATCTCATCTCCTATATTCAAGTGTCCAGATGACGGGTCTCGGCCTGAAATGTTGACTGTTTATTCCTCTCCACAGATGCTGCCTGACCTCTTGAGCTCCTCCAGCATTTTGTGTGTGTTGCTCCAGATTTCCAGCATCTGCAGAATCTCTTGTCTTTGTGATCTGTACTCATTACTCTGACTTATGAAAAACTTTTGAAAGCCAAGTTTGGACATAGATTTAAGCCCTCTCTACACAGTCCCACCCACTACTCACAGCTCATGAACAGTATGGGTTAGACACAGAGAAAAACTCCATCTCCACTGTCCCATCAAACAGGCCTGGCGCAGGGAATATACAGGCTGGACACAAAATAAATCTCCCTTTGTACTCTCCCTTTAAACATGCCCAGTACATTGACTGTACAAGCGAGACACAGACGATCAAGTTTATTGTCATTTAACTATATGCATATATACCGTCCAATGCAACAATGTTTCTCCGAACCAGGGTGTAAAGCACAGTGTACACATAACACACAATAACTTGTGAAAGTAAGGATAAAATCTACAAATGAATTATGCATTAATGGACTAAGTAAAGTGCATAAATTAAATACTATAAGGTACAGAACAGATTAACCAGTGACACTTTGAATCTCCCAGTGGCCACACATTTTAATTCCACATCCCATTCCCATTCTGACATGTCTATCCACGGCCTCCTCTACTGTAAAGATGAAGCCACACTCAGGTTGGAGGAACAACACCTTATATTCCGTCTGGGTAGCCTGCAACCTGATGGCATGAACATTGACTTCTCAAACTTCCACTAATGCCCCACCTCCCCCTCGTACCCCATCCGTTATTTATTTATATACACACATTCTTTCTCTCTCTCTCCTTTTTCTCCCTCTGTCCCTCTCACTATACCCCTTGCCCATCCTCTGGAATTTTCCCCCCTCCCCCTTTTCCTTCTCCTTGGGCCTGCTGTCCCATGATCCTCTCATATCCCTTTTGCCAATCACCTGTCCAGCTCTTGGCTCCATCCCTCCCCCTCCTGTCTTCTCCTGTGATTTTGGATCTCCCCTTCCCCCTCCCACTTTCAAATCTCTTACTATCTCTTCCTTCAGTTAGTCCTGACGAAGGGTCTTGGCCTGAAACGTCGACTGTACCTCTTCCTAGAGATGCTGCCTGGCCTGCTGCATTCACCAGCAACTTTGATGTGTATTGCTTGAATTTCCAGCATCTGCAGAATTCCTCGTGTTTACACTTTGAATACAATGTGATAAGGAGTTCAGAAGCCTAATGGCCTGAGGGAAGAAACTGTTTCTCATCCTGACCATTCTTGTTTTTATGCATCGGAGTCTCCTCCCTGATGGTAGAACGTCAAAGAGGATGCTGGATGGATGGGAGGGTTCTTTAATTATACTAAGGGCTCTGTGCATGCAACACTCCTGATAAATTTCCCCGATGGATGGTAGGGGGTCCTCTATAATCGCTCAGCTGTTCTCACAGTCCTTCGTATGGACGTCTGGTCCAACGTTCTGCTGCTCCCATACCAGATGGAGATGCAACTTGTCAGGGCGCTCTCTGTGGTGGGCCTATAAAATTCAAGCTTCAAATTAAAGCTTTTTCTACACCATCTGACCAAACAAAAACAAAGCATGGATGTACAAGTTAAACATAATGATCTCTCTTCACCGTCCGATATACAATCACAACGCAGGGAAATACAAGTTAAACGTAACAATCTTTCTATGCCATTCCATAAACACTTGCAGTTCGGGGAACATAAAGTTGAACATAGAGTAAAGATATCCCTGCTCCATCCCATCAGACACACCTGGGCAGGTACAAATGGGTTAGACACAGACTGAGATTCCTCCTACACTGTCCTGTCAAAAGCTCCCAGTGCAAGAGCAGATGGAGAGTAAAGATCTATTGATCTAATATTCAGTTTTCATCTAATATCCATAAACACTGACTACTTGCCCAGTTTGTCCCACTCCCATCAGGGAGGAGGCTATGAAGCATCCACGTCAGGACCACCAGACTCGAAAACAGTTACTTTCCCCAAGCAGTAAGGCTGATCGACACCTCCACCCATTAACCCATTCCTCCACAACCCCCCCCCCACCCATCACTATTACTTTGTCATTTCCTGTCAGAGTTTCCTTACGTACAGACACTCCTGTGCCTAACGTCACTTTACGGACACACAATCAGAATCAGGGTTAATATCACCGGCGTATGTTGTGAAAATTGTTGTCTTTGCGGCAGCAGTACAATGTAATACACAAAAATAGAAAAAAAGACATGAATTACAGTAAATATATATACTGTATATAAAGTAGTTAAATTAAATAAGGAGTGCAAAAATAGAAATAAGAAAGACGCGAGGTAGTCATGGATCCCATCTACAGTATGTATATAAGCTATCTCATGGATTTATATTTATTGTGTTCTTTTTTTAATTATTGTGTTTTTTATCTTGTTGTGTTTTTTTTCTGTGCTGCTTCGGATCCAGAGTAACAAATAACTTGTTCTCCTTTACACTTGTGTACTGGAAATGACATTAAGCAATCTTGAATCTTGAAACGGTGCATGTGGTTGAACAATCTCAAGGCATGAGTTCAAATCCCACCATGGCAGTTGGAGATTTTAACTTCAGTGGATTACATAATTCTGGAGTAAAGATGAAGGATCCAGTCAGGGTGAGAGTGAAATTGGGAGAGTGATGCAGAAACTTCTCTGGGTCACCAGCGATCTGTCGGTGAGGTAAGTCTTCCATCATAGACCCCTCAGGCTCCCACGTGTGACAGCAGAACCACGATATTTATATATATGGCTTCCGAGAGAGCCTATCGCAAGACATTCACTTGGATAAACAACTATCAGATTAAAACACAAGCTATTCCAAAAGGTGACTCACCAGAAATTTCTCCAGGGCAAAACAGGTTTGAGAGTCAACAGCAATCTTGCCAGCAATGGGCGCACCCTGTAAATATAAAACAAATCCCCGATTTGTTGCTTGTGGGTTCGTGCTCAGCAAAGACTTGTTGCTCCTTTGATCCCTTAAGGCTGATTTATACTTCTGCATCAACTGGACACCGTAGGTACGGCGTCACCGTGAACCCTACGCAGAGCCTACGCGGATCCCTACGCCGTAGCCTGACGCGCACTTCTCCCAAAATGTAACTACGCATTGCGGCAACGCAGACCGCAACAGCTGTGATTGGCCCGCTTGGTAGCATCGCATTTCATCCTGCGCTGCAATAGCTTCCCATTGGGCGACTGAAGGGCAGGGAAGGAACTCTGGCTGCAATGCTTTCCATAAAGCTTTACAGACCTCCCAAATTATGGAGGACACGTTTCGCTTTTACAAAAAAAGACGCTCGCTTCTTGTTACCCCGAGAAAGACTACCATGACCGTGAAGCCTTGCACGGGCAGGTGTGTGCGCATGCGTGACGTGTGTGAATTGCAGAGCGACGCAGACACACCAACGCACAAGTATAAATGCTCACAGCGTGCGTAAGTCACTTGCGTGGGTTACGGCGTGGAGTTGACGCACAAGTATAAATCAGCCTTTACCATGAGACTATAAGACACAGGATTAGAATGAGGCCATTCAGCCCATTGAGTTTCTGCCACCATTCCATCATGGCTGACTTAGTATCCCTCTCAACCCCATTCTCCTGTCTTCTCCCAGTAACCCTCAACACCCTTGCTAATCAAGAACCTATCGTCCTCTGCCTTTACCCAATGACTTGGCCTGCACAGCAATCAATTCCACAGATTTACTACTCTCTGGCTAAAGAAATTTTTCCTCATCTTGTTCTAAACAACTATCCTTCAATTCTGAGCCTGTGCCCTTGGGTCCTAGAGTGCCACACGATAGGAAACATCCTCTCCACACCCACTTTATCCAGACCTTTCAACATTCAGTAAGTTTCAATAAGATCTCTCCTCATTCTTCTAAACTCCAGTGAGTTCAGGCCCATAGTTATCAAACTCTCCTAACGTGTTAACCCTTTCATTCCTGGGATCATTCTCTCTTTTCTTAGATAAGAGGCCCAAAACTGCTCACAATGCTGCAAGTGCAGTCTGACAACCTCTCTTCAATCATACACTTAATAGCCACTTTATTAAGGTACATCTGTACACCTGCTTGTTAATGCAAATATCTAATCAGCCAATCATGTGGCAGCAACTCAATGCATAAAAGCATGTAAACGTGGTCAAGAAATTTGGTTGTTGTTCAGACTAAACATCAGAATGGGGAAGAAATGTAATCTAAGTGACTTAGATCGTAGAATGATTCCTGGTGCCAGACAGGGTGGTTTGAGTATCTCAGAAACTACTGAGACCTTGAGATTTTCACACACACAACAATCTCTAGAGTTTACAAAGAATGGTGCATAAAACATCGTGTGTGTGTGTGTGTGTGTGTGTGTGTGTGTGTGTGTGCACGTACTTGCAATTGTTCAGTGTACAGGTATAGTATCCAACTACTCTCTCAAGTATTTTGAACAAAATAGTTGAGAGGGAGAGATTTTCTGGGATTATTAATTTTTTCCCCCACTCAGCATCATTTTATTCGGATTAACTGCCCATCATCACGCTGGACTTTGCTGGAGTTTTTTCCCCATTGTGATGCCAACATTACAACAGTTATCACAAAACCCATGAGGCTCTTTGGGATGTTCAAAGTAAATTTATTATCAAAACACATACAGTACTGTGCAAAAGTTTTAGGCACATGTAAAATAAAATTCTGTAAAGCGAAGATGCTTTCAAAAATAACGAAATGAGAAGTTTCTAGCTATCAAAAAAATTACTCTAAGAGCAGTAAACAGTAAAAAACTAAATCGAATCAATATTTGGTGTGACCACACTTTGCCTTTAAAACTGCATCAAGTCTCATAAGCACACTGTCATGCAGTTTAGGAAGAAAATTGGCTGGTAGTTTATTCCAGGCATCTTGGAGGACTGGCTGTGGTCCTTCGACAGACTTTGGCTGTCTCACTTGCTTTTCTCTTTCCAGGGAGTCCCAGACAGCCTCGATGACGTTGAGATCAGGGTTTTGTGGAGGACATACCATCTGAAACAATATAAAAAAAATAGCGTGCCTAAGATTTTGCTCGGTACCTACGTACCCGCATACGTGTGCACACACACAAGTACATGCACACGCGCGCGCGTTCACATAGAGAAAGTCTTGAGCTTCCAATCTGTTAACTCCAGTGGAAGCAGAATATCCATCGGGATTACTTTGAAGGTGAGCAGGCAGGGGGGACATCACTGGCTCCCAGAGGCTTTAAAACAGAACCACTCCTCCAAGTGTGACAGAAGCCGGGTTTGTCAGCACAACTTTGCAGCAAGCAGAGCTGCATCAGCCTGGGTTCAATCCCGACCTTGGGCACTGTCCGTTTTGAGCTTTCACGTTCTTCTAGTTTCCGTGAGGGTTTCCTCTGGGTGCTCTGGTACCCCCACCCCCAACTTCCCAACGACACGCGGATTGGTAGGTTAACCGACCACTGTAAGTTGCCCCGAGTGTGAAAGAGAGAATCTGGATGAGCTGTTGAGAATGTGGGGGGATTAACTGGTAAGTAAATGTGCACACAGTATTGGTATTGGTTTTCACACTCAGTGGCCACTTTATTGGGTACACTTATATACCTGCTCATTAATGCAAATATCTAATCATCCAATCATGTGACAGCAACTCACTGCATAAAGGCATGCGGACATGGTCGAGAGGCTCAGTTGTTGTTCAGACAAAACATCAGAATGGGGAAGAAATGTGATCTAAGTGACTTTGACTGTGGAATGGCTGTTGGTGCCAGATGGGGTGGCGTGTGTATGTCAGAAGCTGTTGATCCCCCGGAATTTTTCATGCACAGCAGTCTCTAGAGTTTGAAACACACAAAAAAAAAATTCAGTGAGCAGCCGTGCTGTGGGCAAAAATGCTTTCTTCATGAGAGAGGTCAGAGGAGAATGGCTGAACTGGTTGAAGATGACAGGGTAGTGACAGTAACTCAAATAACTACATGTTACAACAGTGGTGTATGGAAGAGCATCTCTGAACACACAACACATCAAACCTTGACGCAGAATACCACGAACTTACCCTTCAGAGGCCACTTTGGTGGGTACAGGAGGTATCTAATAAAGTGGCTACTGAGTATAGTTGTCTTCTTTACGAAGATACAGTGAAATGCTTGTCTTGCACACTGTGTGTACACGTTATATCATTTCACAGTGCACTGAGGCAAAACAAGCTGAAACAACGACCAAAAGCAGAATTGAGTGTAACAGCTACATGTGCAGAGCAGGTAGATAATATGAGACAAGAGTTTAATTCTGAGGTTACTTGATGGCTGGGGCAGATTCATTGGTCCAAAGGGACTACGTGAATGTGTGGCTCTTATTGCAGTGGTGTTGAAATCTTTATGGCTTGGGGATGAGCTCGACTGTTTATAAATAAGTGCACTCAGTCTGTGGTGGCTGGTAGCCGTTGTAAACAGATGGAAGTGTCCGGAAGCACAGGAAGGAAACTATTCACACTACTCTCCGTGTTTCTTCACTGTCCTAACAGCATCTGACTACCAAGGTTCAAAGTTCATTTATTATCTAAGAATGTATAAATAATACAACCTTGAGATTTGTCTGCTTACAGGCAGCCACAGAGCAAGAAATCCAAAGGACCCAATTTTTAAAATTTTTACTAATAAATGTCTCTCTGACAGTGTGGCACTCCCTCAGTACTGTCCCTCTGACAGTGAGGCACTCCCTCGGTCCTGTCCTTCCAATGGTGCAGCACCCCCTCGGTACTGTCCCTCCGACAGTACGGCACTCCCTTGGTCCTGTCCCTCCGACAGCGGGACACTCCCTCGGTCCTGTCCCTCCAACAGCGAGGCACTCCCTCAGTCTTGTCTGTCCGACAGTGAGACATTCCCTCAGCACTGTCCCTCTTACAGTGAGACACTCCCTCGGTCCTGTCCCTCCGACAGTGAGACATTCCCTCAGCACTGTCCCTCTGACAGTGAGATACTCCCTCGGTCCCATCCCTCAGACAGTGGGACACTCCCTCGGTCCTGTCCCTCCTACAGTGAGACACTCCCTCAGCACTGTCCCTCTGACAGTGAGATACTCCCTTGGTACTGTCCCTCTGACAGTGAGACACTCTCTCGGTCCCGTCCCTCCGACAGTGTGACACTCCCTCAGTACCGTCCCTCTGACAGTGAGACACTCCCTCAGTACTGCCTTTTGCAAGAGCCTAAGCCTGAGGCCTTGATCTGTGTGGCCAATTCTTACACCTGGCAAATGCAGCACTGGCCATGTCCAGAAACAAATTCCTGAGTGTTTTTTTTTTGTTGTCTTAAATGAGAGGTTTGAATTCTCTTTCTGATTAGAAGGTGGAAAGAGAGTCAGCTGAAAATGACATGGTGAGTTTCAAGGTTATAGTTACAATAAAATTTTACTGCGACTTAAAGGAAACCGCAGGCCCGCTGGCTGTGAAATAGGCAGCAGGCTGCCCAGTCCTCATGGTGCTTAACCCCTTCACTCTTATGGTTCATGTTAACACTCTCCTCAGACTGTTGCTTCAAATCTCTACAGTTGAAGCATAACGCTGTTTATTCCCCTTCATTTATTAATCCCTTCTTCACTAACCCTTTCGATTTCCTCCTGGTTCCTGGACATCTTCTCCTCTTCCCTCTAGCTTCATTATACTTTCACCTCCTTCCCTGTTGCGACTTAGTCCCCACGATTCCAAACTTTGCATCAGAATCAGGTTTACTATCACTGATTTTCATCATAAAATATGTTGTTTTGCAGCAGCAGTACTGTGCAATACAGAGAATGCATTGTAAAATACAGTAACAAACTTATATACATGGGCTGCGCAAAAATAGTGTGGTTGTGTTCATGGGTTCATGGACCATACAGAAATATAATGATGGAGCAGAGGAACCTGCTTCTAAAGTGTTGAGTGTGTATCTTAGAACATAAGAAATAGGAGCAGGAGTCGACCATCTGGCCCGTCGAGCCTGCTCCACCATTCAATAAGATCATGGCCGATCTGACCATGGTCTCATCTCCGCCTCACTCCCTTTCCCCCATAACCCTTAATTCCCCTACTATGTAAAAATCTATCCAACCTTGTCTTTGCTGAGGGAGCCTCCACTGCTTCATCGGGCAGAGAATTCCACAGATTCATCACTCTTTGGGAAAAGCTGTTCCTCCTCGTCTCCATCCTAAAGCTACTCCCCCGAATCTTGAGGCTATGTTGCCTGGTTCTAGTGTCACCATCCAGTGGAAGCAACATTCTTGCCTCTATCTTATCCATCCCTTCCATCATTTTGTTTCTATAAGATCTCCCCTCATTCTTCTGAATTCCAGCGAGTACAGTCCCAGGCGACTCAATCGCTCAATCTTCAGGATCCTGTACCTCCTCCCTGATAGTAACAATGAGAAGAGGGTGATGGGGGTCCTTACTGATGGGTGCCACCTTTTTGAGGCATTGCCTTTTGAAGGTGTCCTCGATGCCGTGGAGGCTAGTCCCCGTGATGGAGCTAGTTGAGTTTATAACTTCTGCAGTTTTTACTAGTCTGTGAAGTAGCTCCTCCATACCAGACAGTGATGTAACCAGTTAGAATGCTCTCCATGGTACAACTGTAGACATTTGTTAGAGTCTTTGGTGCCTTGCCAAATTTCCTCAAATTCCTAATGAAATATTACCACTGGCATGCCTTCTTCGTAATGGCACAATCAGCCAAGGATAGAGCCTCAGAGATAATGACACCCAGGACATTGAAAGTGCTCACCATTTCCACTTAATGAGGACTGGTGTGTGTTCCTTCAACTTCCTCTTCCTGAAGTCCACAATCTTAACCTTTCTTGTAACATTAACCCCTTCTATCCTTTTCACTTCCTTAACCCTTCTTTTCTGCCACTCTCATACGTGGCAGAGCTCTTGGCAACAGCTCGGCCACTGTCTGCACTCTCTGCTCTTGCTTTCTTGCCCTGACCCACCACAAGGACAGAACTACCCTGGTCCTCATCTACTACCAGGGGACTCTCTGTTCAATAGTCATCTTTCACGATTCTCTTCACCTTCAACAAGATCCCACCACTAAACACAAGGTTCCTGCCCTGCTCATATAGCTTTCCTAAGGGGTCGTTCCCTTTCCAATTCCTCATTCCACTCTTCCATTTCCAGAGGTTCTTTGGAAGTTAAGAATGAGGCAAAAAACTTGTTTCTTGAATCTCTTTTATTAACTTTTTCAAGACAAACGAGGAACAAAATTAGAGGAGCCATGAAAACAAAAGAAATTGCAGATGTCTTCCACAAAAACCAGTTCAGACTAAAAAAGCAATATTGCAGTGATAACAATTAGCCAATGAAATAGTCAGATTCAGTGACGTGACTCTTGATATTGAAAAGTTCAGAAGCAATTGCACCATAACTACTGGAAAATTCACTAAGTAATGCATATAGGGAGGATTCCAGTTAATTGGGAAACATCGGGACCAATACATTTTGGCCCAATTAAGTGGCTGCCCCAATTAGCCAAAGTTTCATGAAAATAGTTAAAAAGGTGTAAAAAAAGAAACTAGCATTTAACTGAGTAATAAATTTAATATTTAAATGAAATACAGAACAAATTAGATAACTACCAATACTACTACAGTACTATAAGACTGTGTATAGGTTCTAAATAGATATCAACTGACGAATTCACGCAGTGTACTCTGCTGTGTTCTTTTAATTCGCTGTAAGTGAACAAATTCAGCACAGACACCAACTGCATATAATGGACTGCCTTCATACAATGCTTTCGACAATTGTATCCTCCAAATCTTCGTTTTCATTGTAACATTCAAGGTTATTGCCGATACCTTCAAATTCTTTGTAGTTCCTAACTTGAAGTGGCAAAATGGTTTCATTTTTCATTCCCAGCCATGTCTGGCATCTCCAGACTTGAATGCTTGGCACCGCAGTGAGCAAAGCAGTTCCGAATGTCTTGCTGCCTATTTCTTGTCAACTATCATTGACAAAAGTCACCGCCTTTTGAATGCAAACTCACTCAATTGACACAATTTAAAAGTTGTTCACTTTAAGCACAGTGTAGTGTCTCCTTCGGAGATGTCATCCTTTTTTAAAGAAAGGGGCTTCCCTTCCTCCACCATCAATTCTGCTCTCAAACGCATCTCCCCCATTTCACGCACATCTGCTCTCACCCCATCCTCCCGCCACCCCACTAGGAATAGGGTTCCCCTTGTCCTCACCTACCACCCCACCAGCCTCCAGATCCAACATATAATTCTCTGTAACTTCCGCCACCTCCAACGGGATCCCACCACCGAGCACAT
Organism: Mobula hypostoma; assembly: GCF_963921235.1. Taxonomy (NCBI): domain Eukaryota; kingdom Metazoa; phylum Chordata; class Chondrichthyes; order Myliobatiformes; family Myliobatidae; genus Mobula; species Mobula hypostoma. The sequence goes on from NC_086107.1 coordinate 105,939,579, forward strand.
TTTTCCCTCCCTCCCCCTTTCTGCTTTCCGCAGGGATCGCTCCCTACACGACTCCCTTGTCCATTCATCCTCCCCCATCCCTCCCCACCGATCTCCCTCCCAGCACTTATCCTTGTAAGCGGAACAAGTGCTACATGTGCCCTTACACTTCCCCCCTTACCACCATTCAGGGCCCCAGACAGTCCTTCCAGGTGAGGCGACATTTCGCCTGTGAGTTGGCTGGGGTGATATACTGCGTCTGGTGCTCCCGGTGCGGCCTTCTATATATTTGCGAGACCCGACGCAGACTGGGAGACTGTTTCGCTGGACACCTACGCTCTGTCGGCCAGAGAAAGCAGGATCTCCCAGTGGCCACACATTTTAATTCCACATCCCATTCACATTCTGATATGTCTATCCACGGCCTCCTCTACAGTCAAGATGAAGCCACACTCAGGTTGGAGGAACAACACCTTGTATTCCGTCTAGGTAGCCTCCAACCTGATGGCATGAACACTGACTTCTCTAATCTCCGTTAATGTCCCTGCTCCCCTTCTTACCCCATCCCTTATTTATTTATTTATTTATTCCCCCCCTTTCTTTCTCTCTCTTTTTTCTCCCTCTCTCCCTCTCACTATATCTTCCTCTGGTGCTCCCCTTCCCCTTTCTTTCTCCCTAGGCCTCCCGTCCCATGATCTTCTCTGTGGAGGCTGTGGAGGCCAAGTTTCTGGATGTTTTCAAGAAAGAGATGGATAGAGCTCTTAAAGATAGCGGAATCAAAGGTTATGGGGATAAGGTGGGAACTAGATACTGATTGTGGATGATCAGCCATGATCACAGTGAATAGTGGTGCTGGCTCGAAGGGCCGAATGGCCTACTCCTGCACCTATTGTCTATTGTCTATTGTCTCTCCCTTCTCGAGCCTGGTATCCCTTTTGCCAATCAACTTTCCAGCTCTTGGCTCCATCCCTCCCCCTCCTGTCTTCTCCTATCATTTCGGATCTCCCCCTCCCCCTCCCACTTTCAAATCTCTTACTAGCTCTTCTTTCAGTTAGTCCTGACGAAGGGTCTCGGCCCGAAACGTCGACTGCACCTCTTCCTAGAGATGCTGCCTGGCCTGTTGCGTTCACCAGCATTTTATGTGATGGGCTCAAGTTGGCTTTATGATGAATTTCCTGCCATACATGGCGAAATATTCCATTTCTTTAGTAGTGGGAACATGTAAACGTGTATATGCTGTTTGTACACTGTTATTTAAGTGAAATACTTCTGTTTACTTTGTAAAACGTTGTAACTACAGTGTGGGTACATCTAATTCTAATTCATGTGTAGTGTTAACTTAACTGGACTGGTCTGTTTTTTTTCTCCCTAGATGCAGCAGGTCATGCATTTTGTGTGAGTTGCTCTGGATTTCCAGCATCTGCAGAATCTCTTGTGTTTAATTCCAGATGAGATTGAAATCTCACTCTCTAATAACATTACAAACATCTGACCGTGTTTGGGAAGAATGAATCCTTTGCAGGCTCAATGGATGATTGCAGAAAGATGAAAAAGCAAATAACATCAGAAGGGTTTACTAGGCTGCTGAGGTATCTTCGTGGTAGGACGTGATGAAGTTTCTGGTGTCAGTTTCAGCTGCCTCACTTTGCCAGGGGCCTCACACATCCATATTACAGGACCTGAGAGGAAATTCCCAGACTCTCTGAGCTCTTGCATTGAATGGCAAGGAAGAACTGACCACGGGGAAGTTGTGGGATTTGGGCCTGGGGAAAGGCGTAGGCTGGTGGTTACATATGAGGAACCACGGTCAAAGCCAAAATCCTGAATCCACCACCATACCTGGCAACATGTTCCAGCACCAAACACTCTGAGTATAAAAATAACTTGCCCCACCCATCTCTCTTAAACTCCCACCACCTCACCTTAAAGCTAAGCCCTTTATGACATGTCTACACTTTTATTTACCCATTGTTTAAGTTAGCCCTTTCTAAACACTCCTGCTTGAAGCTTCACTCTCAAAAGCCCCCGTCCCTTCATCTTCCCCCTTCCTCTGCAGGGTCTCAGCCCGAAACGCCGACTGTTTATTTCCCTGAAGCTACCTGACCGGCATGTTGTGTGTGTTGCTTAAGACTTCCAGCATCTTCAGAATCCCTTGTGTTTAGGAAATACTGGGCTTCTTTTCTTGAGCGAGAGAAGGCTGAGGAATGGGCTGACCTTAAAGATTGTGAAAGGATGTAAATAAAGAGAATGTTTTCCCTCCTACGAGTCTCTAACAGCAGGGATCAAGTAGACAAAGTCAATAATAAATGCAGCAAAGACTTCTGTAGTACTGTTTTACACAGGAAGCAGAACTTTCTTGTATAATGAGGGATTAATGATAGATATTCCATTTATGAGACTCAGTATGAGGACCTGAGGGAGAAAGGCACAGAGTGATGAATTAGGTGGAGAAAGGCCTTTAAAGACTATCTCTCACCACCCCAGTGTCGCTATCTTCCCTCATCTTTCTCATACCATAAGACATAGGCCATTCAGCCCATTGAGTCTGCGCCATCATTCAATCATGGCTGGTTGATAACCCCTCTCAACCCCATTCAGTTGCTTTCTCCCCAAAACCTCTGGTGCCCTTCCTTACTGAGAGCCTATTAACCACCACTTTGAATATACCCAATGACTCGGCCTCCACAGATGTCTGCGGCAATGAATTCCATGGGTTCACCGCCCCTGGCTGAAGAAATTCCTCCTCATCTCTGCTCTAAAGGAACGTCCCTCAATTCTGAGACTGTGCCCTCTGGTCCTAGACTCCCTCACTATCGGAAATATCCTTTCCACGTCCATTCTACCCAGGCCCTTCAATATCTGGCAGGTCTCAATAAGATTCCCCCTCATCCTTCTAAACTCCAGCGAGTACAGACCCAGAGCTCATCGCGCATTAACCCTTTCATTCCCAGGATCATTCTCTGGACCCTCGACGATGCCAGCACATCTTTGCTTAGATAAGGGGCCCAAATCTACTCACAATATCCAACTGCAGTCTGGCCAATGTCTTATAAAGCCGCAGCATTACATCCTTGCTTTTATATTCTAGTCCGCTCAAAATGAATGCTAATATTGCATTTGTCTTCCTTACCATCGACTCAACCTGCAATTTAATCTTTAGGGAATCCTGCACGAGGACTCCCAAATCCCTGCTTTCTGAATTTGCTCTCCATTTAGAAAATAGTCTACACCTTTATTCTTTTCACCAAAACACATGATCATACCTTCCTTACACTGTTTGCCATCTGCCACTTCTTTGCCCATTCTAATCTGTCCAGCTCCCACATTTTCCCTGTGACCGTATGGGTTTCCTCTGCTACTCTGGTTTCTGTCTGTATCCCAAAGGGAACACCATCAGGAACCACAACCACCCAGCTCATACTCTTTTCTCGCTGCTGCCATCGGGAAGGAGGTACAGGAGCCTCAGGACTCACAACAGCAGGTTCAGGAACAGTTCTTACCCCTCAGCCATCAGGCTCAAGAACCAGAGGGGGATAACTTCACTCAACTTCACTCGCCCCATCACTGAACTGCTCCCACAATGCATGAACTCACTTTCAAGGACCCTTCATTTCATGTTCTCAATATTTATTGCTTCTTTATTTATTATTAATATTTCTTATTTTTCTCTTGTATTTGCACAGATTGTTGTCTTTTGCACGCTGCCTGTCCTGTTGGGTTTGGTCTTTCATTGATTCTATTGTGTTTCCTAGATTTATTGAGTTTGCCCACAAGAAAAGGAATCTCAGTGTTGTGTACGATGGCATACATGTGCTTTGACAATAAATTTACTTTGAACTTTAACTGGCCACTGTAAGTTTTCCCAACAGCGCAGGTGAATGGTAGAAACTGGGGGGACCGATGAGCTTGTAGGGAGAACACAAACCGAGGTTAACACAGGATCTGGGTATACGGGTGACTGATGATCTCCCTCTGTCTCGCTGTGTCTCCATGTTTCTGTCTGTCTGTTTGTCTCTCTGTGTCTCCGTGTTTCTGTCTGTCTGTCTGTCTGTCTCACTCTCTCTGTCTTTCTGTGTCTCCATGTCTCTGTCTCTATGTGTCCGTGTGTGTGTGTGTGTGTGTGTGTGTGTGTGTGTGCGCGTGTCTGTATCTCTCTCTCGCTCTGACTCTCTGTGTCTTTATCTCTCTGGCTCAATGTGTCTCTCTATGTCTGTGTGTGTGTGTCTCTGTCTGTCTGTCTGTCTGTCTGTCTCTCTCTGACTCTATGTGTCTCTTTATGTCTCTCTGTCTCTGTGTGTAGTCTCTCTCTATGTCTTTCTGTCTGTGTGTGTCTTGCTCTCTCTCTCTGTCTCTATGTGTCTCTCTGTCTGTCTGTGTGTCTCTCTCTCTATGTATCTCTGCATCTGTGTGTGTGTCTGTCTCTCTTGTCTGTCTGTCTCTCTCTCTCTCTGACTCTATGTCTTTCTGTCTGTGTGTGTGTGTCTCTCTCTGTGTCTGTCTCCCTGTATCTCCGTCTCTCTGAATCATAATCAGAATCAGGTTTATTATCACCGGCATGTGACGTGAAATTTGTTAACTTAGCAGCAGCAGTTCAATGCAATACATAACCTAGCAGAGAGAGAAAAAATAATAAATAAAATATTCAAAATTAATGATAAATAAATAAGTAAATCAATTACAGTATACGTATATTGAATAGATTAAAAATGTGCAAAAAACAGAAATACTGTATATTAAAAAAAAGTGAGGTAGTGTCCAAGGGTTCAATGTCCATTTAGGAATCGGATGGCAGAGGGGAAGAAGCTGTTCCTGAATCGCTGAGTGTGTGTCTTCAGGCTTCTGTACCTCCTACCTGATGGTAACAGTGAGAAAAGGGCATGTCCTGGGTGCTGGAGGTCATTAATAATGGACGCTGCCTTTCTGAGACACCGCTCCCTGAAGATGACCTGGGTACTTTGTAGGCCAGTACCCAAGATGGAGCTGACCAGATTTACAACCCTCTGCAGCTTCTTTTGTCTCTGTCTCCCTGTATCTCTGTCTCTCTGCGTCTCTGTGTGTCTCTCTCTGTCTTTATGTGTCTGTCTGCCTGTTTGTCTCTCTCCTCAACTCTCGGGAACCCCATTTCAGAAAAATAACATCATTCTGGTTAGTGTTCCCAGAGCAATACTGAGGGAGTGGCACACGTTCAGATGAAAGGCTGCATTGTCAACCAATATACAATATATCATTCAACCAACATCACAAACCGCCTGGCCGCTTCCACAATGCTTTTTGTGGAATCTTGCTGTGCAGTGACTACCTCTCAGAAATTACTTTGTTGGTTAACACACATAAAATGCTGGAGGAACCCAGCAGGTCAGCCAGCCTCTGTGGAGGGGAATAAACAGTTGTGGTCTCAGACCAAAACATTGACTGTTTATCTCTCTCCATTGATGCTGCCTGACCTGCTGAGTATCTCCAGCATTTGGCGTTTCTCAGAATTTCCAGCATCTGCAGAATTTCTTGTGTCTGTAATACAATATTATGAGGCTCTATTAGCCACTCGTGAGACCACACTTGGAGTATTGTGTGCAGTTTTGGGCTCCTTATTTTTGAAAGGATATACTGATGTTGGAGAGAGTTCAGAGAAGATTCACAAGAATGACTCCAGGAATGAAAGGGTTACTGTATGAGGAACATCTGGCAGTTCTTGGGCTGTATTCCCTGGAGTTCAGGGGAACGAGGGGGGAATCTCATAGAAACATTCGGAATGTTAAAAGGACTGAACAGATTAGAAACATAGAAAGCCTACAGCACAATACAGGCCCTTTGGCCCACAAAGCTGTGCCGAGCATGTCCTTACCTTAGAGATTACCTAGGGTTACCCATAACCCTCTATTTTTCTAAGCTCCATGTACCTATCCGGGAGTCACTTAAAAGACCCTATCGTATCCGCCTCCACCACTGTCGCCGGCAGCCCATTCCATGCACTCACCACTCTCTGAGTAAAAAACTTACCCCTGACATCTCCTCTGTACCTACTTCCAAGCACCTTAAAACTGTGTCTTCTCATGCTAGCCATTTCAGCCCTGGGAAAAAGCCTCTGACTATCCACATGATCAATACCTCTCATCACCTTATACACCTCCATCAGGTCACCTCTCATCCTCCGTCGCTCCAAGGAGAAAAAGCCGAGTTCACTCAACTTATTCTCATAAGGCACGCTCCCCAATCCAGGCAACATCCTTGTAAATCTCCTCTGCACCCTTTCTGTGGTTTCCACATCCTTCCTGTAGTGAGGCGACCAGAAATGAGAACAGTATTCCAAGTGGGGTCTGACCAGGGTCCTATATAGCTGCAACATTACCTCTCAACTCTTAAACTTAATCCCACGATTGATGAAGGCCATCCCATGATTGATTAGATATGGCAAAGTTATTTCTCATGGTAGGGGAGTCTAGGACAAGAGGGATTGAAGGACGTCCATTTAGAACAGAGATGCAGAGAAATTACTTTAGTCATACGCTGGTAATTCAGTGGAATTTGTTGCCATGAGGCCAAGTCACTGGGGGCATTTAAGGCAGAGATTGATAGGTTCTTGATTAGCCAGGGCATCAAAGGGTATGGAGAGAAGGCAGGGGAGTGGGGATGACTGGAAGAATTGAATCAGCCCATGATTGAATGACAGAACAGACGCAATGGGCTGAATGGCCTGCTTCTGCTCCTATATTTTATGGTCTATATTGGATGTTTTTGGGGGCATTTTCAAGCTTCTTATATAACAATAGAGGCTTCTTAGATATATAACAATCAGATACATAATCAGTCAAAATATATAACTATTCTTTCTCTAAGAGTCAATGAATGTTTATTGCACCGGTGTTGCTAAGAGCCAGCAGACTTGGTAATGATTTTAATGTAAACACAAGAGGAGCAGATGTTGGAAATTCAGAGCGCCACACGCAGAATGCTGGAGGAATTCAGCAAGTCAGGCAGCATCTATGGAGGGGAATAAACAGTCGTCATTTCAGGCCAAGACCCTTCATCGGGACTGGGAAGGAAAGGTACCAAAGCCAGAATGAAGACAAAGGTAGAGACATGCTTTGTTTGTCACGTGTATATTGAGACGTCCGGCGAAATGCATCGCTCGCATCAAATCAAATCAGCGAGGATTGTGCTGGGCAGCCTGCAAGTGTTGCCACACTCCCAGCGCCAACAGAGCACGCCCACAACTCACTAACCCTAACTGTACGTCTTTGGACTGTGGGAGCACCCGGAGGAAACCCACGCGCTCACAGGGAGAACGTACAACCTCCTTAGAGGCAACGGCGGGAATCGAACCCCAATCTCACAGCTGCCGCCGTAAAGCAATTATCCTAACCGTCTGCCTCCCTGTCGTCTTCAATGAGAAAGTCGAGGAGGGGAAAGAATAAGGAGGGAGGGGAGAGAAATTACCGGAAGTTAGAGACGCCTCAGTTTAGAGGTCACCCGGACGGAATGTGAGGAGTTTCCCCTGCATCTGAGTTTGGCCTCAACAATGCAGTAGAGGAGGCTGTGGATGGCCATGTCAGAACAGGAATGGGAAGTCAAGACGAACATGAGGTGAGCATTAGAGATTCTGCTGGAAATCCAGGGTAACACACACACACGTTGCTGGAGGGACTCGGCTGGTCAGGCAGCATCTGTGGTAATGAATAAACAGTCGACATTTTGGGCCGAGTCCCTTCTTTGGGACTGAGAAGGAAGAAGGAGATACCAGGATAAAGAGGTGGGGGGGAGGGAAAGGAGGCTAACTGGAAGGTGATAGGTGAAGCTCGGTGGGTGGGAAAGGTCAAAGGCTGGAAGGAGGACTCTGATAGGAGAGAAGAGTGAACAATCGGAGAAAGGGAAGGAGGAGAGGACCCAGGGGGTGAAAGGCAGGTGAATTCTGCTCCTTAGGGGTATAAAGCTGAATTATTCAATATTTTCAAGGCCAAGATTTTTTTGTTTTTGAGAATTAAAGATTTAAAAATTTTAGATCACATCAACCATAAGCAGAGGTAATTCTATTCATTTACTTAGAGACACAGTGCGAGATAGACCCTTCCCGCAGACGCTGGAAATCCAGAGCAACACACACAAAATGCCGGAGGAGCTCAGCAAGTCAGGCAGCATCCGTGGAGCGGAATGAAGTGCCGATGCTTCGTGCCGAGACCCCCTCATCGGGATATTAATGTACACCGTGACAAAGCAATGCAGAGGGTCAATTCTGAGGCCAGTCTTCTGCAACCCAGCAAGTTGCTCACTCAAAGCTGTCTTTTTTTTCCTTTTGATCACCAAGAAAATGATCTTAGAGGCAACATAATGCCTAGGTTTTGGATAATTGTACTGCTGGAGGTGAAACGTTTGCGGCAGGAAGCAATTAAAGCTTATTTTGTTGCGGCATTTCTTAATTCATTTCTAAAAACAGCAAGGCCCCTTGTGTTTTTGTCTGTGGTGTCGAGCCTGGTGAGAAGGCTCAGACAGCGCTCTCTCCACAGGACGTCCTGCCCCAGCCTGTCTGTCAGCCTGGTTCGGTGCTAACCCAATCACTAACACTGTCGCGGTGGCAAGTTTGCCGTCCCATTTTTCAGTTTGCGTGATGATGAATTGAATGTGGACACGTATGTTGACCCTTATTACATAGGAGGCCACTTGGCCCATTGGATCTATACTGGCCGCCAGCAAAGCAGTCCAATCAATCCCATTCCCCCTGTACCCCTGCTATGTATTTCTTCTCACTTGCCCTGTTGATCTTGCTACCTATGCACAAATAACCGATTACACTACCATTGGTACGTGCGAGGAAACGAGGAAAACTGTTCCGAGAACAGCAAGCTTCACAGTTCCTGGGCACCGACGTCCCAGAGGGTTTACCCTGGGCCCAACACATTGATGCAGTCACGAACAAGGCAAACCAGTGACTCTACTTCGTTCGGAGTTTGAGGCGATCCGGGATGTCGCCAAGGACTCTTGCAACTTCCTGCAGATGCGCGGGGGAGAGCATTCTGATGGGTTGCATCGCGGCCTGGTACAGCAGCCCCAATGCACAGACTTGCAAGAGACTGCAGAAGGGTTGTAGAATCAGCCAACGCCATCTGGGGCACAACCCTCCATCTATGACACCTCCAAGAGGAGGTGCCTCGAGGTGTCATCCATCAGTAAGGATCTTCACTATCCGGAAAGTCCCCTGTTCCTGCTACCACAATCAGGGAAGAGGTGCAGAAGTCCGAAGACCCACGCTCGACAACCTCTACCCCCTGCCATCAGATTTCTGAACCGTCAATGAACACTACCTCACTAATCCTCTTTTGCACTATTTCCTCCTTTGTTCGTTTATTTATTTAAGATTCAAAGGTTTAAAGTATATCGATGATCAAACTATGTATCAGACTACAGCCCACAAAGCAAAGAAAACCATTCAAAGAAAAAAAAATCAACCCCTCACCGCACAAAAAAAAACAAATTGCGCAAACAGCCACAAAAATAAAACAAGTAAGAAACACAGAATAAGAAACAGTCCAGGGATACTCAGTTCAGCCCAGTATTCGTTATCTGCAGGCTGCTCCGATTCATAATCACCCAAAATGGTCGTCGTTATGTCGGGGACCGTGCTGCTGCTGTAAACAACACATATCCCATGACACGCGTCGGTGGTAACAAACCCGGTTCTAGTTCTGATTGCAGTGCCAGAGGTCGGGATTGAGCTCGGGTTGCCAGAGCGGCGAAGTAGCAGGACTACCCGCTGCACCGTCGTGTGAGTTAGGTCCCATTACAGCACAGGGGACTGGCCCTTCAGCCCGTAAGATTGTTTCAGTCGTAACCCTGCACTCTGCTGTTTTTGTTAACCTTTTGTACCACCTCAATACCTGACCGTCCAGTGTGGAGGGGCCGCTCCACAGGATATGAAAAAGCTGCAGAAAGTTGTAAGCTCAGCAAGATTCTCCGTGGGCACTAGTCTCCCCGGCACCCAGGACACCTTCAAAAGCTGATGCCTCGAAAAGGCGGCATCCATCATTAAGGACCTCCATCACCCAGGACATGCCCTCTTCTCATTACTATCATCAGGGAGGAGGTACAGAAGCCTGAAGACACACACTCAACATTTCAGGAACAGCTTCTTCCCCTCTGCCATCATATTTCTGAGTGGACTTTGAACCCATGAACACTTCCTTATTATTTTCCCCTGTCTTTATTCCCATCGTCCAGGACATGCTCTCTTCTCATTACTACCATCAAGGACGAGGTACTGAAGTCTGAAGACACACACCCAGTGTTTCAGGAACAGCTTCTTCCCCTCTGTCACCACATCTCTGAGTGGACTTTGAACCCACGAACACTACCTGATTATTTTCCCCTGTCTTAATTCCCATCGTCCAGGACATGCTCTCTTCTCATTGTTACCATCAAGGATGAGGTATAGGAACCTGAAGACACACACCCAGTGTTTCAGGAAACAACTTCTTCCCCTTTGTCACCACATTTCTGAATGGACATTGAACCCATGAACCTTTTCTCAGTATATTCCCCCTCTTTTTTTGCACTGCTTATTTAATTCAATGTTTTATATATATTCCTTATTGTAATTTATAATTTTTATTATTATGTATTGCAATTATGTATTGCAACAAATTTCACAACGTATGCCAGTGCTATTAAACCTGATTCTGATTATGTACGGCATGAAATGTTCACATAGCATACAAAGAGAAGGTTTTTTTAAACTGTGTCTCAGTACATGGCAATAATAAATCAATTTTGTTTATTATTTAAAACGTGTTTTTTGTTTTACAGAAACTTGGCTATCCAGATGCAGCGATACGTCTGGCTGGCTTCACAATTCACCGCCAAGACTGGACTGCTGAGTCTCTCAAAGGCACAGGAGGTGAAGTGTGGTTTATGATCAACTCCTTGTGGTGTACGAGTGTGGCGATGCTGTTCCAGTCCTGCTCACCTGACCTGGAACATCTCGCCATCAAGTGCAGTCCATTTTACCTGCCGCGGGAGTTTTCAGCCATAATCTTGGTAGCGGTGTACATCCCATCTCAAGCCCATGTCGAACAGGCGATAGATGAACTGAGCAATGTAATCGACAGACATGAAAGAATGCATATTGCTGCCTTCCCTATCATTATGGGCTATTTTAGCCGGGCCAGCTTGAAAAAAATGCTGGAAATCTGAAGTAAAAACACTACTGCACTACCATCAACTTGGATTGTGTTTTTGCACTAATGCCTTGTTTTGCACTATTTTGTGTAATTTATGCATAATTCATGTTCTATTTGTTGTCTGAGTGTACGTACCTGAGAAGCTGCTGCAAGCAGTTTTTCATAGAACCTCACTGTATTTGTAAGCATGATAATAACCTCGACTAGACAGCTTGTCTTGTCTTGATTTTCTTTCCTCCGGCAGGTGGATGAATTCAGTCAATTTTCTTATCATAATTTTATTTTGATTTTGACTTTTGTTGGGATATGGGACAGCAACATACCCTTTCAGCCCTATAAGATTGTGTCACCCAATTAGTTATTAACTTAAAAAAAAAATTCTCAGCTCAAGTTGGTAAAACCTGAGACACGGGTGTAGCCAAGTACACTCATTTCTCAACTGCTAGGAACTTCCTGACTATTCTAGTGGTGTTTAGTATTGAGGCTTTCTGGAGATTTACATAAATATTGCTGTGTAGCCCTAATTGTTTAATGGTATGGTGCAGTGCCTTTGGGGTGATACCAGTTGTGGATATTACTATTGGGACAATGTATACCCTGTTCATGTTCCATAGTCTTTCAATTTCCTCTTTTAATTCAGCATACTTCTGGTGTTTTTCACTTAATGATTGCTGTAAGTTATGTGTGTTTAGAATGGTTATATCTAATAAGTAAGTTGTTCTTGCTGGTTTAACCTGTATTATTATATCTGGAAGGTTGTTATGGATTGTCCTATCTGTAATAACGGGTCGGTCATAATTATTATTATTATTGAGATACAGTGCACAATAGGCCCTTCCAGCTCTTTGAGCCACACCACCCAGTAACCCTCCAATTTAACCCTAGCCAAGTCACGGGACCAATTACCCCACCAACCAGCACGTCATTGGACTGTGGGAGGAAACCAGAGCACCTGGAGGAAACTTACAGAGTCACAGGGAGAAAAAGCTTCCGGGGTCAATATCACAAATGACCTGACTTGGTCCAACCAAGCAGAGACCACTGCCAAGAAGGCCCACCAGTGTCTTTACTTCCTGAGAAAGCTAAAGAAATTTGGCCTGTCCCCTAAAACCCTCACTAATTTTTATAAATGCACCGTAGAAAGCATTCTTCTAGGGTGCATCACAACCTGGTATGGAAGTTGTCCTGTCCAAGACCGGAAGAAGCTGCAGAAGATCGTGAACACGGCCCAGCACATCACACAAACCAATCTTCCATCCTTGGACTCACTTTACACCGCACGCTGTCAGAGCAGTGCTGCCAGGATAATCAAGGACACGACCCACCCAGCCAACACACTTTTCAACCCTCTTCCCTCCAGGAGAAAGCTCAGGAGCTTGAAGACTCGTATGGCCAGATTTGGGAACAACTTCTTTCCAACTGTGATAAGACTGCTGAACGGATCCTGACCCGGATCTGGGCCGTACCCTCCAAATATCCGGACCTGCCTCTCAGTTTTTTTTGCACTACCTTACTTTCCATTTTCTATTTTCTATTTATGATTTATAATTTAAATTTTTAATATTTACTATCGATTTGTACTCCAGGGAGCGGGATGCGCAGAATCAAATATCACTGTGATGATTGTACGTTCTAGTATCAATTGTTTGGCGACAATAAAGTATATATAAACTCCTTATAGACAACGGCGGGAATAGAATCCAGGTCACCTGTACTTTAAAGCGTTGTGCTAACCACTATGCTACCGTGCTGTCCCAACTACACCCACGTGACGAATTACCCTACCAATCTGTATGTCTTTGGAACGTGGGAGCAAACCAGAGCACCCAGAGAAAACCCATGTGGACATGGAAGAGCATACAAACTCCTTGCAGGCACCGGTGGAATTGAACCCGGGTCACTAGCGTTACACAGTCTGGTGGTTTCATGCCCATTGAACCTAACCATTTCCATTTAACTTTGGTTGAATTTCCTCATCAGCTGGGTTCAGAACTCACCACTCTGTCCAACCATTTGGGTGTTTGGATTTCTAGTTCAGTAAAATGGCTCTTACTGCAACATCTTCCTCCAAAGAGAAAAGCAGCAATCTCACGGAACATGGTGCCAGGAGGGAACAGTTCATCCTCTCACCTATCAATAAAACCTCCCTACCATTGATGCTCTCCGTAAGTCTGCAACTTGGCTAACCTTGGAAGCACAAGAGGCTGCAGGTACTGGAATCTGGAGCAACACACAAAAATCTGGAGCAACTCTGGGGATCTGGCAGCATCATTAATGGGACCAATCCAGACGAAGGGTCTCAAATCGAAGCATCAGCTGCCCATCTCTCCCCACAGATGTTGCCTGATCTGTTGAGTTCTTCCAACTTTCCGTGGGCTGCAATTGGTCAACAATTGTCCTGTGTGAGCTTGCTGTGTCCGTGCCAGAATATACTTGCAGTTTTCCCCCAGCATATCCTTAGGTTCTGTTGGTTGTGAAGGCAAACAGCACATGTCATTGTATGTTTCCATATATCTGTTCGTCCATTATGTGCCGTGTTGGATGACGTGAGCGATCATGGTCTTTCCATGACTATTCTTGGCAAATTCTTCTACAGAAGTGCTTTACCATTGCCTTCTTCTGGGAAGTGTCTTTACAAGACAGGTGAGTCCAGCCATTGTCCATGCTTTTCAGAGAATGTCTGCCTGGCGTCAGTGGTCACGTAGCCAGGACTTGTGATATGCACCAGCTGCTCATACGACCATCCACCACCTGTTACCATGGCTTCACGTGACCCTGATCGTGGGGATAAGCAGGTGCTACATTTTGCCCAAGGCTAGCAGAGGGAAAGAGCGCCTTACACCTCCTTTGGTAGAGACGTACACCACCCTGCCACCCATGTTCGATGGATAAGTGATAAATAAACAAGTGAATCTGATCTGAGTCCTCATCTGACATAGGTCGATGGGAGGGCGCAGGCTCTTGACTGAAGGTTTACAACTTTATCTCCACACTTTGTTATGTGGATAAGTTGGGAACAACCTGAAAGTGTCACCATACATTCTGGCACCAACCACACAGGACACTCTATCAAGGGGAATTGTTGCTTGCTTGCTGGCAGGAATATTCAAAGTTCAAGGTAAATTTATTGCTGAAGTACTATATAAGATTTAGCATATATAAGATTCATTTTCTTGCAGGTATTCACAATAGAACAAAGAAATCCTTGCCATAGAGGGAGTACAAAGAAGGTTCACCAGATTGATTCCTGGGATGGCAGAACTTTCATATGAAGAAAGACTGGATGAACTGGGCTTGTACTCGTTGGAATTTAGAAGATTGAGGGGGGATCTGATTGAAACGTATAAGATCCTAAAGGGATTGGACAGGCTAGATGCAGGAAGATTGTTCCCGATGTTGGGGAAGTCCAGAACGAGGGGCCACAGTTTGAGGATAGAGGGGAAGCCTTTTAGGACCGAGATTAGGAAAAACTTCTTCACACAGAGATTGGTGAATCTGTGGAATTCTCTGCCACAGGAAACAGTTGAGGCCAGTTCATTGGCTATATTTAAGAGGGAGTTAGATATGGCCCTTGTGGCTACGGGGGTCAGGGGGTATGGAGGGAAGGCTGGGGTGGGGTTCTGAGTTGGATGATCAGCCATGATCATAATAAATGGCGGTGCAGGCTCAAAGGGCCGAATGGCCTACTCCTGCACCTATTTTCTATGTTTCTATGAAATACCATAGAATCAACGAAAAACCACACACAGACTGACAGATAACCAATGTCCAAAAGTGGGTAGGTAAAGGTAAAGCTCGTCCCTGCACCTTGTTTGGGCGCATCGGGACGGCAAACTTGCTGTTTCTTTAGCGTTTGTCTGCTCTACCAGGCAGACTTGCTAGCTCGACCTCAACCAGCACAGATGGAAAACGTGCGAGATGCCGGCCAGATCAGAACCCGGGACTTCTCGCTCTGAAGTCCAGTGCGGACACCAGTGCACCACTGGTACAGACAGTCAAATGAAGGCATCTGTTCAAATTAGATTAGATTAGATTATGAGGACACGCAGTCCTCTTTTATTGTCATTTATTAATGCATGCATTAAGAAATGATACAATGTTCCTCCAGTGTGATATCACAGAAATACAAGACAGACCAAGACTGAAAAACTGACAAAAACCACATAATTATAACAGATAGTTACAACAGTGCAAAGCAATACCGTAATTTGATGAAGAACAGACCATGGGCACGGTAAAAAAAAGTCTCAAAATCTCTCGAAAGTCCCATCATCTCACGCAGACGGTAGAAGGAAGAAACTCTCCCTGCCATGAGCTTCCAGCACCGCAAACTTGCCGATGCAGCATCCTGGAAGCACCCGACCACAGTCCAACTCTCAGTCCGTCTGAAAACTTCGAGCCTCCGACCAGCTCTCCGACACCGAGCACCGAGCACCATCTCTGCCGAGTGCTTCAACCCCATTCCCGGCCGCCAGCAACAGGCGAAGCCGAGGATTTGGGGCCTTCCCTCCGGAGATTCTCGATCGCACAGCAGCAGCGGCAGCGAACCAGGCATTTCAGAAGTTACTCCAGATGTTCCTCTGTGCTTCTCACATCCATCTCCATCAAATCAGGATTGTGCACGGCCCCCTATTTAACAAATACGATATCATTTCACTGGAGAGGCCGCGTGCACTGCATTGCGCCACCATCTTCTCCTCCCTCCTTAGCAAAAATGCAAAAAAACTCAATAATAAATAGATAATACTGAGGACATGAGTTGTAGAGACCTTGAAAGTGAGTCCCTAGGCCGCTCAATTAGTTTAGTGTTGAGTTGAGTGAAGTTATCCACGCTGGTTCAGGAGCCTGATGGTTGGAGAGTAATAACTGTTCCTGAACCTGGTGGCATGGGACCTGGGTCCCCTGTATCTCCTTCCCGATGGCAGCAGTGAGAAGAGAACCTCGATGTTGGGGATTGTTGATGATGGAGGCTGCTTGTGACAGTACTCCTCACAGATGTGCTCAGTGGTGGGGGAGGGAGTGTAACCATCACTTTTTGTGGGATTTTTCAATCTCGGGCATTGCTGTGACACCAGGTCATGATGCAACCAGTCAGGAAACTCCCCACTGTGCATCTAGCAAAGTGCGCAAGTCCAGTTGAAATCATAGCGTTAGCACGGTCAGGTCCTGTGGTCTCCCCTGCTTACTGAGGGAGAGTGAGGGAGGTCGAGAAGAACGGTTCGAAAATTGGGGTTATCATTTGGATCTGCTTCCTGTCCACTTACTGTCCGCCATCTTATCCAGCCTGTGGTTTCCCTGTTAACCCTTCTTCCTGAAACTGTCCTCATACTGGGACCAGAACCAGGCTCAGAACGGAAGCCAAGCTTTAGAGATGAGGTTGGGGATGGCCACAATGCAGTTAGAGTGAGCCGAGAACAATTTTATTGCCCTGGTCAGACATACCTGGGGTATAAGTTCCATAAGTTTGCTTCTTGCAGCAGAAGCACAGTACAATCATAAATTCCATAAACTTGAATTAACATAAATTATACATAACTTACACAACACAATAAAAATAGTATGTCATTAGCACAAGCTGAGTGAAATATAGTCTGAGGTATAATTAAAGAGATTAGCTTTTATTTGTTACATCTACATCAAAACATACAGTGAAATGTGTCATTTGCATCAAATCCAATCAGTGAGGATTGTGCTGGGCAGCCCGCAAATGCTGCTGCACTTCCAAGTCCAACATGGCATGCCCACTACTTACTAGCCCTTACCCGTAGGTGTTTGGACTGTGGGAAGAAACCAGAGCACCCAGAGGAAACACACACAGTCACGGGAAGAACAGGCAACGGTAGGAATTGGACTCCAATCAGTGCCCGCCGGAGCTGTATTAGCGTTACACTAATCACTATGCTACCTCAGGGCTTTCCATGTCAGCTTGAGAGCCTGACAGCAATGGGGAAGAAACTATTATTGAACTTTGAGGTGTGGGTCTTCAGGCTCCCGTACCTCCTGACTGATGGAGGCAAAGAGAGGAGGGGAGGGCCCAGACAGTGAGGGCCCTTATTGGTAAATGTCACCTTCCTGAGACAACTGATGTCCTCGGTGGTGGGGAGAACTGTATCCGTGATGTGAGGGATTGAAAGGATAAAATCCAATCCTTTTCATCTGATTTTCCATAGCAAAAAAAGATATCTGAGTTAGAAGATTGCACAAGATGTATCTTGGGATATTATTTCAATGCTCGTTCAAAATCGTTTACATTACATCATGCACAGAGGAACAATACACGTAATATAAGAACTCCACATCCTTTCGGCTTATGCCCTCGTTTAAAACTGTGCTTTTGGTCATTGCAACTTAAAATAATCGTTTGCACTCCACCATACTGTGGCTCCATCCACCAGCAAGATCCTGTTCCAAAATAAAATCAGAACATGGCTAAAACAAAAACGTCAGTCTTCTAATCTTAGTACGAAAGCTGAAATTTGAATGACTTACTCCATAACCGAGCAGGCGTCGATCTCCACCAAACTGACACTCTGCGTGTTCCTGAAGGTACCCAGTGCTCCCCGTTGAAATTAATTAAGCCGCTCTAAGTTGTGAATGTTGGTGCCTGATTGGTTGCAGTGTGCATTATGAAGATCCCAATACTGATCTGACTTGCTTCTTGGTAATCAGTGTCTCTCTGGGATCTGAAGGTTGTAGTGCTGTTCTTTGGTACTGTACTGAGGGAGAACCCACACTGTCATTGCTGCACCTTCGAGGGCTGCTGTAATCTGGTGCAAGGCACTGAAAGAGCACGAAAGGCCGAGCAGCATCTGGTGGAGGCAAAGACATCGTCAGGATCCTGGGTGAGAGAGAACATGTTACAGTGGAGGAACAGGATTGATGGGAATGCGTAGACACGAGGGGTTGAATGGTACGGTGAGGCGGCTAAAAGAGCTATTGCCTCACAACACCTGGGACCCGGGGTTCAATCCTAACCTCGGGACCTGTCTGTGCGGAGTTTGCACGTTCTCCCGGTGACCATGCGGGTCTCCCCCAGGTGCTCCAGTTTCCTCCCACATCCCAGATACGTGTGGTTTGGAAGGTTAATTGCTCGCCGTAAATTATAGGGGAGTTGGAGAAACAAGCGTAACAAAAAATATTTTTGGAATCAGAACCAGTGGATGTGGTATATTTGGATTTTCAAAAGGCTTTTGACAAGGTCCCACACAGGAGATTAGTGTGCAAACTTAAAGCATATTGGGGGTATGGTATTGATGTGGATAGAGAATTGGTTGGCAGACAGGAAGCAAAGAGTGGGAATAAACGGGACCTTTTCAGAATGGCAGGCGGTGACTAGTGGGGTACCGCAAGGCTCAGTGCTGGGACCCCAGTTGTTTACAATATATATTAATGACTTAGATGAGGGAATTAAATGCAGCATCTCCAAGTTTGCGGATGACACGAAGCTGGGCGGCAGTGTTAGCTGTGAGGAGGATGCTAAGAGGATGCAGGGTGACTTGGATAGGTTAGGTGAGTGGGCAAATTCATGGCAGATGCAATTTAATGTGGATAAGTGTGAAGTTATCCACTTTGGTGGCAAAAACAGGAAAACAGATTATTATCTGAATGGTGGCCGATTAGGAAAAGGGGAGGTGCAACGAGACCTGGGTGTCATTATACACCAGTCATTGAAAGTGGGCATGCAGGTACAGCAGGCGGTGAAAAAGGCGAATGGTATGCTGGCATTTATAGCGAGAGGATTCGAGTACAGGAGCAGGGAGATACTACTGCAGTTGTACAAGGCCTTGGTGAGACCACACCTGGAGATTTGTGTGCAGTTTTGGTGTCCTAATCTGAGGAAAGCCATCCTTGCCATAGAGGGAGTACAAAGAAGGTTCACCAGATTGATTCCTGGGATGGCAGGACTTTCATATGATGAAAGACTGGATGAACTAGGCTTATACTCATTGAAATTTAGAAGATTGAGGGGGGATCTGATTGAAACGTATAAAACCCTAAAGGGATTGGACAGGCTAGATGCAGGAAGATTGTTCCCGATGTTGGGGAAGTCCAGAACGAGGGGTCACAGTTTGAGGATAAAGGGGAAGCCTTTTAGGACCGAGATTAGGAAAAACTTCTTCACACAGAGGGTGGTGAATCTGTGGAATTCTCTGCCACAGGAAACAGTTGAGGCCAGTTCATTGGCTATATTTAAGAGGGAGTTAGATATGGCCCTTGTGGCTAAAGGGATCAGGGGGTATGGAAGGAAGGCTGGTACAGGGTTCTGAGTTGGATGATCAGCCATGATCATACTGAATGGCGGTGTAGGCTCGAAGGGCTGAATGGCCTACTCCTGCACCTATTTTCTATGTTTCTATGTTTCTATGTTAATCGGAATCAGGGGGTGTTTATCACTGACGTAAGTCAAGTGAAATTTGTGGTCATTTAACTATACAGACGTATACTGCCAAATGAGACAACATTTCTCCAGGTCAGGGTGTAAAGCATACTAGTACACACAGCACACATATAACACACAATAAGTTAGGAAAATAAGAATTAAATCCACAAATGAATTATGCACAGATAGACTGAGTAAACTGCATAAATTAATTATTGAAGGGTATAGTACAAACACTATTAGCTGCAATACTGTGCCACTCAGCCCTTTGAGTCAATGCAATCCAATCCACTCCGTTCCCCTACTGTAATATATCCTCAAGAATACTGATGATCACTTTGCTCCACCAAATACTGATCAGCTCTTTGAGCTCCTCCAGTGGCTCTGCACCAGATTACAGCAGCTCTTTATGATGTTGAATTTTTCCGGTTTAAGATGGTGCTACAGAAATCAGGCGACAGTTTACTGGTAGTTCAAAATACAAGGAATTTGACTAAAAAACATTATTAATAACACCTTTTCTGAATTAAATTATGCTAAACACCTTGAAGCTTTGGGCCTTCTCCAGCTGCTCCGAGGATTAGGATCAATGGACTCAATCTGGATCAAAAACTCGCTTCTGTTGTTTGCATGATTTGTGTTTTTTTTTGCCCCTTTCTCTGCGCATTGGGTGTTGGTCTTTCCTTTTTTAAACTGGGTTCTTTCAGGTTTATTGCTTTGTGGCTGCCTGTTAGCAGCCAAGTCTCAAGGTTGTACAATTTATACATACTTTGATAATAAATGTTTCTGAATCCTTTGAATCATGACAACATAAGTCATGAAATCCGTTGCTTTGTGGTAGCAGAACAGTGCAATACATTAAGATTATTATAAACAACAATTAAAATATGTAACAAATAAATAAATAGCGCAAAAAGACAGTAAAGTAGTGCGGGAGTGTTCATGGGTTCATTGCCATTCAGAAATCTGATGGCAGAGAGGAAGAAACTTTTCCTAACAAAGTTGAGATTTTGTTTCCTGCTCTTTCTTGATTCAGCAGTGGGGGATATCCGCAAAGGAGACACTTTACACATGTTAAAGGTTACAGGAAATCACTTAATTGGAGTTACAAAAATACAGGAAGGAAGAAGAATACCTAATACAATATGGAAAGAACAAAATAATGCTTATCAACTAATCAGTGGACTGATTCATAAACACGAGAAAGTCTGCAGAGGCTGGAAATCCAGAGCAGCACACACAAAGTGCTGGAGGAACACAACAGGTCGGGCAGCATCTATGGGAATGAATAAACAGTCGTTGTTTTGGGCCGACACCCTTCTTTGGGACTGGAAAAAACAAGATTAGAGGTCACAGTAAGAAGGTGGGAGAGGAGAGGAAGACGTACAAGGTAGTAGGAGATAGTTGAAACCAGGAGTGGGGAGGAATGAAGTAAGGAACTAGGAAGTCGATTGGTGAAAGAGATAAAGGGCTGGAGAAGAGGGAATCTGATAGGAAGGGTCAGAGGCCATGGAAGAAGGGGAAGGGGAGGAGCACCAGAGAGAGGTGATGGGTAGATAAGGAAGCAAGGTGAGAGAGGGAAATGGGAATGGGGAATGGTGAAGGAGAAGTGGGGGACAATTACAGAAAGTTCGAGAAATCGATGTTTATACTCAGACGGAATATAAGGTGTTGCTCCTTATTGCAGCAGTAGAGGAGTCCATGGACTTACATTTGGAATGGGAATGGGAAGTCGAATTGAAATGGGTGGCCACTGGGAGATCTCTGATTAAGTCTACGAATCTACATTGGGTCTCACTGATATACGGGAGGACAACATTTCCAACATCTGCAGGTTTTCTCTTGTAGATGATAGGTGAAGCCAAATTGGGTGGGAAAGGTGAAGGACTGGAGAGGAAGGAATCTGATAGGAGAGGAGAGTGGACCGTGGGAGAAAGGTGTTGCTCTGCCACTCTCCTTGGCACAAGAGGAAACCATGGACTGACATGTTGGAACTGATTCATTGATTATGTCTGGCAGAGTCTCAGTGACTCTCTCTCTCTCTTAGCACCAGTTGCAACCCAGCCCAGAAGCTCACTTTTATACCTTTCAGAACCTAACACAATACCTACTCCAGTATTTTTAAATTCAGTCATAGTACCACTCTGCACCCCCTATCTCCTGTGATCCTGAGCCAAGGCATGTACCGTAAAAATAGAGACAGTAGGTCTGCAAGAAGGAATTTTTCATCAGTCTCTAATGTCAAGACCATGCATCAAAAGCCCAAGCACGTCAAGATATTGCCACTTTCCAAGCTGTCACCTTTTTGTGTTACACACTTTGCACTTACAAAGGAGGAATCAAATATACCCTTTCTAAAATGTTCTCCTTACAACTGGGGAGGGGGAGCGGGGGAATTGATGTGAATGTGGTAAGTATAAAAGGTGGGATTAGTGTAGGATTGGCGTTTATGGGTGAAGGTTGGGATGGACTCAGTGGCCAAGTGATCTGTTTCCCTGGTGACCGTTTCTATGGCCTCCAGTACTCTGAGAAATATAGACGACTGGCTATTTATAGCAACTCTCACAACACGCTTGAGGAACTCAGCAGGTCGGGCAGCATCCGTGGAAACGATCAGTCAACGATTTGGGCCGGAACCCTTCATCAGAACCAACGAACCCGGCCCGAAACGTTAACTGATCGTTTCCACGGATGCTGCCCGACCTGCTGAGTTCCTCCAGCGTGTTGTGAGTGTTGCTTCCACCCCAGCATCCGCAGAGTATTTTGAGGCTAATTATAGCAACAGGGCTTCCTGCTGTGTTCACTGCATACCTGCCCTTCATTGACCCCAAAGCACTCTGGGATGTCTTAAGGGGGAATAAAACACGCTATCTCCATGTCGGTCCTTTTTGTGAAACTTGATCTTCGGCCCAGTTTGGGCTCTGGCAGAGATGCGGACACAAATACTCCTACACCCCACAGCTTTCTTCCACCGGTAAACATCAAGGTTGCTTCAGGAAAAAAATATTGAAGGTAAGTGTAAACATTTGTTGAATTGAGGTTGTGGACCATGCAGTACACATTCCCCATGTTCCTGTCTGGCATAATGGTGCCTGGGCTGGAAGGTTTTGCGGTGCTGTATGAACCCAGTTTGATTTGCACAGCCCTGTATACACTGGCAGTCACAGCCGGCCTGTTGCTGTTTGCTTTGCGACTGAGTCAATCAAATGTGCCTTTGGATACACGGTCACACCTGGGAGGATGGTGGGAGAGAAAAGTCCCCGGGAGTGGGGGCGTAGCGACAACAAATTGCATCAAATATTTGGTGTCTGGAAGTGCCTAGCCATCAACTAAAGGAAGATAGACCCTGTGTGAATTGTGCTCACCGACTGTTTCCAGCACCAGCCGTTAGATTCATTACCTGTTGCTCATTTACGGTGGGTGAAAAAGCTTTGAAGTTTTCAAAGTTCAAAGTAAATTTATTATCAAGGTACCTGAGCTCATTTTCTTGCGGGCATACTCAATCCAATAATCATAATAAAATCAATGAAAGCCCACACCAACCAGTACGCAAAAAACAGCAAGCTATGCAAATACAAAAAGAAAGAAATAATAATAAATAAGGCCAGATATAAATGTAAAGGCTCAGAGCTAGAGAAATGCCAAGAGAAGCTCCAAGGAGCTCGTCCCTGGGAGAAGAAGGACCTTCATGGATGGGTTACACCTGGGGACAGCATGAAAGACAGGCCCGGGACAGACAACTCCGACAGGCTGCAGTTGGCAGCCCATGTTCCCACAGGACTGATGGGCTTAAGGTGAAGAAGAAGTAGAACTGCACACTGTTAGGGCATATGCTGCACGTAGGGTGTGCCGCAAAATATTAACTTCCACAGCCAATCTTTAGACCTGAACGTGGATTAAATTTAAAATGTAGATCTGGACGATAGGTTCCCAGAGCTGTACACATAGTCATAGTCATAGTCATACTTTATTGATCCCGAGGGAAATTGGTTGTCGTTACAGTTGCACCATAAGTAATTAAATAGTAATAAAACCATAAATAATTAAATAATAATATGTAAATTATGCCAGGAAATAAGTCCAGGACCAGCCTATTGGCTCAGGGTGTCTGACCCTCCAAGGGAGGAGTTGTAAAGTTTGATGGCCACAGGCAGGAATGACTTCCTATGACGCTCTGTGTTGCATCTCGGTGGAATGAGTCTCTGGCTGAATGTACTCCTGTGCCCACCCAGTACATTATGTAGTGGATGGGAGACATTGTCCAAGATGGCATGCAACTTGGACAACATCCTCTTTTCAGACACCACCGTCAGAGAGTCCAGTTCCATCCCCACAACATCACTGGCCTTACGAATGAGTTTGTTGATTCTGATGGTGTCTGCTACCCTCAGCCTGCTGCCCCAGCACACAACAGCAAACATGATCGCACTGGCCACCACAGACTCATAGAACATCCTCAGCTTCGTCCGGCAGTTGTTAAAGGACCTCAGTCTCCTCAGGCTCTGTCCCTTCTTGTAGACAGCCTCAGTGTTCTTTGACCAGTCCAGTTTATTGTCAATTCTTATCCCCAGGTATCTGTAATCCTCCACCATGTCCACACTGACCCCCTGGATGGAAACAGGGGTCACCGGTGCCTTAGCCCTCCTCAGGTCTACCACCAGCTCCTTAGTCTTTTTCATATTAAGCTGCAGATAATTCTGCTCACACCATGTGACAAAGTTTCCTACCATCAGCAGGGAATGGAAAACCAGACAATGCTGATTAACATTTATTTTGGGTGTCTGGAGCATGGGTGCGAAAATTATATGTGATTCAAAGGAAGCATTGTAGATACATTGTAAATAGAGAATTGTCCTTTGAGCTCTAGCATATATAATGTAATGTGATGTTGGGTTGAACAGTTCTCTTCCTCTTAAAGGGTCTCAGTATGATTGTAGAAGGGCCAAGATGGCCTGTTTCCATGCTGTAATTGTTATATGATGTTTTTGTTGAATAAACCACTTGTGCATCCATAAGCTTCAGACTCTCATTGGTGACTTGGTTTGCTTTACAACACACACAATACTCCAAGTGCAGCCTAACCAAAGTTTGATGTACAGTAAATGAAATGTGACTTAGTGACTCTTATACTCAACGCCCCGACCAATAAAGGCAAGCATGCCATCCACTTTCTTAATCAGCCTGTGTACTTGCATGGCTACTCCTACTGAGCTAATTAAACCTTCAATCGTCCACCAGTAAACTAGCGCAGACAAGGTTATCAAAGCTGGCCTGAAGACTCACTTATGCTCACAGGAGTCAGAGGAGGTTTGTAGAAGAGGACATCTAATTGGAGTCTGTAAATTTTAACTATTTAGGATGATAATTCTATAACCTGCAAAGAGATAAGCGATTGAGTATTTCTACTGTCAATCAAGTTTGGTGACCACCCTACTGCAACTGATCTTATGTAGATAATTTATATGTAATGTGTTATAATACATAATATATACCGTAGCATAGCATATAGTACATAATATGCATGAGCAGTATGGTAGCGTGGAGCTTAGCTATTACAGCGCCAGCGAACCAGGTTTAATTCCTATCATCGTCTGGAAGGAGTTTGTATGTTCTCCCTGTGTTCCCATGGGTTTCCTCTGGGTTATCCTCCCACATACTGTACCAAAGACATACGAGTCCGTAGATTAATTGGTCACATGGGTGTCATTGAATCGGAAGAGCCTTTTAGACCATAAAACATAGGAACAGAAATAGGCCATTCAGCCCGTCGAGTCTGCTCCACATTCCATCTTGGCTGATTTATTATTCCTCTCAACCCCATTCTCCTGCCTTCTCCCTGTAACCTTTAATGCCCTTACTAATCAAAACCCTATCAACTACTGGTTTAAGTATATCCAATAACTTGGCCTTTGCAGATATCTGTGGCAATGAATTCCACAGACTAACTACCCTATGGCTAAAGAAATTCATTCACGTCTCCGTCCTGGAGGGATGTACTCTGAGGCTGTGTCCTCTGGTCCTCGACCTCCCCACCATAGGAAACATCCTCTCCACATCCACTCCGTCGAGACCTTTCAATATTAAATAGCCTTCAATGAAACACCCCCCTCATTTTTCTAAATTCCAGTGAGTACAGGCTCAAAGCCATCAAATGCTCCTCACATGTTAACCCTTTCATTTCCAGGATCATTCTTGTGAACCTCCTCTGGACTCTCTCCAATGCAGACACGTTTTGTTACCAGATGGTATCTCCAAATAAAAATTTAAACAAAAGTACATGGAGCTTAGGAAAATAGAGGGCAATGGGTGACCCTAGGAAATTTCTAAAGTAAGTACATATTCGACACAGCATTGTGGGCCAAAGGGCCTGTATTGTGCTGTAGATTTTCCATGTTTCTATGTTTTTAAGTAAGTCTCCTGCATTTTCTGGAGAAATTTCCCGGCTTTTATCAAGAGATGTTGCTGCTGTTGTTAATATTTTTTTAACATTATCTCTAAATTAGTTTTGTGTGAGGCACAGTAGACTGATGAGACATTTTCTCCATTTTATGTAGTGTTGTCAATCAGTATTCTGCGTTACTGTTGGCGGTTGTGATGGGTGGTCAGCACAGACATTCAGTAGCAACATGAGTCAGTTTATGGTGGGTTCACTGCAGACTAGGTCCAGACTGACTCGTGAGTGTGGTAATGAGGGGCAACTCCACTGTCCGAGGCAGTGAAGCTAAGCTTGCATCTTATAGTCCAGTGGTCCCCAACCTCCGGGCCGCGGACAGATACCGGGCCGCGAAGCATGCAGGGGTGTAGTGGTAGCCGGGACGCAACCAGCCCATCTTTAAGAAAAAAGCCAAAATAAACAAGCTAATTAATTAGGTGCAAACAACAGGAATTCTGCAGATGCTGGAAATTCAAGCAACATACATCAAAGTTGCTGGTGAACGCAGCAGGCCAAGCAGCATCTATAGGAAGAGGCGCAGTCGACGTTTCAGGCCGAGACCCTTCGTCAGGACTAACTGAAGGAAGAGTGAGTAAGGGATTTGAAAGCTGGAGGGGGAGGGGGAGATGCAAAATGATAGGAGAAGGCAGGAGGGGGAGGGATAGAGCCAAGAGCTGGACAGGCGATAGGCAAAAGGGGATACGAGAGGATCATGGGACAGGAGGTCCGGGAAGAAAGACAAGGAGGCGGGGGTGACCCAGAGGATGGGCGAGAGGTATATTCAGAGGGACAGAGGGAGAAAAAGGAGAGTGAGAGAAAGAATGTGTGCATAAAAATGAGTAACAGATGGGGTACGAGGGGGAGGTGGGGCCTTAGCGGAAGTTAGAGAAGTCGATGTTCATGCCATCAGGTTGGAGGCTACCCAGACGGAATATAAGGTGTTGTTCCTCCAACCTGAGTGTGGCTTCATCTTTACAGTAGAGGAGGCCGTGGATAGACATGTCAGAATGGGAATGGGATGTGGAATTAAAATGTGTGGCCACTGGGAGATCCTGCTTTCTCTGGCGGACAGAGCGATAATTAATTAGGTGCCGCCCGGCACGTAAACGTTGGCCCTGATCAGAGGTGACTGCCGATTGCGTAGAGCAAGTGGTGCAAAATCAGTCGTGATGCTTTAAGTTACAACAGAGAATAAATGGTCTCGTCAATGAGGGAAAAAAGTGACAATGGAACTTAATCCAGAGAACTGTGAAGCGATGCACCTGGGAAAGTACAACAAGGCAAGGGAACGCACAACTCCACCAAAGATACTTGCAAATTTCTACAGGTGTACCCCAGAGAGCAGTCTAACTGGTGGCATCACCGTCTGGTAAGCAGGGGGGGCCACTGCACCGGTTCGGAATAAGCTGCAGAAAGTTGTAAACTCAGCTTCACCACGGGCACCAGACTCCCCAACGTCCAGGACGTCTTCAAGGAGCAACGCCCCAAAAAGGCAGCATCCATCATGAAAGACTCTCAACACCCAGGTCATGCCTTGTTCTCATTGCTACCATCAGGGAGGAGATACAGGAGCCTGAAGACACACACTCAATAATTCAGGAACAGCTTCTTCCCCTCTGCCATCTGATTTCAGAATGGACTTTGAACCCATGAACACAACCTTGCTTTCTTTCCCCTTTTTGCACTGCTTAATTAACTTAACTTTTTAAAAAATATATATGTACTTCTTGCTGTAATTTACAGCTTTTACTATTATGTATTGCAATGTACTGCTGCCACATTACAGCAAATTTCACGGCATATGCCAGTGGTATTAAACCTGATTCTGACAAATAATATAGATAGTAAGAGGTGTGGAAGAACTAAGGGATCTCGCAGAGTTTGCCCACATATCATAGGTAGCAGAGCTTGACAGGAAGGTGATTAAAATGAGCTACTGACGCACAAGAGGAACTGTGAGGTTATGCTGCTGCTGTATACAACCCCAGTTAGTCCACAGCTGCAGTGCTCAGTACAGACCTGTCACCACATTACAGTACAGATACCATTGTGCTGGAGGACGGGTAGAGGGGGATTATGGTGATGTTACCAAGACTGGAAAACTGAGGCAGTTAGAAAAGATGAGATCAGAACGGTTGTTTTTCTTCGGAACAGAAGAAAGCGAGGGGAGATTTAATTACAGAGTGCAAAGTTATAGTGGGTCCACATAGAGGCAATGAGGCAACACACACACAAAATGCCGGGGGAACCCCGCAGGCCGGGCAGATTCTGTGGAAAAGAGAAAACAGCTGACATTTCGGGCCAAGACACCTCATCGGGACCTGATGAAGGCTCTCGGCCTGTTCACTCTTTTCCGTAGATGCTGCCTGGCCTGCTGAGTTCCTCCAGCATTTTGTGTGCGTTGCTTTGGATTTCCAGCGTCTGCAGATTTCCTCGTGTTTGTAGAGACAATGAAGGCTATTTTTCCTTCGCAAGTAAGAGGGCTGGAGGAGAAGGAGAACGACACTTACTTTTCAGAGAGATGCGGAGCTGTAGAACCCACTGCCTGAAACGGTGACACAGGTAGAGACTGTCAACTTGGTTAAAAGATATTCAGGTAAGTGGGCAGGGAGCTGTCAGGGGGACAGACCAAGTGCTGGTGGGATAAGGCTGGGCAGTTCACTTCCTACAATGGGCCAAATGGCCTCCATCTATTTGGAAAACAATCTCTGAGCACACCACTCTATATTATTAGCAAATCCCTTTAGAAACCTAAACACAGCATTATCCTTAGCTCCCTGCTGCCTCTCCTCTGCTGAGAGTGGACTGCCAGACTGCACTTTGTACTCACTGGAATTCAGAAGGATGAGAGGAGATCTGGTAGAAACGTATAAAATTTTGAAAGGGATAGATAAGGTAGAGGCAGGAAAGTTGCTTCCACTGGATGGTGAGACTAGAACTAGGGGACATAGTCTCAAGATTCGGGGGAGTAGCTTTAGGATGGAGATGAGGAGGAACTGCTTTTCCCAGAGAGTGGTGAATCTGTGAAATTCTCTGCCTAATGATGTAGTGGAGGCTACCTCAGTAAATATATTTAAGACAAGGTTGGATAGATTTTTGCAAAGTGGGGAAATTACGGGTTATGGGGAAAAGGCAGGTAGGTGGAGATGAGTCCATGGTCAGATCAGCCATGATCTTATTGCATGATGGAGCAGGTTCGACGAGCCAGGTTGCCGACTCCTGCTCCTATTTCTTATGTTCTTTTGAGAGGCAGGTCTGTTTAGATAATTGGCCCTTCCTACCCAGACTCATCATCGCAGCCATTCTGACCGGAAGATAAAGCAGGCAATGCGATGAGGAAGAATGCATTTGTTTATTTATTTTTTTCTGTTATGTTTGCAAGAATGCGGTGGTACTGAAGTGTTTTCACCCTACATACACAGAGACGATTTGCAGTGCGGAGAAATCATAGTGACAAGGAATTTAAAAGCATTAGCAACTGCAGTATTATGTTGTAGACCTGCATATCATTAATAGTTAATCGAATATTAAAGTGTCTGTGCTGTAACATCATTATAAAGTATGCGTTTTTGTTTTCACCATTTGTGCCTTTCAAATGTTGAATATTTAAACATTAAATATTCCTGCAGATTTTTGACAAACTACACAGGCTAGAGTTACTGGGAATGGTGATTCAGAAGAGAGGTAGCTGTACTGGTAGTGGAGAGGGAAATACAATGGGCACATTCCCTATTATGTCTCAGCATAGACCTCCCTCCGTGGGGTTGTTCCCAAATGTTCCCAAACATCCTGATGACCAAACTCCTTTCTGCTTCTCTCCCCCTCCAGTGGCAAATCCACCTCTGGTTTTAACAGCGTGTGATTGAAAGGTTCACAGCTGGCAGCTAGTTCTTACTCCTGAGTTCATGTCTACTAAAAATCCCTCTTTTCCCCAACTCGTGTTTGTAGTCCCGCAGACTCCACAGGGTCTTGACGTCCGGGCGTGGTTCCACCTGCGGCTTAGCAACCGTGGGGTCAGGTGGGGCACTGAAGGTCAAAGGTGAAGGAGCAGCAAGAGAGACACAGACGAAGGGAGACCCACAATCCCACCTGAACCAGGCAGGGTCTTTCTTCACTCTTTTCACCTTTGACGGACACTTGTCGCATCCAGCTTCCAAGCACATCACTGGGCGTGCAGGGCCGAAAATGCGTGCCAGAGACTGCGCTGAAAAGTGGGGCATCAGAGCACGACTTCCAAAGCACTTTCTGGGGGGGTCGGGGTGGGGGTGGTGAGATGAAAGAGGAAGAATGGCCAGATGCCTTGCCTTAGCCTCCCCCAGTAAGTAGTGTTAACTTTTCATATTTCCAGTAACCATATCACTCTGACCACTGCCGGCTTTGACAAGAGAGATGCCTACACTCTGTGTGTGTGAGAGTGAGAGTGAGAGAGACTGAGAGAGAGAGAGTGAGACAGAGAGAGAGAGAGTGAGAATGAGAGAGAGAGTGAGAATATGAGAGAGAGAGAGAGAGAGAGTGAGAATATGAGAGAGAGAGAGAGAGTGAGAAACCTACACTGTGTTTGAGAGAGTGTGAGAATGTGATACCTACACTGTGAGAGTGAGAGTGTGAGTGTGTGTGTGTGTGTGTGAGTGTGTGTGAATGTGTGTGAGTGTGTGTGAATGTGTGTGTGTGTGAGTATGTGTGAGTGTGTGTGAATGTGTGTGTGTGTGTGTGAGTGTGTGTGAATGTGTGAGAGTGTGTGTGTGAGTGTGTGTGAGTGTGTGTGTGTGTGAGTGTGAGTGTGTGAGTGTGTGTGAGTGTGTGTGTGTGTGTGAGTGTGTGTGAATGTGTGTGAGTGTGTGTGAATGTGTGTGTGTGTGAGTATGTGTGAGTGTGTGTGAATGTGTGTGTGTGTGTGAGTGTGTGTGAATGTGTGAGAGTGTGTGTGTGAGTGTGTGTGAGTGTGTGTGTGTGTGTGTGTGTGAATGTGTGAGAGTGTGTGTGTGTGTGAGTGTGTGTGAATGTGTGTGTGTGTGAGTGTGTGTGAATGTGTGAGAGTGTGTGTGTGTGTGAGTGTGTGTGAGTGTGTGTGTGTGTGTGTGTGTGTGTGTGTGTGTGTGAATGTGTGAGAGTGTGTGTGTGTGAGTGTGTGTGTGTGTGTGTGTGTGTGTGTGTGAGATTGAGAGAGAGAGAGAGAGGTCACTCGTCAAGCACTCTTTACACCAGTGGTTCCCAACTTTTTTATGCCGAGGACCCCTAACATTAATCAAGGGATCCACGACCCCTAGGTTGGAAACCCCTCCTTTACACCCTCATCAGTGGTTCAATGTTTCCATTGATATGAAAATAATTAATAGTCGATCAAATATTAATCTGGCTGTGCTCCAGCATCATTGTAATGTATATGTTTTTGCTTCCATCAGTTATGGATCTTGGAGTTGCTGACGTTTGGATATTCCTTCGGTCTTCTGAAGACATACATGGGTTAGAGAGATACTGTTGCTAGAATTAGTTGACCAGAAACGTGATAGTTATGGGGAAGGCGCAAAATGCCGGAGGAACTCAGCAGGCCAGGCAGTATCTATGGGAAAGAGTAAACAGTCGACGTTTCGGGCCGAGACCCTTCATCAAGACTGGAGAGGAAAGAGAGGAGTCAGAGTAGGAAGGTGGGGGGAGGGGAGGAAGAAGTACAGTGGGGCAGGTGATAGGTGAAACCGGGAGAGGGGGAGGAGGTGAAGTAAAGAGCTGCAAAGTTGATTGGTGAAAGAGATGAAGGGCTGGAGGAGGGGGAATCTGATAGGAGAGGGTAGAAGAAAGAAAAGGGGGAGGAGCACCTGACAGAAGTGATGGGCAGGTAAGGAGATAAGATGAGAGAGAGAAACAGGAATGGGGATGGTGAAGGAGGGGGGAAAACACCGAAAGGTCAATAATGCTCCCCCTGTTATATCTCAACATGGCCAAGCATCAGTGGGATTGTGGTGAGTCCCCAATTGCCCAAAGAGGTGAAAGTTTTCTCATCACAAAACTCCTTCCCTTTTTTTGTGTCTTCTCCCTACCCTGTAAAGGCATCCGTTAGTCTTGCGAGACCATAGCTCTGCGCCTGGAAAGTCTTCACTCTCCAGGGCGCAGGCCTGGGCAAGGTTGTATGGAAGACCGGCAGTTGCTCATGCTGCAAGTCTCCCCTCTCCACGACACCGATGTTGTCCAAGGGAAGGGCATTAGGACCCATACAGCTTGGCACTGGTGCCGCCACAAAGCACTGTGTGGTTAAGTGCCTTACTCAAGGACACAACATGTTGCCTCGGCTGGGGATCGAACTAGCAACCTTCAGATCACTAGTCGAATGCCTTAACCACTTGGCCACGTGCCCACAAGGGGGAATTAAACCTTCAGCTCTAACCGTGCAAGCGTGTGGTTCAGGAGGCACTGAACTCTTATCCTGAGCCGGGCTGAATGCTTATTTTCTTTACCCTCTCTGTCTAAGAGG
The DNA here is from genome assembly GCF_963921235.1 of Mobula hypostoma. Lineage (NCBI taxonomy): Eukaryota > Metazoa > Chordata > Chondrichthyes > Myliobatiformes > Myliobatidae > Mobula > Mobula hypostoma. The sequence goes on from NC_086107.1 coordinate 105,972,002, forward strand.
GAGGGATAAGAGATTGGTCCTCGGCCATTGAGATCAATTATCTGTTTCCTCTGCTTTGCCTTGCCTGGTGCATTACACTAACTTGATATTTTTCCAGTAACTGTATTGCTCTGACCGGCACCTGCTTTGACAGGGGAGTGAGGGGTTGGGAGATTCTTCGTAATCACACTCAGTATTTAGCATAGGAGGCATAGTAGTAGGGTCTGGGGTATCCATAGTAACCGTAGCCACAGCCTTTGCCATAGTATGAGTAGGGGTAATCCTTTCCGCAGTTCTCATCATCGTCACAGTATTCTCTGTGAAGTTCAACAGGGCCCCTATAGATCTCCCGGGCACTGAAACACACAGAAAGAATCAGTTTTCTATCACAACTCTCACAGCACCAGGACATCACAATAAGCTGTAATAACAAGGGGAATACCATTGCCAGAAGAGGCACAGCCAGCAGCAAGGATTAGGGTAAGTGCAAGCAGGATTTTCACACTCACCCTGGGCAAGGCTAGGACTAGAGGTCATGGGTTAAGGGTGAAAGGTGAAATATTTAAGGGAGGGACAAGAGAGGGAACGTCTTCACTCAGGGTGTAATGAGGGTGCCTTCTCCGTGGATTGTCACCTTGTCGCGGTGGAGAAGCTTGTGTGGTCCTGTGATCCCGAGAGCGATGCCGTCTGGTGCTATGCTCCTGGTAGGGTCACCCATGGCGGTAAGGTTGAGGGTGAGGTCCCTGACAAAGAACAATCCAACCAAGACCTCAACGGTGGAACAGGCGGACGAAGTTACTTCGAACTCAACGGCTGTGAAGGCGGATGAAGGCTGCAACAAATCTATCAGCTCCAATCGTCGTGGTTTCCATGCCATTGGAATCAGCTGGTTGATTTGTGAAGTATCGTGTGCTTCTTGGAGTGCAACATCAAGTACACGTTAAACAAATACACGCACAGGCGTCTTCGCTCTGTGGGACACTTCTTCAGAACGAAGACCATCATCCTCGACCTCGAGGATAGCCACGACGACGATGAATGAGGGTGTGGAACGAGCTGCCTGTGGAAGTGATGGTTGTGGGTTCCGCAAAATTCTGCTCCTATGTCTTGTGTTTGGCTCTGTCTCCCTGAACACGACAATCATCAGGCTCCTGGCCTGGCATGCTATGGGGTGTATGGGGTGTCCAGGGAGTGATAGCATCTCTGGTGATGGGGCTTGTCGTGTCCATTCCAGGGCAGCTCACTCACTTTTGGTCCCCGCTGGACACGTGGCTCTCACCTGTGGCTCCAAGTAGCTGTTTGCACGCAACACTCTTCACCACTCTCTGGGGAAATCAGTTCCTCCTCATCTCCATCCTAAGTCTACTCCCCCGAACCTCGAGGCTATGTTCCCCTAGTTCTAGACTCACCTACCAATGGAGACTCACCTCTAGTCTCACCTTACAGCACCTTTGACTCGATCAAAGCTTTTGCAGATCGCTTCAACTATTATTCGCTCTGTCACAACTGATGTAGTGCTGTCCATAAATATTCTGTGTTAGTGTTGGTGCTGGTAGCGAGTGGTCGTAACACCATGAGTAATATCATGAGTCAGCATGCAGTGCAGACTAGATCAATGCGTCTCGTCAGTATGGTAGTGAGGGACTTCTGCACTGTCTAAGACAGTAAAACCAAGCTCTCATCTGAATATTTAAGAATTTCTTATGCTCTGAACAAGTCGATCACACAAATAGTTCAACGGTTCTAATTAATATCAGAGACTGTGTACAGTATACAGCCTGAAATTCTTACTCTTCACAGACATCCACAAAACAGAAGAACAAATGACAGAAAAAACATAAGAACCCCAAAGCCTCCCACGCACAAGCAGCAACAAAGCATCAACCCTCCCCCTTATATTCCAGCAGAACGCATTAGCAATCACACCACCCACTATACAAGCATCAGCAAACCCCCTCCCAAAGAGAGACCATGATCTACAGACCATCAGAAACCACCGTTCACCAAATAGTTCGACATGCCACAGGCTCTCTCTCTTTGTGGACTAGTTCTGTGTACCAAATGGCAGTAGACTTCCCTACTAATGCTTTTCAAGCAACTGAACATTTATTATGGAGTGATTTCTGTGGAGTCGAACAGTCGCCGCCAAGCAACCATTTACAGCAATCTACACAAATCCAAAATTAAAGAGATTTTGCAGGTGCTGGAAATCCAGAGCAACACACACAAAATGCTGAAGGAACTCAGTAAGTCGACGGAGGGGAATAAACGGTCGACGTTTGGTCAGTCTGGATAGTAGCATACCGGTTATTGTAGCGCTTTACAACACCGGCACTAAGACCGGGGGTTCAGTTCCTGCTGCTGTCTGTAAGGAGTTTGCACGTTCTTCCCCCTTCCTCTGGATGCTCCAGTTTCCTCTGGCATTCCCAAGCAGCATGGTAGCATTATACACCCAACTGTTGCTGAGTCATCAGAGAATTTCTGTTGTATCTATAATCTGAGGTATACAGGGTAAACAGGAAGGAGCCAACTGTGGGGCCCCAGTGCTGCTTATAGCCACGTCTGACACACATCTCTGAAGCCACACAGACTGCGGTCTGCCAGTCAGGTAGTCCATTATCCAGGATACAATGGAAGTGCCAGCCTGCACTGAACGGAGCTTCTACCCCAGCAATGAGCACTGCATGGTACTGAAGGCACTTGAGAAATCATGATCCTCACAGTGCTACCCTGCTTACCCAAATGGGAGTCAGCTCTGGTCAGCAGGTAGATGACAGCATCGTCAACTCCAGTGTGCTCCTGCACTTTGAACTAGAGGTGATGTATTAATGGTGAAATGTTTAAGGGGAATACAAGGGGAAACTTCTTCACTAAGAGGGTGATGAGTATGTGATACAAGCCCCGAACGGAAGTGGTGGAAGAGGGCATGATTTAAGATAAATTAGCATAAATACATGGATGGGGGGGTGGTACGGTCTGGGTGCTGGTCGATGGGATTAAGCAAGATAATAGTTTGGAGAGATTAGATGGGCTGAAGGGCCTGTTTCTGTGCTGTGGTGTTCTTTGACTCTATGACTCTAGTTCAGGAATGTGAGGGGATACACTTAGGGGTGTAGAACAAGACAGGGGAAGTATCTTAAATGGCGAAGACACTTAGTGATGTGGAGAATCTAGGGGATCATAGACCTACCCTTAAAGGTTGCAGGAGAGAACAAGAAGATGATTAAAATGAGCTACTGATGCACAGAGGAACAGGGAGGTTATGCTGCAGCTGTATACTGCCCTAGTTAGACCAGAGCTGCAGTGTTCTGTGCAGATCTGGTCACCAGATTACAGTACAGATACCACTGTGCTGGAGAGGGGGCAGAGGAGAATTATGACAACGTTACCAGGACTGGAAAATTGTAGCTTTTAGAAAAGATGAGATCAGAACAGTTGTTTTTCTTCGGAACAGAAGAGACGGAGGGTGAGATTTAATTACAGAGTGCAGAATTATAGTGGGTCCACATAGAGACAACGAGGACTGTTTTCCTTCACAGGTAAGAGGGCTGGAGGAGGAGAAGGACAGAACTTATTTTCAGAGGGATGTGGGGCTGCAGAACTCGCTGCCTGGAAGGGCGATGGAGGTAGAGACCACAGTGGCTCCACATAGAGATGAGAACTGGTCTTCCACCAAAGGGTCAACAGCCAGGAGGGCTTAAAGTAAATAGTGAGAGGATAAGCACACTTTCAGAGGGAGATTGGGTGTACAGCTCAGTGCCTGAAAGGGTGATGAAGTAGAAACGTCACTCTGAAAGGTACTTAGGTGCGAATTTGAAGAGGAGAACAGGCAGGGATATAGATCAAGTTCTGGTGGGTGGTATTAGTATGGACTGTATCTTTGGTACAATGGGACAAATAATCTATGATTCTACTATTTTGTATATATTTTAAAATTTTATTTAGAGATTCCGTACAGTAACAGGCCCTTCTGCCCAATCACACCCATGTGACCAATTAGCGTACTAGCCCGCACGACTTTGGACTGTGGGGGGAAACAGGGACACACGGAGGAAACCCATGCGGTCACAGGGAGAACGTACCAGCTCCTGACAGACAGCGATAGGATTGAACACCAATCGCTGACATTTTAAAAATGATACACTAGCCTCTATGCGAACTTATTGCCCAGATTATGTAAAACTATGATTGTTCCAATCGGAAATCTAATAGAATGGATGCATCATCTATCAACCGCCTCTGCCCTGTTGAGACATTATTCTGTTTATACCAGCAGATCTTCCTACCTAGACTCCCCATCACTGTCACTCAGACCAGGGAATAAAGCAGGCAATGCAAGGAGGGAGATCGCATTTGGTTTATTTATTTATTTCTGTTAAATCCGCAAGAGTACACTGGCGCGTGCATATTGGAGTGCTTTTAGACTAGATTCAGAGAAATGATTTACAGTGAGAAGGCATCAAAGAGACAAGGGAGAGATTATAAAAACAGTGGTAACTGCAACGGCGTGCATATTATTAATGATTCACAAATACTAATCTGCCCGTGCCCTAACGTCGCTATAATGTGCGTGTTTTTGCTTCCATCAGCCATAGCCTTTGGAGTTTCTGAAGTGTAAATACCCCTTCAGACCTTTGACAAACTATGCAGGCTAGAGAGATACTGTTACTGGGAAGGGTGGATCAGAGAAGCAAAGCTATGCTGCGTTAGTGGTGAGGAAGCTACAACGGGCGCTTTCCCCGTTGTATCTCAGTGTTGTCTCAGATGGACGTCCATCCGAATGAGTCCCCCATCCCAATAGAGATGTCATTGCCCTTCTCACCAAAAACCTTCCCCCTTTTTATCACCTTCTCTCTGGCCGACTATGAGGAGATGGAGTAACTGCTGAGGAGTCATACTTCCCGCTCTAGCTGTGCAAGGACATGATTCAAAAGTTCACTCCCCCGTCTCTCTCTCTCACTCACTCTGGAGTTGGCCTGACTGGTCACTTTTCTTTTTCCTCTCACGTTTGCCAGAGGAGAGGAGAAGATGGCGGCGCAACGCAGCTCACAGCGGCCACTCCGGTGGTGATGTCTGTTATCTGTCAAGTAGGGTGCCGTGCACCATCCTGACTTGATGGAGATGGACGCGAGAGCACGGAGGAACATCTGGTGAAACTTCTGAAATGCCTGTTTCGCCGCTGCTGCTACTGTGTGGTCTGAAATCTCCGGAGGGGAAGGCCCCGAGTTCTCGGCTTTGCTTGTTGCTTGGCGGCCGGGGTGGGGTCGAAGCGCTCGGCAGAGGATGGTGCTCAGTGTCGAAGGGCTGGTCGGAGGCTCGAAGTTTTCCGATGGACTCAGAGTCCGCTGAGGTTGGGTGCTTCCAATGGTGCTGCGTCGGCAAGTTGGCGGCGCTTGGAGGTTCATGGCGGGGAGAGTTTCTCCCTTCTGCCGTCTGCGTGAGATGATGAGGCTATCAGGACTCTGAAACTTTTTTTTACTGTGCCCATGGTCTGCTCTTTATCAAATTACAGTATTGCTTTGCACTGTTGTAACTATATGTTATAATTATGTGGTTTTTGTCAGTTTTAGTCTTGGTTTGTCCTGTGTTTCTTGTGATATCATACCAGAGGAACATTGTGTCATTTTTTAATGCATGCATTTCTAAATGACAATAAACAAGGACTGAGTGTTCTCATAATCTAAATCTTCCGATTTCCGAACCAGTTGCGAGTTGTGTGGGTAAAAAGGCTAATGGCTAAAGGCATGGAGTGGATATCTCCGATAGTGGAAGAGTGTAGGACTCAGTGTCTGAAAGGGTGATGAAGTAGGAGTGTCACTTTCAGAGGTACTTCTATATGAACCCAGAACAGAACGACGGTGGTGAGTCTGTGGAGGACAAGTCATACTTGATGCAGAGTTTAATAGGTTCTGATCGGTAAAGGTGTCAAAGAGAGAAGGCAGAAAAATGGGGTTGAGAGGGATAACAAATCAGCCATGATGGAATGATAGAGCAGATGCAATGGGCCGAATGGCCTGATTCTGCTCCTATGTCTTATGGTCAACAGCCCAATAATTCGGCCTCACCTTCCCTGGTAAGCCATATTTGCTATTTCCAGTAACTGCATCAATCTGACCACTGCCTGCTCTGACAGTGGGTGGGGGAGGAGATTCTTTGTAATCACGCTCAGTGTTTGGCAGAGCTGCAGTCAGCAAGAAACGGGCCTTTTAGCTCATCAAGTCCACACCGAATATCAAACACCCTTTTTACACCAAAATCCCATGTTCCCAACAAAAGCTCATTTTAACCTTCCATATCCACACCCAGAGCGTATGCTGTAGTGTCTTTCTTTAACATCTCGTCTGAAAAAGCACACCTCTACAGTATAGCACTCCTTCAGTGCTAACATTGACAGCTTAAATCTTATTTTTTCTGATCAAGTCTCCAGAGTGGGACTCAAACCCACAATCTGTTGATTCCAGGGAGTGCCCTCTATTGAGCTAAGATCAGCAAAAAGAGTCAAACATATGGATTCAGTCCTGACGAAGGGTTCCAGCCCGAAACATTGACTGATCGTTTCCACGGATGCTGCCCGACCTGCTAAGTTCCTCCAGCGTGTTGTGAGTGTTGCTTTGATCCCAGCATCTGCAGAGTATTTTGTATCAAACATATGGAAGTTCTTTGGCTATATAACACCTTTGATTCAATAGAAGTACCTTAGCAATAATTTAAAATTACTCCTCATAAAGATGTGTTAGGATACGGGACCAGAGTGTGGGAAATGGCTCCCACAGGTCCACGATCTAAGGATCACCACTCCTGAGGTTTGGAATGACACAACGCACACAAAACGCTGGAGGAACTCAGCAGGTCGGGCAGCATCCACGGAAATGAATAAACAGTCGACGGCTTGGCCCAGAGATCCTTCTTCAGGACTGGAAAGGAAGGGAGAGTGAAAAGGTAGGGTGGGGGGAGGGGAAGGAGGACTAGCTGGCAGGTAATAGGTGAAACCAGGTGAGGAGGAAAGGTGAAGGACCGGAGAAGAAGGAATCTGATAGGAGAGAAGAGTGGACCGATGACAAGACGTTGGAATGATGCCCCCCAACAAGGAAATTCCTGGGGATGTCACTGGGACAGTAATAAATTGTCAGGGGCTTCAAAACAGAGAGGGAAGGGTGTGTCAGGCCCTACCTCTCGTACGATGGTACGTGGTGGTAGCACCCATAGGCATGTCTCTTTCTCCTCACAAAGTTGTTTGCCGACTGCGTGCCCATGAAGGTTTCTACAGGAAATAAGAAAGTGCTCTGGGTTAATGAGCAACCAATCTACACAATGTAACTGGGATCTGCACCCCTACCCTAATGCCAACCATGCCTGCTTTACCTTGTTAAATACATCCAGTGGTCTCTTTATTAGCTACCCCCTGTACCTAATAAAGTGGCCACTGAGTGTAGGTTCATGGTCTTCCACTGCTGTAGCCCGTCCACTTCAAGGTTTGACATGTTGTGCGTTCAGAGATGCTCTTCTGTACACCACTGTTGTAACGTGTCATTATTTGAGTTACTGTCTCCTGCCTGGCCATTCTCCTCTGACCTCTCTCATTAACAAGGTGTTTTCTTCCACAGATCTGCCGCTCGCTTGGTTTTTTTTCTGTTCTTTGCACTAATCTCTGTAAACTCTAGAACAGGGGTTCCCAGACCCTCGGTTAATGGTAGGGGCCCATAACCATAAAAAGGTTGGGAATTTGGGAACCCCTGCTCTAGAGACTTCTGTGTGTGAAAATCCCAGGAGATCAGCAGTTTTTGAGATACTCAAACCACCCCATCTGGTACCAACAATCACTGAGATCACGTATCTTCCCCATGCTGATGACTGGTCCGAACAACAACTGAACCTCTTGACCTTCACTGCATGTGTTTATGCATTGAGTTGTTGTGCCATGATTGGCTGATTAGATATTGGCATTAAACGAGCAGGTGCCCAGGTGTACCGCATAAAGTGGTCACTGAGTGCGAGAAGATGACAGTAATGACCAGGTCGTTTCAGTCTCCAGGGCAGACAAGAGCTGCGCCTCTGTGTTGAAGGAGCTGCTTACAGCTGGGTCATGGTCATGATTTAACATTGGCTGCATATCCCAGGATTGGGAGGGGAATTTGGGATCCTTCATTTCCTTATTGCTGGAGGCATGGGCCACTGGGAAGTCAGTGTGTGGGATTGTCTCACAGTGAGGGTCACTGTGTGTGTGTGACCTGTTCCCCCAGTGAGGGTCAGTGTGTGTGTGACCTGTTCCCCCAGTGAGGGTCAGTGTGTGTGTGTGTGTGACCTGTTCCCCCAGTGAGGGTCAGTGTGTGTGTGTGGGATCTGTTCCCCCAATGAGGGTCAGTGTGTGTGTGTGTGACCTGTTACCCCAGTGAGGGTCAGTGTGTGTGTGACCTGTTCCCCCACTGAGGGTCAGTGTGTGTGTGGGACCTGTTCCCCCAGTGAGGGTCAGTGTGTGTGTGACCTGTTTCCCCAGTGAGGGTCAGTGTGTGTGTGTGGGACCTGTCCCCCAGTGAGGGTCAGTGTGTGTGGGACCTGTTCCCATAGTGAGGGTCAGTGTGTGTGTGTGTGACCCATCCCCCAGTGAGGGTCAGTGTGTGTGTGTGTGTGACCTGTTCCCCCAGTGAGGGTCAGTGTGTGTGTGAGACCTGTTCCCCCAGTGACGGTCAGTGTGTGTGTGTGTGACCTGTTCCCCCAGTGAGGGTCAGTGTGTGTGTGTGTGACCTGTTCCCCCAGTGAGGGTCAGTGTGTGTGTGACCTGTTCCCCCAGTGAGGGTCAGTGTGTGTGTGTGGGACCTGTTCCCCCAGTGAGGGTTAGTGTGTGTGTGACCTGTTCCCCCAGTGAGGGTCAGTGTGTGTGTGAGACCTGTTCCCCCAGTGAGGGTCAGTATGTGTGTGACCTGTTCCCCCAGTGAGGGTCAGTGTGTGTGTGACCTGTTCCCCCAGTGAGGGTCAGTGTGTGTGTGACCTGTTCTCCCAGTGAGGGTCAGTGTGTGTGTGTGACCTGTTCCCCCAGTGAGGGGCAGTGTGTGTGGGACCTGTCTGCTAGTGAGGGTCAGTGTGTGTGTGGTACAGTCCCCCAAGACGGTCAGTGTGTTTGTGTGGGAAAGGACCCTGGTAAGTGCCAAGAGATGGAGAACAACTGCATCATGAAAAAACAGGAAAAGAAATTTGGTTATCAGAATGTAACCAGTTCTGTGGGAATAATTTTGACAAGGAGGACGTCTTGCAGGTCTGCTAAGGAGCTGGTGCAGGAACAATGGGCTGCAAATTGGCCAGTCTACAATCAGCAGGAGTCGAATGGAGGCCAGGGTGACGTCAGAGGCAGAAGAGAGAGTTTATGTCAAACGGATTGCGTTTCTGTTATTAAATTAGCGCCAAATGACTGGGATTGCTGTTTTCATACAATACAGCATGTGCGACATGATCTCAGCCAACAGACAACAGGTCAAGACATTTAGCAGAGAAAGTCAGCTCTTCCAGAATAATATGGTCACGTCATTGAGTAATTAGATGGTAGTTGAAGATCACAATATGAGATTAGCGAGAATTGAAAGACTGTCATCTTGAGAATTACGTAGCATCATTACAGGACAGTGGTTTCAGTGTGCGGTTGTGATGACATCAGCTGGTTTTAACTGCCCTTTGAAAACTTTCTCTCTTCCAGTGTAGCTGGCAGTTTCTTCCCCCGGTGATTTATACATCACTCAACCTGCACTTGGAAGCTGACACACTGTCCCTTCACAGGAGGTAGCAAAGTCCCAACTCCTGCCCAACCCCAGTCCCTAGCTCTCACCCCACTCACCCTTGCCCCCTCTCTGTGCCCTTTGGCAACCCCTTCATGCTTGGCTGAGATGAGATCCCCCTAGGCACTGCCCCTCTCACTGTCCTTAGCTTCTCGTTTCCTGTCCACTCACTAGCTCTCCACATCATGCACTGTTATAACCTTCAGTGTACAAACTCTTGGCAGATGTACTGACCTTCTTTCTCGGCTGATCCGATGAATTCTTTGGGGGCTGGAAGAGAGAGAGAGAAACAAATAGAATTCAAAGTACAGCTGGCAGAGTCCACCAAATCCTCAACCAGTTTAAAGAAGTGCAGTGGGGGGCACTTACAGAGTCCAAAGACCTAGATACAATACTGACGGGTTCTGTCCATGTAGAGTTTCATTGTGGACTTCAGAAAGGGTAAGAGGAGGGAAAACACACCAGTCCTCATAGGGGGATCAGAAGTGGAAAGAGTGAGCAATTTCCGTAAGACCATAAGACCACAAGACAAAGGAGCAGAAGTCGGCCATTCGGCCTATTGTCTGCTCCGCCATTTTACCATGAGTTGATCCATTCTCCCATTTAGTCCCATTCCCCCGCCTTCTCACCATAACCTTTGATGCCCTGGCTACTCAGATACCTATCAATACACCCAATGGCCTTAAATACACCCAATGACTTGGCCTCCACTGCCGCCCGTGGCAACAAATTCCATAGATTCACCACCCTCTGGCTAAAAAAATTTCAAGTCCCTGGGTGTCAATATCTCTGAGGATCTAATCTGGGCCTAACATATTGATGCAGCTACAAAAATAGCACAACAGTGGCTATATTTCATTAGGAGTTTGAGGAGATTTGGTATGTCACCAAAGTGCACATTTCTACAGATGAACCATGGACAGCATTCTAACTGGCTGCATCACCGTCTGGAAGGGGGTCGGGGGGCATTGCACAGGATCAAAATAAGCTGCAGAAATTTGTAAACTCAGTCAGCTCCATCATGGCCAGTAGCCTCTCCAGCATCCAGGGCATCTTTAAGGAGTGATGCCTCAGGAAGGCAGTGTCCATCTTTAAGGACTCTCATCACCTAAGCCATGTCCTCTTCTCATTGCTACCATCAGGGAGGAGGTGAAAGCAACACTCACAACACGCTGGAGGAACTCAGCAGGTCGGGCAGCATCCATGGAAACGCTGACTGTCCTGACGAAGGGTTCCGTCCCGAAACGTTGACTGATCATCTCCATGGATGCTGCCCGACCTGCTGAGTTCCTCCAGCGTGTTGTGAGTGTTGCTTTGACCCCAGCATTTGCAGATTATTTTGTGTTTAGGGAGGAGGTGAGGAAGCCTGAAGACACACACTCAACGTTTTAGGACCAGTTTCTTCCCCTCTGCCTTCTGGTTTCTGAATGGACATTGAACCCATGAACACTATCTCACTACTTTAGCACTGCTTACTTAATTGAACACATATCTATATAGACTTTTGCACAATTCTGTATATTATGCCAGTGATATTAAACCTAATTCTGATTCTAATATTCTCTGTGACCACATAGGGTTTCCTCCAGATGCTCTGCTTTCCTCCCGTGTGATTTAGGTGCGTGGGTTGGTGGGCGAATTGGCCACCGTAAATCATGGCCAGTGTGTGAGTGGGTGGCAGAATCGGGGGGCAATTGTGTTATGTCTTGTAACTTCAAAACATTAAATTAATTCAAAGGAAAACCTGGGGAGTCCGAAATACGGGAGTATCTTCAGCTTTACTTTTAGCGAGGCGCACACGTATCACGTGGTAGCATGATGACATATGCAATTAATGTATTTTTACATATAACCCATAATTAATTATTTAAATGAACAAGACTGCTTAATTAAAGAATCCCCATATATAAGTGTACTCAAATATTATTGAAATACACAAGTTGGTGAGAGTATAGGGAGCATAAATGGGATTAGTGTAGGATCTGTACAAAACCGGTTGTTTGATGGTTGGTTAGGACGAGCCGGTGTACTTGCACTGTGTGTGACTCGACTGAACCTAGCAACAGACACAGGTAAGCAACAGGTCAGTGTGAGAGTGAGAGGACGCTGAAGTGTCAGATGTGTCCTCCCACACATCACAGAGAGGAGAAAGCGGCCAAGATGATTCAGCAGACGAAAATCCAGAAAATCATGAACCCCCCCTGGTGAAGCAATGGAAATAAATGAACAGGGGTTGTTGGGCTGACAGAAACTGTGGATACTGTGGAGAATGCAGCAAAGGAGATGACTGGTAATTGGTTTATTAAAGTACAAATTTGAAAGTAAATTCATTATCAAAATACACATGCTACCATATTCAGCCCTGAGTTTCATTTTCCTGCGGGCATACTCAATAAATCCAAAGAGTAGTGACTATAAGAGAATCAATGAATAATCAGCAAACTAGGGTTTTCAACCAGACTGCAGAAGAGTCCTAAGGCTCCTGTACTTTCTTCCTGAAGGCAGCAACAAGAAGAGAGCATGGCCTGGGTTGTGGAGGTCCCTGATGTTGGATTGAATTGGCTTATTATTGGTGCAAGTACCAAAATGCAGTGAAAACCATTGGTTTGCCATCCAGGCAGATCGCTCCGCACGTAAGTACAGTAAGGTTATGCAAAAGAAACAAGAATGCAGAATATAGAGTTACGGTTACAACGAAAGAGCTGTGCAGGTAAACAGACAAACTGCAAGGGTCATGATGAGGTACATGGAGAGATCAATGCATGCCCAAGAAGGCACCCACAAACATCTTGTTGGCACATGGCATGCAGTGCCCCCACTCGATTCTTTAAACACCACCCATAATAAAAAGATACAAAATGATTATTTTCACTGTCAAGCGAAGCAGTGTTTGTTTCTTTTCCACAGGAGATGTTTTCTCAGGAAATCTCCATAATTATTGTCATTAATTCACTAATGAATGATAACGTCTGTTCAAAATTACCGTGGCATGCTAGAGAATTTTGTTTGGAAGATTATTGCCAATTTGGGCGCACATTTGTGAAAGGATTTGCCACCCCTGGTATGGGTGGAGATACGTCTCTACTGAAGGAGGTGTAAGGCACTCTTTCCCTCTGCTAGCCTTGGGCAAGATGTAGCACCTGCTTATCCCCACGATCAGGGTCACGTGAAGCCATGGTAACAGGTGGTGGATGGTCGTATGAGCAGCTGGTGCATATCACAAGTCCTAGTTATATGACCACTGACACCAGGCAGACAATCTCTGAAGAGTATTGATAATGGCTGGGGTCTCCCATCTTGTAAAGACACTGCCCAGAAGAAGGCAATGGCAAACTACTTCTGTAGAAAACTTTGCCAAGAAAAGCCATGGTCATGGAATGATTAATGTCGCCCACGTCATATGACACGGCACATAATGATAATGATGATGGTATGGGAGGTCTTATAACAGCAGGATGGAATCTGACCTTCAGCCCAGAGGTACGTGTTCTTAGTCTTTGTACCTTCTGCCTGATAGGAGGGGGGGAAGAGAGAATGACCGGGTGGGTGGGATCTCTGGCTGCTTTCAAGGCATTTGAAAAGACAAAGTACACTGGAGCAGGGAACATTTGGGTAAATTTCTGACAGTATTCCCGTGAGTCGGGGACATCGGTGGCAAATATCAGGCTTTGTTACCCATCGTTAATTGTCCCTAAGAAGAAGGTGGCGGCTGTCGTCTCAAATTCTTACAGTTCTTCGAGTGAGGGAGACAGGCATTGGGGTCAGAAAGGGGTTCTTGTGGCCATTCGACCCATCTAGTCCGTGCCAAGCCATTAATCTGCCAAGTCTGTGCCGACATGGTATTCTGCCTACTCCCATTGGACTGAACCCGGACCATGGGCCTCCATGCTCCTCCCATCCATGTACCTATCCAAATTTCTCTTAAATCGTGAAATCAAACCTGCACCCACCACTTCTGCTGGCAGCTCATTTCACACTCTCACCACCCTCTGAGTGAAGAAGTTCCCCCTCATGTTCCCCTTAAACATCGCACCTTTCACCCTTAACCCATGACCTCTAGTTCTAGTCTCACCAAACCTCAGTGGAAAAAGCCTGCTCACATTTACCCCACCTATACCCCTTATAATTTCGTATACCTTCTACATGTGACTCCAAACCCACCAATGAGATTGCCTCTTAATTTACCTCACATGCCACTCAGGAAGATGACCATTGGCAAAGCTCAGTAAATGCCAATCTTGTCCAGGTCCCCCAAAAAATGAATAAATAAAGAAAAATTCTCCTCTCAATCCCATTTCGACAACCGTGAGTCAGTGTCAGGTGGGAGATACGAGAACTGGCTCTCTCTTAGGCTAGGCCATGGTGTCCGTGAAGACCAGAGTGAACACTGAGGCACTTCAGGGACACGTGGACTGGACGTCCCACTGGGTGGATGGACAAGGCAGGGAAATTCCGGAGCGAGAGTAGAGTGAGGAATTATAGGGAAAGTGAACCAAAAGATGGTGGCAGGAGCGGTGCGATCTAATTTCAATGCTGACCTGAGGTGCTGCCTTTGTGGAGTTTCCACACTCTCCATGGTTCTCCGGTTGACCAAAGGTCAGTTACTTAGAAAAAAATAACCTTTAGTGTAAGTGAGTGATATGTGTAGGTAGGGAAGGGGACTGATGGGATTGCTGTGAGAGCTAGTGTACTCTCAATGGGCTGAATGGTCTCCTCTGTCGTAGGAAACTATCAGTAGGTGAGACTTAGGGCAAGTGGAAGAGAGTTGGTATCAATGTTACCAGTGCACATTGTAAGAGGAGGGAGCCAAGAACAGAGCCAACATGGAGCTTTATACAGTGTAGTGGCCAGCAGGGCTGTCGCAGATTATGTTTCACCCGGTCACATTTCTCTAAGCTTTCCCTTATTGATTTATTGAGATACAGCATGGAAACAGGCCCTTCTGGACCTTCAGATGCTGCCCAGAAACCCCCAATTTAATCCTATTCTAATCACAGGACAATTTAATTTTACTAATTAACCTACCACCGGTCAACATTCCGAGCCGAAATCCTTCATCAGAACTGGAGAGGAGGAGCTAAAAAGTCAAAATAAAAAGGTGGGGGAGTGTGGAAGGGATGGGGGATGGAAGTTACTACAGTTATGCACGCTGTTCCTTTTTGTAACATCGACTGTTTATTCATTTCCGACACCGAGCACCGAGCACCATCTCTGCCGAGCGCTTCGACCCCGCCCCGGCCGCCAAGCAACAGGCAAAGCCGAGGACTCGGGGCCTTCCCCTCCGGAGATTCTGGATCACACAGTAGCAGCAGCAGCGAAGCAGGCATTTCAGAAGTTTCTCCAGCTGTTCCTCCGTGCTCTCACGTCCGTCTCCATCAGATCAGGATTGTGCACAGCACCCTACTTGACAAATAACAGACATCACCACCGGAGTGGCCGCTGTGAGCTACATTGCGCCGCCATCTTCTCCTCCTGCCAATTCATAATTATCCTGAGAGCTCCCTCAGGGTGGAGAGACATGGTGGGAGGAACCTTGGAATGAGGAAGGAAACGTGGTCTGAGTGGAGTGAGGAATGTTGAGGGGAAGAGTTGGCAACGGTGGGAGGGATGTACATTAATCTGGCAAAACTATCCTGGGGGAAACTTCAAAGTGAAGTCAAAACTCATTAATCCCATGTTAAAGTTTATTGGGGAACAAGCCCTGGAGGTGAAGCCAAGGTCTGGGGATTTAATTGAAGTGCAGCCCAGAGGCTCATGTCACTGAATGAGACAGTGGTCTGGCACCTTCTAATGTAGCCTCATCTTTTCAGGTACTCCCGATTAGCAATCCCTACACAGCTCCTTCCCCTGCACCTTGAGAACCTGAAGCAGACATATCTGTCTATGTTTGGTCCACATCCCTCTAACCTTTCCTGTCCAAATCTTTGATAGCGTCTTTTAAATGTTGCAATTGTACCTGCCCCAAAGACGTCACCTGGCATCTTGAGGTTTCGCTACACAGTGCATACCATCCTCTGGGTGAAGAAGCTGCCCCTCTGGTCTCTTTTAAACCTTTAGCCTCCTTTAAATCTTTTACCCCCTTCCATGGAAAAATGATGGTGTACATTTCCTCTTATGACTTTATATATCTCTATAAGGTCATTTCTCGGACCCACGCTCCGGTGAATAAGATCTAGCCTGCACAATCTCTCCCTATAATTTAGGCCCTTGAGTCCTGGAGGTGTGTCCTGCTGGGACCAGGGCACAAAGCGCTCAGTCTACTCATCCAGGTGGCCTTTACTTACACCCAAGTTTAGAATGGGACAGGACATCTCACTTTGTAAGTTGTTATCACCTCTGTACTCGAATATTCTGACTCTCTCCTGTCTCCACAAATATAAGACCATGGCAACCCCAACTTCTCAGCACCAAGGACCATTCATCGTGACCTTCACTAGTTCTGGGTTGAGCAAAGCCTTGCTTTTAAAATTATCATCCATGCTTTTAACTTCCCCCTTGTCTCCCTTAGTTACCTCACCCTAACTCTGCAACCTCCTCCAATCCTAGAACCGTCTGTGGTCTCTATGTTCCTCCAGCCCAGCCCTCCTCATCGTCCTGCGACAACACCACCATCTTGTCTTCAGTCACCCGTGCCCCAAGCTCTGGAATTCCCTCCGACAATGCTCCTTAATCATCCCTCTTTCAGTCACCACTGAACATCTCTGGATATGGTGCCAATTTTTGCTAGATAACGTTCCTTATAAGAAAGGTTAAGCGAGCTAGGGAGTGAAGGAGGATGAGAGGTGACTTGATAGAGATGTACAAGATGATAAGAGGCATAGATAGAATGGACAGCCAGGTAATTTATTTTTCCCCAGGATAGAAATGATTAATAACAAGGGGCCTAAATTTAAGATGGTTGGAGGAAAGTATAGAGGGTGATAGGCTGACTTTGGAGAGGACGGTGCTGTTTTGCAGCAGAGCAATATTGACCTCTATTGTCTTAGCCTGCCTTTCACTGTGTAATGTTGCACATTGGCTTCTTCATGATGTAATATCTCCCATGCCCAAACAGTCTATAGAGCATAAAGATGAATGTCCAAGCTCAGATGAAGATGAGCTTGAATTACACAAAGATAAAGATCTGATGGATTCGGGGATGTTTCCGATAGTGGGAGAGTCTAGGACCAGAGGGCACAGCCTCAGAATACAAGGACATCCCCTTGGAACAGAAATGAGGAGGAACTTCTTTATCCAGGGGGTGGTGAAACTGTGGAATTAATTGCCATTGACGTCTGTGGGGGCCAAGTCTTTGGGTATATTTAAAGTTGAAGTTGATAGGTTCTTAATTAGTAAAGGTAACAGGGTGAAGGCAGGAGAATGGCGTTGAGAGAGAAAATAAATCAGCCATGATTGAATGGCAGAGCAGACTCAATGGACCAAAAGGCCTAATTCTGCTCCTATGTCTTATGGTCTCACCCGTATTCTATCCATCATATAGGTGTTTGATGGGACAGTTAGATGGAGCTTTACTCTCATTCTGTACAGTGTATGATAGTCCCTCTCACCGCCCATCCACTTCCGATGGACTCACCCTCACTTTGATGTTAACAAAAAGTGTGAAAGAATTCTTCTTCTCATCTGTGTCCACCAAAGTCACGGATCTTTCCGCTGCCGGGTGCAATCATGGGATTACCGAACGTCTCCCAGGGCTGCAATTTTAAGTCCCTGCTGGGACCATCTTGAAGAAACTAACAGTGTAAAAAGAAAACATTTTGTTGAAATTAGGCTTCATTTGCAGAGTACAGAAAATTCCACTTAATAAAAAAGAAAGTGATGGTGTGGAATGTATTGTAAACGGTGACACGTAGCAGCTCTGATCCGTTCTGACCATAGAATCAATTACCTCTCCTTAAGTACTACAAATATTTAAAGGCTGTTCCATAGAATTTCCAATTCCATGTCAAGCCATGGTCTTCTTAAATGGGGGAACAAGATCAAGTGGTCAAGTAGTTATCTTTAAAGAGAGTTTACAGTGCAGAAGGCTAATTCGACCCTTTGAATTCATGCAAATTTTACTTTTAAAACTTTTTAAACTTTTTAAAACTTTATTTATAAAATATAAGAAATATGAAAAACAGAATACACAGCCCAGCACATCACACAAGCCAATTTTTCGTCCTTGGACTCACTTTACACCGCACGCTGTCGGAGCAGTGCTGCCAGGATAATCAAGGACACGACCCACCCAGCCAACACAATTTTCATCCCTCTTCCCTCCGGGAGAAGGCTCAGGAGCTTGAAGACTCATACGGCCAGATTTGGGAACAGCTTCTTTCCAACTGTGATAAGACTGCTGAACGGATCCTGACCCGGATCTGGGCCGTACCCTCCAAATATCTGGACCTGCCTCTCGTTTTTTTTTTTTTTTGCACGACCTTATTTTCCACTTTTCTATGTTGTATTTATGATTTATGATTTAAAATTTTACTATTTACTATTGATTTGTACTCCAGGGAGCGCGAAGTGCAGAATCAAATATCGCTGTGATAATTGTACGCTCTAGTATCAATTGTTTGGCGACAATGAAGTAAAGTAATATACTCAAAGTGTTGATCGGTCTATACATTCATAGTATCGCCAGTTTTATATATTAGTAAGTAACGTGAGCACGTTCTGTACACAGAGCACCATGGCCACCCATGTGGGCTTCTTTGAGCAATACACTACCTCTTGTGTTTCAGATGTTTTTATACAGATGTTGCAAGGGTCAGTAACTTTAAATTCCTTGCTGTTATCACATCCACGGATCTGTCCTGGGATAGACACATAATTGCCATAGCAAAGAAAGAATGACAGAGCCTCTACTTACTTCAAAGTTTGTGGAGATTTGGCATGTCACTGAAAACTTTGACACTTCGACAGCTACGCAATGGAGCGTATCCGTGCTGCATCACAGCCTGGTATGGATACACCAATGCCCTTCAGTGGAAAAGCCTACAAAATGGGGTGGATACAGCCCAGGCCACCACAGGCAATGCCTTCCCCACCATTGTACCCATCTACAAGGAGCCCTGCCACAAGAAAGCAGCATCTGTCATCAAGGACCCCCATCGAAGGCCATGCTCTCTTCTCGCTGCTGCCATCGGGAAGGAGATACAGGAACCGTAGGTCCCACACCGCCTTCAACCATCAGGCTCCAGAACCACTGCGGATAACTCTGAACTGATTCCACAACCTATGGATTCACATTCAAAGATTCTACAACTCATGATCTTAGTGTTAATTATTTAGTTATTCATTGCACTTACCCAGTCTGTCTTCTTTTGTACATTAGTTGTTTGTCAGTCTTCGTTTGTGTGTAGCTTTTCATTGATTCTATTGTATTTCTTTGTTCTACTGCGAACGGCTGCAAAACATGAATCTCAGGGTAGTATACACTGACATATGTGTACCTCGACGATAAATTTACTTTGAACTTTGAACTCAATGTGTCATGGCTGAAGAAGCCCAGACTGCAGTCCTTCCCACACGATATAACTTTGTGTTGGTTACACCGACTTCAGTGTATCCCTCAGCATGCACCCCAACAGGCCGGAGTGTGCCAGTTGACAGCATTCCCTTACAGACACCTCGCTGTGTTGGAAGATCAATCAGTTTTGGGCAGACCAAAGTACATCTTTCACCAACTTGATGATCTTCCACCAGCACTTAATGTTTGGTTGAATATGCAGGGCTATTGAAACTAATCCCAATTTGTCCAGATCCTGGTCCTTGTGGGGCACGGCTAATCAAAGTGTTTTTTCGATCTGTTGGATTAAAACACCCATTGAAGCCCCCATTCAATGGTTTTAAGATAGATCAAGTTTGCATTCATTTATTTAAAGACTTTGCTTCCCTCTCCCATTGATATAGGGAGCTCCAACGGTGCTCAGAACGAGACATAAGTGACTTGGTTCAAGATCAAGGACGAAGGGTCAAAGTTCAAAGTAAATTTATTATCAAAGCACGTCAGTATATACAACACTGAGATTCATTTTATGCATTAGCGGTTAACGTAGCACTACTAGTAACCTGGGGTTCAATTCCAGCCGCTATCTGTAAAAAAAATTGTACTTTCTTCCCATGGGTTTCCCCTGGGTGCTCCAGTTTCATTCCACATTTCAAAGACGTACTGTTTAGTAGTTTACGGTCACATGGGTATAAATAGGAGGTACCTGGTTCCATGCTGTATCTCTAAGTAATCAATTAATAAATAAATAAGCAAATATAATTTATACATATTAGCAATTTGCTGTGGTGCATTGCGGAGGGTGCAACATGCAAAAACAAAAAAAATTCAACAATTACAAAGAATAGTTATATAAATAAAATTAGAGATTAAAGTAAGGATATGGAATAAGTATGCATAATTACCAACATGTATTTGCAATGTAAACAGCATTTTAAAAGTGGCACAAACAAAATGCTGGAGGAACTCAGCAGGCCAGGCAGCATCTATGGAAATGAATAAACAGTCGATGTTTTGGGCCGAGACATTTCTCAGAGTATCTACGGTGCAATGACAGGAATAGATAGAGAGGGTGGGATATATAACCAGAATGGTTGATCAGATCTAGGGGAAGAAAGTTTTTAGATGCTGTGATTTTTTTTCTAATAGCCCTATAACGCTTTAGAGAAGGGAGTTTTTGGAAAAGGCAGTTTGCAGGGTGGGTAGTGTTCTCAATGATTTTTCCTGCCCACTTCATTGTCTTGGACACATACACACCCTGCAGAGATAGTAGTCTGCAGCCAATGACTTTTTCTGTTGACCTGAGAGTTTGCTGTAGCTTTTGTATACACCTAGTGGCCATTTTATGAGCTACCTTCTGTACCTAATAAAGTAGTCACTGAGTGTATCTTTGTGGTCTTCTGTTACTGTAGCTTATCTACTTTCACGTTTGACCCGTTGTACATTCAGAGATGCTCTTCTGCACATCGTTGCTGGTTATTAGAGTTATTGCTGCCTTCCCGTCAGCTTGAACCATTCTCCACTGACCTCTCTCATTAACAAGGCATTTTCACCCACAGAACTGCTACTCACTAGAGTTTTTTTTTTGGATTTTTGCGCCATTCTCTGCAAACTCTAGGGAATGATGTGCATGAAAATCTCAGGAGATCAGCAGTTTCTGAGGTACTCAAACCATCCCGTCTGGCACCAACAATCACTCCACCATCAAAGTCACTTAGATCACATTTCTTCCCCCATTCTGATGTTTGGTCTGAACAACAACTGAACCTCTTGACCAGGCCTGCGTGCTTTTATGCATTGAGTTGCTGCCACATGATTGGCTGATTAGATATTTGCATTAATGAGCAGATGCACAGGAGTAGTTAATAAAGTGGCCACTGGGTATATGTTGCCACTGGAGGAAAGCTCCCCCTCTTGTCAACCCTATCTGGATCAACCATATTTTCAATCAGCAATTATCCTTTTACATCATCTGGTATGAGGGGCGGCGCTACACCACAGGAGCGAAATATGCTGCAGAGAGTTGTAAACTTAGTCAGCTCCATCATGAGCTACATCATAGCCTCCAGGACATCTTCAAGGATCGATGGCTCAAAAAGGTGGAATCCATCATTGAGGACCCCCATCTCCCAGGACATGCCCTCTTCTCATTGCTACCATCAAGACGAAGGTAATGAAGCCTGAAGGGGGAATGTCGACTCAGACCATGAGAGGCCTGCGTTGGGCATTTTCATGCCTTACAAGGCGCAGATTGGAAGTCTGTGTGGGGCACCACTCCTCACACAGACACTACAGCAATGTGTGATTAAGTGCCTTGCTCAAGGACACAAACACGCTGCCCACAGCTGAGGCTCAAACTAGCAACCTTCAGATCACTAGAGGAATGCCTTAACCACTTGGCCACATGCCCAACACAAGCCTGAAGGCACACACTCAACAATTCAGGAACAGCTTCTTTCCCTCTGCCATCTGATTTACTGAATGGACATTGAACCCATGAACACCACCTCACTACTTTTTTATTTCTATTTTTGCACTACTTATTTAATTTAATTATTTAAAACACATATACTTTTAATTCATGTGTAGCCCCCCCCCCCCCCCGGCCACCCTCAGGGTCGCTCGGCTCGCTGTCGTCTAGGGAAACAGCCTCGGCCCCGCCAAACTGGATAATTCGTTTGTGTGGATGCTGTGTGATGTACCCCACCCCGCACAAATAACAGACAATACACCAGATACGATTTACAGTTTATAGATATTACTGGAACTATATAATTAAGAGAGAATAAAATATGAAAGGAAAATGAAAGGCGCCACACTTATCAAAGTTCAATCTCTTCGTGCACAAAACAGTTGGAGCTCAAGGACCTTCTTCTTCACCCTGCGACCCCCTTGGACCACCTCGACCGGCCACCTGGGACCAACAACGGTGGTCGACCAGATGCTCCACAGGAGTCCGTCTCCGTCTCCTCGCCGAACGTCCCGCTCGGGGTCCGATCTCGTTAGCGGACATCACAGCACATCGTCCATCCTCTGTCTCGCTCTCCCGCCTTCTGCCCCCAAACCCCGCGCATACAGTATCTTCAAATACACCAAAACCATAACAACTATCCCAATTGGTTAATAATATATTTTTATCACACTCTAAACCAAAACAAGCTGCTAGCGCAAACTTTCTCAGCGTTTAACACAACAAAGCCGCATTCCCCAGATTAACATAACAAAGACGCCATTTTAATTAGCCTCCGCAGTAACATAAAAGTCAAACCCCCCTTACACATGTTTTTTCTCTATTATTATGTATTGCATTGTACTGCTGCCACAAAGACAACAAATTTCACAACGTTATACCAGTGATATTAAACCTGATTCTGAAGATATCATCCACTAAGTCTTAGTCTTTAAACCTCTTGGTGTAAGTTTAGTCACTGTCCCCTCCCACCCGTTCTCCTCTAACGCAAAGAAGACAACCCCGTTCTAGCTAGTCGCATAACTGTGATGCATACGTGCTGGTAATGCCTTAACTCTCCTCTCCACCTTCTCCAATGCCGTCAAATCCCGACAGTGCAGGGGTTCCCAACCATTTTCATACCATGGACCTCTAATATTAACCAAAAGGTCATTAATGGAGTGACCACAGTTTTATCCACTGTTCCTACAGTTGCTTATTGTATCGTGCTCTTGAACCCACAGCTTTATCACTGACGGAGCCTAGTCCATAAGGCACAAGTCCCCAGATGGTGCACAGATGAAGCCACGATGCATTTTCCTTCCTCTGCGCCACGTAAATGAGGGCTGCCGTGAGAGTTTTATGTCAGGACAAAATGTGCAAGTGGAGTGAGACCACACACCGGGGGAACGGCAGGAGTCGAGATTAACGCACAGTTGCTGTGTGACTCGAGGCTTGTTAGTGGTGAACATGACAGATTGAAGGGGAAAGGGGACCAGGACACCATAGATCACAGCAGAGTGCCTTCAGAGTAAACTAAACAGCTTTCATGGATGGAAAACTTCACATGAAATTGGAATGTAGGTGCTGTGTTCAAAAGGAACAGTACACTCCATCAGGACCTGGCTAGTACATGTCACAAAGACATATTTCCATTCTGTTTAAAACAATCCATTCCCCCTCCCACCGCCAACCCCTCCTCTTATCTAAAACTATGGAATACTTGAACAAGGAATTTTCTTTAAAGCTTTCCTTTTGTAGTTGTAAATATAAGACACTCTACAGATGTTGGAAATCCAGAGTAACACACACACAAAATGCTGGATGAACTCAGCAGGTCAGTCAGCATCTATGGAAAGGAATAAAGAGCCAACATTTTGGGGCAAGACCCTTCATCAGGACTGGAGAGGAAGGGGGAGGAATCCAGAATAATAAGATGCGAGGTTGGAGGGGAAGGAGTACAAGCTGGCAAGTGATAGGCTTCTTCCTTCCTTCCTTTCCAGTTCCAATGAAGGGTCTCGACCCGAAACATTAACTGGAGTACAAGCCAGAAGATGGTAGGTGAAGCCAGTTGAGGGGAAGGTAGGTGGGTGGTGGGGCGGAGGGTGGTGATGAAGTAAGAAACTGGGAGGTGATAGGTGGAAAAGGTAAAGGGCTGAAGAAGAAGGAATCTGATAGGAGGGGAGAGTGGACCAATGGTGAAAGGGAAAGAGGAGGGAGGGGATAGACAGGTTAGGAGAAGAGAAGGGGTGAGAGGAGAGTCGGAATTCATGCCATTAGTTTGGAAGTTACCCTTTATAGTTGTGTTGTGGTGATCGGAAGTGTGGGAAGACAGCTATTTCTCAAATGAATGTGATAGAGTGGATGTGGAGAGGATGTTTCATACGGTGTGGGAGACTAAGACCAGAGGACACAGCTTAGAATAGAGGGACGTCCATTTAGAACAGAGATAAGGAGAAATTTCTTTAGCCAGAGGGTGGCAACTCTGTGGAATTCGTTGCCACGGGCGGCTGTGGAGGCCAAATCATTGGGTGTATTTAAGGCTAAGCTTGACAGGTTCTTGATTAGTCAGGGCATGAAGGGATATGAGGAGAAGGCAGGAGATTGGGGCTAAGAGGGAAATGCATCAACCATGACAAAATGACAGAGAAGACTCAATGGGCCAAATGGCCTAATTCTACTCCTACATCTTATGATACCAGGCTGCCTGATCAGTGACTAGCGGACTCTGACCCATAGTTTTGACCCAAAATTCTGACAATTCCTTTCTCCCCACAGATGCTGTGCAAAGTATTGTTTTCCATTGCTCCAGATTCCAGCATCTTGTGTGTCTCAAAGTCAAAGTAAGCTTATTGTCAAAGTACATCATTATCATGTACTACCGAGATTCATTTTCTTTTAGGCATTTACAGGAAAATAAAGAAACACAATAGAATTAATGGGAAACTATGCATAAACAACGACTGACCAACAACCAGTGTACACAAGAGGACAAGTTGTGCAAATAATGAGATAAATAATACTGAGAACATGAGTTATAGAGTCCTTAAAAGTGAGTCTGTAGTTTGTGGATTCAAAGTAACTTAGATATCTAAGAATGGATGTGCTGACATTGGAGAGGGCCCAAAGGAGGTTCAGGAACATGATTCCAGGATTGAAAAGCTTGTCATATGAGGAGGGTTTGATGGCTCTGGGCCTCTACTCACTGGAACTCAGAAGAATGAGGGGCAACCTCGTTGAAACCTATCGAATATTGAAAGGTCTCGACAAAGTGGATGTTTCCTATGACGGGGGAGTCTAAGACCAGAGGGCACAGCCTCAGAATAAAAGCATGTCCAATTAGGATGGAGATGAGGAGGAATTTCTTTGGCCAAAGAACAATGAGCATCACTCAACTTCACTTGCTCCATCATTGAAATGTTCCCACGACCTACAGACTCACTTTCAAGGACTCTTATCTCAAGTACTCAATACTTATTGCTTACTTCTTTATTATTATTATTTCTTCTTTTTGTATTTGCATAGGTTGTTGTCTTCTGCACTCTGGTTGAATGTCCTCGTTTGGAGGTTTTTCATTGATTCTGTTATGGCTAATATTCTATAGATTTATTGAGTATGCCCACAAGAAAAAGAAACTCAGGGTTGTATATGATGACATATATGTACTTTAATATTAAAATTTAGTTTGAACTTTGAAAACAGTACAGCACAGTACAGGCCCTTCAGCCCACAATGTTGTGCCAACCTTTTAACCTACCCTAAGATCAATCTAACCCTTTCCTCCTACATAACCCTCCATTTTTCTATCATCCATGTGTCTATATTAGAGTTTCTTAAATGACACTAATTTGTCTGCCTCTACAAGAAGATACATTTAAGGCAGAGATTGATAGGTTTTTGATTGGTAGGGAGGCTAAGGCTTATAGGGAAAAGGAGGGTAAATGGAGTTGATAAAAATCAACCGTAATTAGATGACAGAGCAGATTCAATGGGCTGAATGGCCTAATTCTGCTCCTATATCTTATGGCCTTATAGGGTACTCACTATAATACCAATTTAAGGAACATTTCTGATGAGATTTCTGACCAGATTTCTCTCTGGCATCTTTGGTACAAATCTCGGCCAAGCAATTTTAATTTCCTTCTGAATCCTATGGCGTTTTACGATCGCTCCATTTCCAGCCACCTCACGAGAAACGGGTTAATTTATTACAGGTGCATATAAGGAACATAACTCGATATTTACTACGTGCCAATTGGAGCCTCACATTTTGTGAGCCACCTCACGGGGAACTCCCTGCTTCTTTTAGCCCCTTACCAATTGAGTGGTTCACCGCATAAGCCTTGGTCTAAATTGTCTGCTTTGAAACCATTAAGAGCTCCTTTAACGACCTGTCTGGATAGGTCTCTTTCACTTACTGTACTTGAAGACAATTTCAGTGTGAAACATGAACACTGCTTTGCCTTCAAATGCATATCACAGACACTCTACACTGGTGTCTATAGCAACACACAAAATGCTGGAGGAACTCAGCAGGTCAGGCAGCATCTATAGAAAAGAATGAACAGTCGACGTTTCGGGCCGAGACCCTTCTTCAGGACTGGAAAGGAAGGGAGAAAGGCAGGATATGAAGGTGCGGGAGGAGAAGCTGGCAGGTGCCAGTCCTGATGAAGAGCCTCAGACTGAAAGGTCGACTGTTTATTCCTGTCCTTAGAATCCGCCTGACCTGCTGAGCTCCTCCAACATTCTGTGTGAGTGGCTCTGGACTTCCAGCATCTGCAGAATCTCTTGTGTAGGTGGTAGGCTCCCTCCCTCCTCCTTTCCAGTCCTGATGAAGGGTCTCGGCTCGAAACGTTGACTGTTTATTCCCCTCCATAGATGCTGCCTGACCTGCTGGGTTCCTCCAGCGTTTTGTGTGTGTTGCTCTGGATTTCCAGCATCTGCAGAATCTCTTGTGCTGGTGACTATACCTTACACGAGGCTCTTGCAAACCCTCCTCACCTCACCCCGTTATGACAGCATTCACATTCTACTTCACTTGGTTGTTTAGCCAGCTTTCCCTTAAGTTCACCATTGCCATTCATCTCAACTGCTGCCTACAAACAAAGTCCACCCCAAGCACCTCTCTCCAAATCAATTCTGGGATTAATCATTATCTCCTGTACCTAATAAAGTGGCCAGACTGGATGTTCATGGTCTCCTGCTGCTGTAGCCCATCCACTTCAAGGTCCGACATGTTGTGCATACAGAGATGCTCTTCCGCACACCACTGATTTGCAACATGTGGTTATTTGAATTACTGTTGCCTTCCTGTTAGCTTGAAATACTCTGACCTCTCTCATTATCAAGCTGTTTTTCACCTACAGTACTACCTCTCATTGTTTTTTTTTTGTTTTTCGCACCATTCTCTGTAAACTCTAGAGACTGTTGTGCATGAAAATCCCAGGTGATCAGCAGTTTCTGAGATACTCAAACCACCCCGTCTGGCACCAACAATCATTCCATAGTCAAGGTCACTTAGATCACATTTCTTTCCCATTCTGACGTTTGGTCTGAATAACGACCTCTTGACCATGTCTGCATGCTTTTATGCATTGAGTTGCTGCCATGTGATTGGCTGATTAGATATTGTATTAATGAGCAGGTGTACAGGTGTGCCTAATAAAATGGCCACTGAGTGTACAGTATAGGAGGAAATGTTTCCCAAATCCTGCTGCTTAACTTTAAGAACCAAAGATCATAAAAATAGAAGATCGAATTATTATTATTTAAATAGTGAAAGACTGCGGCGTGCTGTTGTGCAGAGAGACTTGGGTATGCTGGTACATGAATTGCAATGGCTTGGTTTACAGGTGAAACAAGTTCAAAGATTCAAAGTACATTTATTATCAAAGCATTTATGTAGTATACAACCCTGAGGTTCATCTTCCCACAGACAGCCATGAAACAAGGGGGATATTAGAGGAAGGTTTTTTACTCAGAGAGTGGTTGGTGCGTGGAATGCACTGCCTGAGTCAGTGGTGGAGGCAGATACACTAGTGAAGTTTAAGAGACTACTAGACAGGTATATGGAGGAATTTAAGGTGGAGGGGTTATATGGGAGGCAGGGTTTAAGGGTCGGCACAACATTGTGGGCTGAAGGGCCTGTACTGTACTGTACTGTTCTATGTTCTACGAAACAAAGAAACACGATGGAATCTATTCAAAGAAAACATCAGGTACCCAATGTGCAAAAAAAAGAACAAATCATGCAAACAGCAAAAAAAAAACACAGAATATAAAATATCAAACCACAGGGTCATTGAAACAGACCAGTTCATTTTAGCACTGCGTCAACTGCAGGCCGCGGTGCCAGTTTGCCCTGATCAAAGTCACACAAGATATCAATAAAAAAAAAGTAACTAGAAACTCAGATAACATGAGCTCCAGCGACCAATCCGCAGACTGCTTTGATTAAACCTTGCCCAAGACCCAAGACTCCAGCATCATTCTTCGGCAGCAAAGAGTAAGGGCGGGGAGAGAGAAAGAGAGACAGAGAGAGAGAGAGAGAGAGACCAGACTAGGTTATTAAGAAAGCAAGTGGAATATTGGCTTTCTTTGCTCGAGGGATCGAATTTAAGAGCAGGGTGGTCATGCCTCAACTGTGCAGGGTACCGATGAGACCATACCCTGCAGTACTGTGTGCAGTTCTGGTCTCCTAAACTTAAGGAAAGATTTACTGGCTTTAAAGGCGGCGCAGAGGAGGTTCATGGGGTTGATTCCAGAGATGAGGAGATTAACAGATTAGGAGAGATCGAGTCGCCAGGGACTATACTCACTGGAATTCAGAAGAATGAGAGAAGATCTTACAGAAATATTTTTAAAAAAATGAAAGGGACAGATATGATAAAGGCAGGAAAGTTGTTTCCACCGATAGGTAAAATTAGAGCTAAGGGACATAGCCTCAAGGTTCAGAGGAATAAATATAGGACAGAGATCAGGAGGGACTGCTACTCCCAGAGAGTCGTGAATGTGTGGAATTCTCTGCTCCAGAATTAGAATCAGGTTTTATATCACTGGTATATGTTGTGAAAATTATTGTTATACAGCAGCAATACAATCATAATGAAAACTGTGAATTACAGTAAGCAGTATACTTACATGTCTCTGTGTTAAATTAATTAAGTAGTGCAAAAAAAGTGGTGAGGTAATGTTCATGGAATCAATGTCCATTTAGAAATCGGATGATAGGGGGGAAGAAGCTGTTCCTGAATTGTTGAAATTGTGCCTTCAGGCTCCTGTACCTCCTCCTTTAGGATAGCAATGAGATGAGGACATGTCCTGGACCCTGGGGAGATTAGCGCCATGATTGAGCTGACCGAGCTTACAATTTTCTACAGCTTATTTTGATCCTGTGCAGTAGCCCCATCCACGAACCCCCCACCCCCCACCCCCGGGCGGTGATGCAGCCAGTTAGAACGCTGCCCACGGTACATTTGTGGAAATTTGCCAATATCGTTGGTGACATACCAAATCTCCTCAAATTCCAAATGAAATATAGCCTCTGTCGGGTCTTTTATGTAACCGCACGGATATGTTGCCCTCTGGATAGCTCCTCAGACACCCGGGGACTTGAAAGTGCTCAATGCTCACTCTTTCCAATCCTGGTCCCTCTATGAGGTCTGGCTTGTGTTCCCTCATCTTTACCCTCTCTGAAGTCCACAATCAATTCTTTGGTTTCTTAGTGACATTGAGGGCAAGCTGCCTCATTAAATATACTTAAGACACAGTTAAGTAGATGGTCGCAGAACAGGGGAATTAAAGTAGGTTTTTGGAGCTGAGCCCACGGCCAGAGCAGCCATGATCTTGTAGAACGGCAGGTCAGTCACAATGGCCAGATGGCCAACTCCTGCTTCTATTTCTTAAGTTCTTACGTGCTCCTGTTTTGAATTCTCCCCCCAACCCCCTAATATTTTCTCGTTTCCTCCCATGCACCAGAGAAAGTGGATGCTTTGCGGTAAGAATCAAACCTTCATTCACATGAAGACAGAAGCCTTGGGCACACTTCACACTTCAGACCAAAGGAATGGGTGGCAACATAAGGAGAGGCGTTCCCCTCCTGTTGCTGGAGGGAGACACACAGGCACGTCGATCACACACCGCCCCAGCACCCCACAAGCCACATACAGCAGCAGTCCCCAACCACCGGGCCGCGGACCGGTACCGGGCTGCAGAGCATGTGCTACCGGGCCACGAGGAAACAATATGATTTGGCGATACGAGTCAGCTGCACCTTTCCTCATTCCCTGTCACGGCCACCGTTGAGCCATTACGCACGCGAGGTCATTACCCGCGGTTTATCCATGTCAGCGTGGGAAGAAGACCAACTCCTCGAGCTTGCAAATGACGGCGGGCTGAAAAGTATGTTTGACATAACATCTCTGCCGGCATTCTGGATCCAAGTCAAGGCTAAATATCCTGAGATAGCCAGGAAAGCACCGACAACGTTGCTTCAATTTCCAACATATAGAAACATATAGAAACATAGAAAATAGGTGCAGGAGTAGGCCATTCGGCCCTTCGAGCCTGCACCGCCATTTATTATGATCATGGCTGATCATCCAACTCAGAACCCCGCCCCAGCCTTCCCTCCATACCCCCTGATCCCCGTAGCCACAAGGGCCATATCTAACTCCCTCTTAAATATAGCCAATGAACTGGCCTCAACTGTTTCCTGTGGCAGAGAATTCCACAGATTCACCACTCTCTGTGTGAAGAAGTTTTTCCTAATCTCGGTCCTAAAAGGCTTCCCCTTTATCCTCAAACTGTGACCCCTTGTTCTGGACTTCCCCAACATCGGGAACAATCTTCCTGCATCTAGCCTGTCCAATCCCTTTAGGATCTTATACGTTTCAATCAGATCCCCCCTCAATCTTCTAAATTCCAACGAGTACAAGCCCAGTTCATCCAGTCTTTCTTCATATGAAAGTCCTGCCATCCCAGGAATCAATCTGGTGAACCTTCTTTGTACTCCCTCTATGGCAAGGATGTCTTTCCTTAGATTAGGGGACCAAAACTGCACACAATACTCCAGGTGTGGTCTCACCAAGGCCTTGTACAACTGCAGTAGTACCTCCCTGCTCCTGTACTCGAATCCTCTCGCTATAAATGCCAGCATACCATTCGCCTTTTTCACCGCCTGCTGTACCTGCATGCCCACTTTCAATGACTGGTATATAATGACACCCAGGTCTTGTTGCACCTCCCCTTTTCCTAATCGGCCACCATTCAGATAATAATCTGTTTTCCTATTTTTGCCACCAAAGTGGATAACTTCACATTTATCCACATTAAATTGCATCTGCCATGAATTTGCCCACTCACCCAACCTATCCAAGTCACTCTGCATCCTCTTAGCATCCTCCTCACAGCTAACACTACCACCCAGCTTCGTGTCATCTGCAAACTTGGAGATGCTGCATTTAATTCCCTCATCCAAGTCATTAATATATATTGTAAACAACTGGGGTCCCAGCACTGAGCCTTGCGGTACCCCACTAGTCACCGCCTGCCATTCTGAAAAGGTCCTGTTTATTTCCACTCTTTGCTTCCTGGCTGCTAACCAATTCTCCATCCTCATCAATACCTTACCCCCAATACCATGTGCTTTAAGTTTGCACACTAATCTCCTGTGTGGGACCTTGTCAAAAGCCTTTTGAAAATCCAAATATACCACATCCACTGGTTCTCCCCTATCCACTCTACTAGTTACATCCTCAAAAAATTCTATGAGATTCGTCAGACATGATTTTCCTTTCACAAATCCATGCTGACTTTGTCCAATCATTTCACCGCTTTCCAAATGTGCTGTTATCACATCTTTGATAACTGACTCCAGCAGTTTCCCCACCACCGACGTTAGGCTAACCGGTCTATAATTCCCCGGTTTCTCTCTCCCTCCTTTTTTAAAAAGTGGAGTTACATTAGCCACCCTCCAATCCTCAGGAACTAGTCCAGAATCTAACGAGTTTTGAAAAATTATCACTAATGCATCCACTATTTCTTGGGCTACTTCCTTAAGCACTCTAGGATGCAGACCATCTGGCCCTGGGGATTTATCTGCCTTCAATCCCTTCAATTTACCTAACACCACTTCCCTACTAACATATATTTCACTCAGTTCCTCCATCTCACTGGACCCTCTGTCCCCTACTATTTCTGGAAGATTATTTATGTCCTCCTTAGTGAAGACAGAACCAAAGTAATTATTCAATTGGTCTGCCATGTCCTTGCTCCCCATAATCAATTCATCTGTTTCTGTCTGTAGGGGACCTACATTTGTCTTTACCAGTCTTTTCCTTTTTACATATCTATAAAAGCTTTTACAGTCAGTCCTTTTTACATCGCTATAAAAGCTTTTACAGTCAGTCCTTTTTACATATCTATAAAAGCTTTTACAGTCAGTCTGCGATGAATGTAACAAAAACTAAATTGAGGAATAGACTGGTCATAAGGAACTCCATTCGAGTATCACTGTCTCCCATCACCCCTCGATGGCACCGTCTTGTTGCAGGGAAACAAGCCCAGGGCTCCCACTGATTCAGCAATATTGGTGTGTTGTAATGATTTTATATGTTCATACGGGGAAAATATGTGCTGTGTGTTTAATATCCAAACGTTACTTAAAATGTTATGATGCTATTGACTTATATAACCATATAACAATTACAGCACGGAAACAGGCCATCTCTGCCCTTCTCGTCTGTGCTGAACGCTACTCTCACCTCGTCCCACCGATCTGCACTCAGCCCATAACCCTCCATTCCTTTCCTGTCCATATACCTATCCAATTTTTCTTTAAATGATAATATCGAACCTGCTTCTGCCACTTCTACTGGAAGTTCGTTCAACACTTACTTCAAGCTTCCCTGTCCTCCCCTGATAATTGACTTATCACTATATTCATGCAAGGAAAATATGCGCTGTGTGTTTAATATTAAATTTGTTAGATAAACCCTTTTAGAAACAAAATTGAGTGTACTAGCCACTTATCACCGATATTACGGTCGTGGTTAACACCTCCCCCCCGTGAACGGAATCGCCAAAAACAATTTGTAGAAAAAATAATCGGTACGTGCACGCATGCACAAGTCACACATGCGCACTGGTGCCCTCGCAAGGCTTCATGGTCATTGTAGTCTTTCTCTGGGTAAACACAACGTATTTGACTGCTACTCTTTTCCGTTGCCAAACATCTCCCCACCCCCCACCGGTCCGCCAGTCCGCAAGAATGTTGTCAATATGAAACCGGTCTGCAGCGCAAAAATGGTTGGGGACCCCTGATATACAGTACAGACTCCAACAAGAACAGGGTCTGCCTTGACCTCGCAGCCTGGGCGAGTCACGGAGGGAAGCTGCTTGCACGTGGAAGAGTCAGCACTTTAAGGTGGGAGGACCCCTCGAGTACCAGGGGCCATCTCTCCATCCTGTGCACCGACTTCTTTGCATTCGTTTGATCAGGAACGGAGAATCCACCTCTTGGGCAACATGCGTTCCTGCTTAATTCCAGATCAAACAGTCATTATCTCGGAAACACATGGAGCGGGTGCGCCATGTAGTCACTTAACACATAAACCTTACAAAATTGTTCCCTGGTTGTAAACCACCGCGCTCCTGCGATGGACCCATTTCCATCTGAAGAGGGGGGTGTGCTGATAACTCTTGTTACCGCTGAATTCAACCGGTTCTCCTGCCAAATCCTGGCTACTTTGATGAGCCCGAACCAAGAGCGTAGCCACGAGAGAACTTCAGAGATTGCAATGGGCTGTTCACACTGTGCGGAGCTCAGCGTGAACCCTCACCAAAGGAGATTGAGGGATTAGTGAGGCCTACTGCTGACAGAGGCTCTTTTGGGGCAGGGGTCCTTTGAAGTTGCAATCTTATCACCATCAGAAATATATCAAAGTATGAAGTGAAATGCATCGTTTTCATTAACAGCCAACACAACCTAAAGATACACTGGCGCTGCCACACATTCTGGTGCCAATATAGCATGCCCACAATGCTTGGCGCGTGGCCAAGTGGTTAAGGCGTCAGTCTAGTGATCTGAAGGTCGCTAGATCGAGCCTCAGCTGAGGCAACGTGTTGTGTCCTTGAGCAAGGCACGTAATCACACAGTGCTCTGCGACGACACTGGTGCCAAGCTGCATGGGTCCTAATGCCCTTCCCCTGGACAACGTCGGCGGTGTGGAGAGGGGAGACTTGTAGCATGGGCAACTGCCGGTCTTCCATACAACCTCGCCCAGGCCTGCGCCCTGGAAACCTTCCAAGGCACAAATCCATGGTTTCACGAAACTAACGGATGCCTACAATGCTTGGCAGAACAACAGCAAAACAAATCCCTTTCCTTCCTCCCACCCTCCCACCCACCCATTCCCAACCACAGGACAGGTTGCCTCCATGCCTCAGGCTTCCATTGGACTTGTGGACTCGCAGACTTCGGACCTCCAACTTCACCAGTGGACTTGCAGACTTATTGACACAGGGCTTTGGCCATCGGGCCTCGACTTCTGAACTTCCGATCGACCTTTGTGCTTTGATCATCAGTATCAGCCCCAGTACTCTCCGATGACAGGACCCCGATCTTCAGGCCTTAAGCTTTGGACACGCTGATGACTGGACCCTGAACTCAAACCCATCGGCTGGTGACTCACCACCTAGGTGTCACTGGCCCTCATGCCTCCTCTGGTCCTACTGACGCCACCAGGGAACTTTATGACCTGGGATGGGAGTGTGCCAACCTAGTCTTCGCTGGTCTTCATTCCACAGCTCCCGAGACATCCACAACCCAACAAGGATTAGATTACATTCCCAAAAGAGATTATATAAAAGTTGATCACACCACCTTGTATAAAATTGCGAGCGATAGATAGGGCAACTGCTAAAAAGGGTGTCTCAACTGGGTAGTAATCTAAAGCTGAGGGTCACTGTCTCCGGATAAATGGCAGCCCATTTAAAACAGAAATGAGGAAACAGAAATTTCTTCACTCAGAAGAATGAAAATCTTACGGAATCTTCTTCACCTGATGGGTCTGAGTCCGTAGTTGATTTGCAAGTTTAAGACTAGAGAACCGTAGTGTTACACAGCACCGAACTAGGTCCTTAGGCCCAACCAGTCCCTGGCAACCAAGATGTCTATCCAAGCTAGTCCTATTGCAAGCACTAGACCCTTAGCCCCTAAACCTTTTTGGTCCATATACTGGTCTAAAGTTCTTTTAAACACTCTATCCACCTCCACCACCTTCCCCTTTTCATATACTCACTACCCTCTATGTGAAGAAGTTACCCCTCAGGTCCTTTTTAAATCTTTCCCCTGTCACCTTCAACCTTTGCCCTTTAGTTTTAGACTGATCTATCCTGGGAAAAAGACTGTCACCATCCATCTTTTCTACAGTTCTCATGAGATTATAAACCTCTATAAGTCACTCATCAGCCCTCCTTCGTTCCAGGGGCAATAGTCTCAGCCTATGTAGGCTCTCCTTATAAGTCAATAACTGTCATTACAATACTTGACATTTGGAGAATCAAGAGACCCATGGAACAGGCAGGAAAATGGAGATGGAGCACGGGTTCTTACTGAATGCCAGAATTTTCTTGATGGGCTGAAGGGCCCTTTGCCCTCTCTTTTTCACGTTCTTATCCACAGAGAGACAGAACGTGAGGCATCTTTCCCTGAAAGGTTATATCCTCTGCAGTCATGTGGGGAAAAAATGCAAGAGATATTTAACAGGTCAAACAAGATCTGTGGAGAGTTTAACTCTTCACATCAATGAAATTTCAAAAGTTCAAAGTTTGAAGTAAATCAACTATCAAAGTACATCAATGTCACCAAATGCTACTTTGAGATTCATATTCCTACACGAAAGAAAGTAATAACAATTGTACTTGAACAGACAAAACTTTACAAGGAACACTGCCACCAGTAAACAGCATCCATCATCAGGATGCTCACCGTTCAGCCCATTCTCCTTTCTCACTGCTGCCACCGAGAAGGAGGTACAGGAGCCTTAGGCCCCACACCAGCAGGTTCGAGAACAGTTATTACCCCTCAGCCATCGGGCTCCTGAACCAGTGCGGATAACTTCACTCACCTCAATGTCGAACCGACTCGACTCGACGACCTACAGACTCACTTTCAAGGACTCTGTCTCAATATTATTTATATCTTTGCACAATTTGTCATCTTTGGCAAATTGGTTGTTTGACAGTCTTTTTTTTCATAAATTCTTTCGCATTCGTGTTCCTGTAGAACGTGGTAGCGTATGTGAACTTTGATAATAATGTTACTTTGACTTTGACTAATCTGTGATTACTGATGCTGTAAAATATTGTGCTGAACGCTATGCTATCACGTCACTGCCGTGTTATCCGTATATGCACCCCCGCTCCATTTTAATAGCTGAAATGTTCAACCTGGACCAGCTGGGACAAGTCTGTGCCTCCTATGGGATGATGTCTTCCATTGCCATTGCCTCGCAGAACCCCAGGAGCGTGCTGTTGCATGAGAATGATAAAGACAGGGTGATGGAAATCTGGATCGAACACAGAGAATGCGGGCAACACTTAGGTCACCTCAGTAGAGATCTGTTTTCACTTTGACACAAGAGTCTTTTTCTGTTGATCAGTGTCAAAAAAGCCAAATTAAATCCACTGTAATTCAATGTCATAAAACAATAAAACATGAAAACGTCCGGGGAGGGGGGTGGGGTTGAATACTTTTTTTAGGCACTGTAAGTACATAGATAGAAAGAACATCCATATTATCACTTTGTAATATATATTATGGTTGCATGGGGGTTCTAACTTGTAATGATGAACCTCTGGAGTTATTGCTATTTTGTATCTGAAGCCTCTGCTTTTATATTCGTTCCTTCTCAGTTCAAATGTTGCATTTCAGTGTTATCGGCTATGGGTCATCTGACTAACCTATAACCCTTTCTCATTGGATGTAGCCAGGGGCTACACAACCTCATGCCTTGGGTGAGTTCTTTTGTTCCCTTTGATTCTGGTTCCAAACAGTCAAACCAGCTTACCCAGACACTGCGCTGAGATAACGAGATTACTTCTGCAAACCCACCATTGTAGACAATTCACAGTTTATCTGAGAATGTTCTCAGGTTTAGCAGCTCAACAGCAGAAACCCCTTGTGTCCATGTTCAATTGCTCTGATTAGATTATCTCAGAGCAAGAATCAGTTCATCAAACAGTTCACAGGATGGAGGTTACAGAGCAGCTTCACAAAATGGTAGTCTCCATTCCTTTGAGCACGTGGCAAGAACAAAGGTCACTGGTTTGTCTGCTTCCACTTGGCCTTGAACCATTTGAGTTCGACGTCTTCTTCCATATTTTAACTCCTCCATGGCCAACAATATTACATGACATTCCAAAAGATCCCTGTCATAGAGTCATACAGCAAAAGCACAGGCCCTTTAGCCCATCATATTGATGCCAACCATCAAGTACCTATCTGCACTCATCACATATCCAAGCCTTTGTCCCCATAGCTTTCTATACCTTGGTGATTAAAGTGCTTGTTCTTTGCCCATTCTCAGTGCATGTGTTCAGCATTTTCATATGATGTAATATGATGTAATGTTTTCAATACCTCTGCTACGAAGAAAGATTCCCTACAATCTACCTTATCTCTCCCTTCAATTCCATATAACTTTTATCCTCCCTTTGAGACAGGTTGGACTGGACTGAGAGCAAAAGGTCTCAGTGGTATTACAATGCCTTCTGGGCCCTGGAATTATCACACAAAATGCTGGAGGAACCCAGCAGGTCAGGCAGCACCTATGGAAATGAATACTGTAGATCGTCAAGGTTTCGGGCTGAGACCCTTCTTCAGGACTTGCTGGAATTACAACCTCCTCAGAACGCCCACCTCCAGCAAACAAATAATTGCTCCCCCACCACCGCTACTTTATCATTTCCTGTCAGAGGTCAGAGTCACCTTATGTACAGACACACCTGTGCCTGGAGTCACTTTATGGTCATAGAATCAATCTATCCATATAAGCTACCTCATGTATTTATTTTTATTGTGTTTTTTATTATTATGTTTTTGATCTCATTATGTTTTTTTTTTGTGCTGCATCAGATCCAGAATAACAGTTATTTTGCTTTCTCTTATACTTGTGTACAGGAAATGACATTAAACAAGCTTGAGAAACACACTCAAAATGCTGGAGGGACTCAGACGGCCGGGCAGCATCTATGGAAAAGAGTGAACAGTCGGCGTTTCGGGCCCAGACCCCTTGTCAGGACTAGAAAGGAAGAGGAGAAGTCAGAATATGAAGGTGGAGGGAGGGGAGGAAGAAGTTCAAGGTGGAAAAGGGGACAGGTGAAGTAAAGAGCTGGGAAGTTGATTGGTGAAAGAGATAAGGGGCTGGAGAAGGGGGACTCTGATAGGAGAGGACGGAAGACCATGGAAGAAAGGAAAGGGGGAGGAGCACCAGAGGGAGATGATGGGCAGGTAGGGAGATAAGGTGAGAGAGGGAAACGGAAATATGGCGAAGGTGGAGGGGGTGGGAGAGGCAATTACCAGAAGTTTGAGAAATCGATGTTCATGTCATCAGGTTGGAGGCTCCCCAGCCGGAATATAAGGTGTTACTTCTCCAACCTGAGTGTGGCCTCATCGCGGCAGTAGAGGAGGCCATGGACTTGAATCTTGAATCTACACCTCCTTCAGCTCAGCTAAAGAAAGCATTAGCGTTTAAGTAAGTTTCACACTGGCAAAATTCCATTTGAAGTGCACTCCAGTCCAGTTTGTCAAGAGCAAAAGTAGGCTGAGGTAGGAGTATAATAAAATAACTTGCTTCCGGCAGCCTCACAGGCATTTCGGTTCAGACATCACACAGAATATAAATTATATATAAATTGTACATAAATTATACAAGGCTGAGAAGGGAGATGGAAAAAAGTCTGTGTAAAAACAAAACATTAGTGCAGAAAAGAGACTCAATCAGAGAGATTCCAAAGTGCTGTGAAGTTTAGTCCCACCCAGCGAAAGCACAATATCTTTACATTCCAAACTCTTCCCTGGCTCGACAAATGTGTTGTCCACTGGTTCACTCAGTCTAAACCCATCCACTGAGAATGTGCAAAGGGCAAACACGCTGGGTCAGTAGACAAGCATCAGGTCCACGCTCCTCAACAATTAGGTCTTCTGGAGATGGCATTAAGGACATTTCATTCAATTTATATCTATGCATACATATATATTTATGTATGGGGTGTATGGGGTGTCAGGGAGGGGTAGCACTTCTGGTGGGGGAACATGTCGCGTCCTTTTCAGGGCGGTTAGTCCACCTTTGGTCCCCACCTGGCACTCAGCTCTCACCTGTGGCTCCCCGTAGCTGTTTGCACGCGACAGCGGCCACTCCCCGGGCGACGGCTTCAACAAGCCGGCTAAACCAGGTGAGGGTAGCCGACGGGTCTCGAACCCTCCGTGAGATAGGGAGTTGTCCATCCCAGCATGTGAAGACAGACTCCGGCGGATTAGGGCGGACAAGACCAATGGAAGGTCCAATGGTCAAGAAGGCGGTCTCTGCAAGCGTCGTGGAACGTGTAGAGCAGGACAAGACACAGAAGTCGTCCTGGTCATCCACTGCGCCTAGTCCCATCTCCAGCCGTCTAGACTCTGTCTTGCCACTGGATCCAGACGGGAATTGGGAAGAGAGAGTGAGGCTGACGCTGCGCAACTCTCCCTCACTTAAATCCAAATCACACGCTAGTCTCGACACCATCATTATGGTGTCGAGGTCCTCTTCGACGTCAACGATGGACGAACAACAACATATATTTATTACCAATCTTATAATGCTACGCACGCGCGCACACACTTACAATCAATTGCTTCAAAGATTCTTTGAAGTTCAGCGATTTCCTGAGGCCATCACCTGCCTAGAATTTTATGGTCTGTGATGGATGAAGATTGAACATAGAACTGGTGGCTCGATGGAAGGGGAACTGCATCAGGTCAGTTGATTGTCATATTACAAGAAACAGCTTCCAACTCTAAAAGAGTGACAGCTCGGCAGCCATACCAGTGAACAAGTAATCCCGCACCCCAGACAAAAGATCCAAAGACACAAGTTCAAATCTCATTGCAGTAACTATGGAACTTAAATTAAATTAACCTGGAACTAAAGTTCAAAGCTTAAAGTAAAGTTTTTATCAAAATACATATATGTCACCATATACTCCTCAGAGATTCAATTTTTTTGCCGGCATTCCCAGTAGAACAAAGAAATACATCAGAATAAGTGAAAAACTATGAACAAGACTGACAAACAATGTGCAAACTGTGCGAGTACAGAAAAACAAATAACAAATATAGAACTGTGCAAAACTCTTAGACACATATGTATAGCTAGGATGTCTAAGACTTTTGCACAGTACTGTACTAATCTTATGTATTGCACTGAACTGCTGCCGCAAAAAAAATTCATGACATATGTGAGTGATGATAAACCTGACACACACCCCTTATATAAACGCTTCTCCCTCCTGCCTTCTGGAAAAAGGCACCAAAGCACTCGGGCTCTCACAACCAGACTATGTAACAGTTTCTTTCCCCAAGCCATCAGACTCCTCAATACCCAGAGCCTGGCTTGACACCAACCTACTGCTCTCTACTGTGCCTATTGTCTTGTTTATTATTTATTGTAATGCCTGCACTGTTTTGTGCACTTTATGCAGTCCTGGATAGGTCTGTAGTCTAGTGTAGTTTTTGTGCTGTTTTATGTAGTTCAGTGTAGTTTTTGTACTGTTTCATGTAGCACCATGGTCCTGAAAAACATTGTCTCATTCCTACTATCAACACACATAAAAGTTGCTGGTGAACGCAGCAGGCCAGGCAGCATCTCTAGGAAGAGGTACAGTCGACGTTTCAGGCCGAGACCCTTCGTCAGGACTAACTGAAGGAAGAGTGAGTAAGGGATTTGAAAGTGGGAGGGGGAGGGGGAGATCCAAAATGATAGGAGAAGACAGGAGGGGGAGGGATGGAGCCAAGAGCTGGACAGGTGATAGGCAAAAGGGATACGAGAGGATCATGGGACAGGAGGTCCTGGAAGAAAGACAAGGAGGTGGGGGGGACCCAGAGGATGGGCAAGAGGTATATTCAGAGGGACAGAGGGAGAAAAAGGAGAGTGAGAGAAAGAATGTGTGCATAAAAATAAGTAACGGATGGGGTACGAGGGGGAGGTGGGGCATCAGCGGAAGTTAGAGAAGTCGATGTTCATGCCATCAGGTTGGAGGCTACCCAGACGGAATATAAGGTGTTGTTCCTCCAACCTGAGTGTGGCTTCATCTTTACAGTAGAGGAGGCCGTGGATAGACATGTCAGAATGGGAATGGGATGTGGAATTAAAATGTGTGGCCACTGGGAGATCCTGCTTTCTCTGGCGGACAGAGCGTAGATGTTCAGCAAAGCGGTCTCCCAGTCTGCGTCGGGTCTGCCAATATATAAAAGGCCACATCGGGAGCACCGGACGCAGTATATCACCCCAGTCGACTCACAGGTGAAGTGTTGCCTCACCTGGAAGGACTGTTTGGGGCCCTGAATGGTGGTAAGGGAGGAAGTATACTTATCCGTGTAAGCGGAACAAGTGCTACACATGCCCTTACACTTCCTCCCTTACCACGGGGTCCCGTTGTGCAGGTTGGGGAACCCCCAGGGTACCGTTGTGCGGGTTGGGGAACCCCCGGGTTCCCGTTGTGTGGTTGGGGAATCTCCGGGGTCCCGTTGAGGGAGGTTGGGGAATCTCCGGGGTCCCGTTGTGCGGTTTGGGAATCCCCGGGGCCCCATTGTGCGGTTTGGGGAATCCCCGGGGTCCCATTGTGCGGGTTGGGGAACCTCCGGGGTCCTGTTGTGTGGTTGGGGAATCCCTGGGGTCCCGTTGTGAGGTTTGGGAATCTCCGGGGTCCCGTTGAGGGAGGTTGGAGAATGCCCGAGCCCCGGGGTCTTGTTGAGGGGGTTGGATCCCCCGGGATTCATTGAGGGCTGTTGAGCGGAGGAAGGAGCTTGGTCGAAGAGCAGGGCCCAGGGTGTGGGGTATCCCGATGCTGGGAGATGGCGATAATGATCCCGATGGGAGGGGTGCGGAGCGGATCGGCTGTCCCAGAGAAGGGTGAGAGGCCGGACCCCAACAATCAGGTCTGAGGCACGGCTCCGTCTGGGCGAACGTCGCTACGGCCGCACTCCCATTAAAGCGGCCTGTCGGAGGCTCAATTTATTTTTGTGGCCAGGGCAAATTTTCCAAAAAAGGAAAACTATTTTGTATCAGAAGTCAAGTGTTCCGCTGGTTTTAATTGTTTCAGTCAATATATTTAGACCGCGGCCCCAGGGATGTCTGTGGATGTGGACGTGGACGGGGCTCAGACGCCACAAAGCCCAAGGACATTTCTCACATCCAGTTACACCGCCGGCGGGGTCGGGAGTTTAAACAGAAGTCCTTGCTCCTACTACTGATTAACTTCTGGAGAAGTCCTTGTTACAACATCCCCCCGCTGGACACTACCCCAGCGGAGACCGACTGCTAACCCGCCCCCAGCACCCTCAAACGCGCCCCGAAATCAGTCTCCGTGCGCCGCAGGATGCAGATTATAAACCAGGAGCCCCGGCTGGGTTTCACCCTCTGTAAACAAGATGTTGGGGGAACCCGGCTGTCCAGGCAATGGAGATTCCAGATGAAGACGTCAACTGCCCGTTTCAAGATTCGAGATACAGGATTGCCTTTTTTTTGGTCACTCATCAGCGTAAAGGAGAACAAAATGATTGGTACTCCGGTTCAGATGCAGCATTAAAAAGCACGATAAGATAAAGAACACAATATCAATAAATACATAAGATTAGCTTCTATAGACGGACGAGGGTATACATAATCGGCATCAGGGTTAATATCACCGGCATATGTCGTGAAATTTGTTGTCTTTGCGGCAGCGGTACAATTAAATGCATAATAATAGAAAGAAAAAAGCTGGATTACAGTAAATATATATTAAATTGTTAAATT
The DNA here is from genome assembly GCF_963921235.1 of Mobula hypostoma. Lineage (NCBI taxonomy): Eukaryota > Metazoa > Chordata > Chondrichthyes > Myliobatiformes > Myliobatidae > Mobula > Mobula hypostoma. Next base: position 106,014,740 of record NC_086107.1, read on the forward strand.
AAATAAGTAGTGCAAGACTAGAAATAAAAAAGTAGTGAGATGGTGTTCATGGATTCAATGTCCATTCAGAAATCGGGTGGGGAAGAAGCTGTTCCTGAATCACTAAGTGTGGGCCTTCAACCTTCTGTACCTCCTCCCTGATGGTAGCAATGAGAACAGGGCATGTCCTGGGTGATGGGGGGTTCTTAATGATGGCTGCCACCTTTCAGGGGCATCGCTCCTTGAAGATGGATGCTACCTACGAAGGCTAGTGCCCGTGATGGAGCTGACTAAGTTTACAACTTTCTGCAGCTTACTTGGAACCTGTGGTGTAGTTCCCCCCTCCCCGTACACACTAGACGGACATGCAGCCATTTACTATGCTCTTCCCAGTGCATCGGTAGAAATTGGCCAGTGTCTGGTGACAAACCTCCCCAAACTCCTCATGAAATATAGCCACTGTCATGCCTTTTTTGTAGCTGTGTCGACATGTTGAGCCCAGGTTAGACCCTCAGAGATATTGACACCCGGGAACTTGAAATTGCTCACTGGCAGATTTCACTCTGTTAGAAGGGTTTGACAAAGACTCAAGACCATTGCTGCATTTTCATAGTGATTAATCTGACTCAGCATCCAGGGAGGGATATGCACCCTTTTTACCCACTCAGACCAATATCTCAGTCCTTGCCTCCTGAGCATCTACTGCCCATCCCATTCGCTGATTTCACACAACCACTCAGTGGCCACTTTATGAGGTACACCTACACACCTGCTCGTTAACGCAAATATCTAATCAGCCAATCTTTCCAGGAAAGCATACAGGCGTAGTCAAGAGGTCCAATTGTTGTTCAGACCAAACATCAGAATGGGGAAGAACTGTGATCTTGAGTGACTTTGACCGTGGAATGACTGTTGGTGCCAGATGGGGTGGTTTGAGTATCTCAGAAACTGCTGATCTCCTGGGATTTTCATGCACAACAGTCTCTAGAGGTTACAGAGAATGGTGTGAAAAACAAAAAAATACCCAGTTCTGTGGGCATGAAAGCCTTGTTGATGGGAGAGGTCAGAGGAGAATGGCCAGTCTGGTTCAAGCTGACAGGAAGGTGACAGTAACCCAAGTAACCACACGTTACAACAGTGGTGTGCAGCAGAGTGTCTCTGAGCACACAACGTGTCGCAACTTGAAGTGGATGGGCTACAGCAGCAGAAGACCACAGACAGACACTCGGTGGCCACTTCATGTGGTACGAGAGGCACAAAATAAAGTGGGTACTGAGTGCACACTCTGTTTAAATTATGCTGGCCCATCATGATGAGCATCTCCACCATCCTGTCACGGGGAGGGAATGTCAACTCAGACCATTAGAGGCCTGCGTCGGGCATTTTCATGCCTTACAAGGCGCAGATTGGAAGTCTGTGTGGGGCACCACTCCTTGCACAGACACTAGAGCAATGTGTGGTTAAGTGCCTTGCTCAAGGGCACAAACACGCTGTCACAGCTGAGACTCGAGCTAGCGACCTTCAGATCACTAGACGAATGCCTTAACCACTTGGCCACGTGCCCAACAACAGGGTGTGGAGGTTAATTGTACTCTACAACAGGTCCATCCATTCTGACTGCCCACTTCCAAGGTAGTGACTATGCCCAAGTTGAGAGGTGGTGGACATATGGATTGTGTGCTTGCACTGGCTCTGGAGTCTTCCCCCACTATCTGACACTGTACAGGGTTCGAGTACATCCTGGGTAGAGAAGACAGCACCAGAGATTTAGTTTTACTGCTGTTTTAATGAAAGTGATTTTAAAATTCCAAAAAGGATATACAAATAGGAACAGGGAAAGAAGGGGTTAAATATAGGATAAAGTCAGACTGATCGACATGTATGGGTCTGTCGATCATTATTTGAATGGAAAGTTAATACTTGACCTACAGCCAATATCCCAGGAATGAAAGGGTTAAAGTATGAGGAGCATTTGATGGCTCTGGGCCTGTACTCACCGGAGTTTAGAAGAATAGGGGTTGGTGTGGAAATCTCATTGAAACCTACTGGATATTGAAAGGCTTCGATAGTGGTTAGAGGATATTTCCTAAAGTGGGGGTGTCTGGGACCAGATGGCACAGCCTCAGAATCGAGGGACATCCATTTACAGCAGAGATGTGGAGGAATTTCTTTAGCCGGAGGGTGGTGAATCTGTGGAATTTATTATTATAAACGGCTGCTGAGGCCAAGTCATTGGATATATTTAAAGCAGAGGGTGGTAGATACTTAATTAGTAGGGGTATCAAATGTTATGGGCAAAAGGCAGGAGATTTGGATTGAGAGGGAGAATAAGTCAGCCTTGACAGAATGGCACAGCAGACTTGATGGGCTGAATGGCCTAATTCTGCTCCTATGTTCCTATGGTCGATACCGGGTGTTGAAGCAATCTCTTCGCAGTGATCAAAAGGTGTGTCTTTATTTCAGTGACCGAACACAACGTGGGAAAACATGAACAGCATAAAGAGGATGGCAATCCGTGTGATTCACAACTCCTCTGACGGAACTTTCTTCGGCGGCTGAAAAACAGAACGGGCAGTTCGGTCATTGGTAACAGAAGTAAGAGTTTGAGACCATATGAAATGAAAGTGGAAGTTAGCCAGTCTGTCCCTCCCTCCTGTTCTGCTGCTCAATAACATCCCTGGCATTGCTTTAGTTCAGCATCACTTTCTTACACTAAATCTCTTGCTTCTGTTAAATCTATCAATCTCTGTCTTGAATATAAGACTATACTATACAGTACTATATATATTGTATATAGCACAATATATATGGAATAGGCCCTTCCAGTCCTTCGAGCCGCGCTGCCCAGTAACCCCCGATTTGACCCTAGCCTAATCACGGGACAATTCACATTGACCAATTAACCTACCAACCGGTATGTCTGTGGACTGTGGGAGGAAACTGGAGCACCTGGAGGAAATCCACGCGGTCACAGGGAGAACGTGCAAAGTCCTTACAGGCAACGGCGGGAATTGAACCCTAGTCGCCGGCACTGTAAAGGGGAGCCCACGTCAGAATGGGAATGGGAAGCAGTTAAAATGCGTGGCACTGGGAAGTCCCACCAAGGTGCTCAACGAAGCATCCTACATTGCGGGTCACTAACGTAGAGGAGGCCGCACTGGGAGCACCGAATACAGTAAGTGACCCCGACAGGTTCACAGGTGAGGGGCTGCCTCACCTGGAAGGATTGTTTGCGGCCCTGACTGGAGTGAGGGAGGGGGTGTAGCACTTGTCCCCGCTTGCAGGGGTAAGTGCCAAGAGGGAGATTAGTGGGGAGGGCTAAGTGAACAAACAAGTCACATTGGGAGCAATCGTGCAGAGAGTGGGGAGGGGAGAGAAAGATATGCTTTGTGGTAGGATCCTGTTGAAGATGACAGGTTTTGGAGAGGGATGTGCTGGTGCAGACTCTCGTCAGGTGGTGAGTTAAGTGCAAGGGGAACTCTATCCCTGTTACGGTGCTGGGGAGGTGGGATGAGGACAGATGGCTGCGAAATAGAGGAGTTCAGGGTAGTTGGAGGTGCTTGACAAAGTAGGCCAAAGTCAGCACAGTTGGAATTCTGTTGGAATTCTTTTAGGAAATAGCAGGCAGGGTAGACAAAGGAGAGTTAGTGGATGTAGCTTACATGGATTTTCAGAAGGCCTTTGACAAGGTGATGCACAGAAGGCTGCTTAACAAGAGCCCATGGTAATACAGGAAAGATATTTGTGTGGACAGAATACTGGCCGATTGGCAGGAGGCAGAGAGTCGGAATAAATTTTCCAAGCAGGGTCAGCAACCTCTCATGGTGCACGCACACGAAATACGGACTCGTCCAGACTGCGGAAATGGACAAGTCCGTGAATAAATTTAAAAACCTGTTCCACAGCGCAGCTCTGTGCCTGCCCTGGAATGTTTGACGGGGATGACTAGACAAAGCTTCACACTGCATCTAACCTCTGCTCTCCCTTTTCCGGGCACAGCACACAAAATGCTGTAGGGGGCATAATTTTAAGGTGATTGGAGTAAAGTACGGGGGTGGGGGGATGTCGGAGGTAAGGTTTTTACACAGACAGTGGTGGAGTACACTTTAAGGGATGGTGGTAGAGGCAGGTACATTAGGGACACTTGGGAGACTCTTAGATAAGTCAAGGTCAAAGTAAATTTATTATCGAATTATGTGATGACACCGTGTACTGCTTTAAGATTCATTTTCTTGCAGGCATTTATAGGAATAAATGCAGCGTCCATTATTAAGGACCTCCAGCACCCAGGACATGCCCTTTTCTCACTGTTACCATCAGGTAGGAGGTACAGAAGTCTGAAAGCACACACTCAGTGATTCAGGAACAGCTTCTTCCCGTCTGCCATCCCATTCCTAAATGGACATTGAAGCTTTGGACACTACCTCACTTTTTAAAAAATATACAGTATTTCTGTTTTTGCACACTTTAAAAAATCTATTTAATATACATATACTGTAATTGATTAACTTAATTATTATTAATTTTTTATTTTATTTATTATTTTTCTCTCTCTCTGCTAGATTATGTACTGCATTGAACTGCTGCTGCTAAGTTAACAAATTTCACGTCACATGCCGGTGATGATAAACCTGATTCTGATTCTGAAAATAAATAACTATAATTTATGAAAAAATATACATAAACAAAGACTGACATACAATCAATGTGTAAAAGAAGACAAATTATTCGAAAGAGTACTGAGAATATGAATTGCAGAGTCCATAGGCTGTGGAATCAGTTCAGCGTTGTTGAGGGTTATGTTACCCAGCAGATGCCTTGTGCAGATTGGCACATGGATGATAGGGAAATGGAGGGCTATGTGGGAAGGAAGGGTTAGATTGATCTTGGGGTAGGTTAGAAGGTTGTTACAACATCATGGGTCAAAAGGCCTTTACTGTGCTATACTGTTCTATGTTTTATATAACTCAGCAGGTAAAGCAGCTTTCATGGAGGGGAATAAACAGTCAATTTTTCAGACATAAATCTCAACTTTAAAGTCAGTTTGTGTGTGGGCCCCACCTCTTTGTCCTGAGCACCAGAGAGAGAAACAAGCTTTCCCACCCTGGTTCCTGCCCCCTTCCCTTCCAGTCCTGATGAAGGCTCTCAGTATGAAACATCGTCTGTTTATTCCTCTCCATAGAAGCTGCCTGACCTGCTGAGTTCCTGCAGTACTTTGTGTGTGTTTCTCAAGATTTCCAGCATCTGTATAATCCATCCATGCCTTCTCTGGGTCCGTCTGATGTCATAAACTCTGGATTTTTGCTTTACGGGCTTCACCTTGATGAGCTTGGCAGAGATAGCAGTTGAGTTTCAACAATGAATCGAGTGAATTGGGAGCTGTCCCGTGAGCGGGCTTCCCTGCAGGGTAACAATAGTCTGCCAGTTCCCTCTAGTGGCTATGCCTTCGCTGTGCTCCCACTTGACAAACCTGACATGGCTGGGATTTAACACAAGAAAATCCAAAGTAACACACACAAAATGCTGGAGGAACTTAGGCAGCGTCTGCGTAAAAGAATAAAGAGTCGATGTTTCGGGCCAGGACCCTTCATCAGGACTGGGATATGGCATCTGTAGTTTTTGATTTTCAAGAAGTTCAAAGTAAATTTATTAATAACAACGAGCTTGGGATTCATTTCCTTGCAGGCAATTATGGGGGAAAGAGAAATACAATAGAATTTATGAAAAACTACACTTAAACAAAAACTGTCAAACAACCAATGTGCAACAGAAGCCAAAATATGCAAATTAAACAAAAATAGTGAGAACTTATGTTGTAAAGAGTCCTTAAAAGTGACTGTGTAGGTTGTAGAATCAGTTCAGAGGAGTGGTGAGTGAAGTTGTCCGTGTCAGTTCAGGATCCCAATGGCTGAAGGGCATTAACTTTTACTGAACCTGCTGGGGTAGGACCTAAAGCTTCTGTAGCCCTGCCTGATGACAGGAGCAAGAAAAGGGCATGGCCCGGATGGGGAGGGTCTTATATGATGGAAGCCGCTGTCTTGTGGCAGTGCTCCATGTAAATGTACTTAGTGGTGGGGAGGGTCTTGCCTGTGATGGAGTGGGCTGTGTCCACCACTTTCTGTGCATAACGTCGCAAGGTCCATCTCTGAGGAGAAAGGATTAGAGAAGCAGAGATTTAAAGTTCAAAGTAAATGTATTATCAAAGTATATATATATCACCATATCCAACCCTGAGATTCATCTTCGTGTGGGCATACACAACAAATCAATGGAATAATAATCATAATAGAATCGATGGAAGACTGCCCAACTTGGGTGTTCAAGCAGAATGCAGAAGACAACAAACTGTGCAATTGCAAATAAAAAGAAATAATAATAATAAATAAATAAGAAATAAATATCAAGAACATGAGACGAGGAGTCCTCGAAAATGAGTCTATAGGTTGTGGGAACATTCCAATGACGGGGCAAGTGAAGTTGAATGAAGTTCAAGAGCCTGATGGTTGAGGGATAGTGACTGTTCCTGATGGTGTGAAGTCCTGAGGCTTCTGTACCTTCTTCCTGACGGCAGCAGCAAGAAAAGAGCATGACCTGGGCGGTGGGCATCGCTGATTATGGATGCTGCTTTGCTTGCTGCCACAACGCTTTGTGTAGATGTGCTCAATGGTGGGGAGAGTCTTACCCATGACGGACTGGGCTCTATCCACTGTTCTTTGTAGGATTTTCTGTTTGAGGGTACCGGTGCTGCAGCCAGTCCATACACTCTCCACTACACATCTACAGAAATTTGTCAAAGTATCAGGTGTCATGCTGAATCTTCGCAATCTCCTAAGGGAGTAGAGATGCGACCGTGCTTTCTTCATAATTGCACTTACATGCTGGGCCAAGATGTAGTTCTCTGAAATGATAACACTGAGGAACTTAAAGTTGCTGATCCTCTCCACCTCTGATCCGAGGACTGGCTTAGGAAACCCTGGTTTCCTCTTCCTGAAGTCAATAATCTGCTTCTTGGTCTTGCAGACACCGAGTGAGGGGTTGTTTTTGTGGCACCGCCCAACCGGATTTTCAATTTCTCTCCTGTATGCTGATTAGCACCTTTGATTCAGCCTTTGACAGAGGTAAGGGTGAAAGGTGGCGAAGGTGGAAATGCACGGCGCGAGGGTTAAACGAGAGCACAGATTCATGGAGTCACTCCTCCTGGAAACAAACTCTTCAGCCCAACCTGTCCATGCTGACCAACATTTCCATTTCAACTCGTCCCACATGCTCACCTTTGGCCCATATCTCTGCAATTTTTTCTATCAACGTGCCTGTCTAAGAGTCTTTCTCTGGTAGCTCATTCCATATGTGCTGCAACCTCTGTGTGAACATATCACCCTTCAGGCCCCTTTTAAATCTTTCCTCTCTCATCTCAAACTCCAGTTTGATTCCTTTCCCCTGTGAAAAAGCCCCTATCTTTGCCCCTCATGATTTTATACACCCCTGCCAGGTCACCTCTCAAAAAAGTCCCAGCCTATCCAACCCTTTCCCTTTTAATCAGCCCCTTGATTCCTAGCAATATTTTTGTAAATCTTCTTTGTATTCTTTCCAGCTTAATGATACCTAGCCTCTACAGTGGGACCAAAACTGAGATTTAGAATTGGACTTAGTTTATCATTGTGCCCTGATACAGTGCAAAATCTTCATCCAGACTGATTATGCCATATATAAAATACATTCAGTAAAGGCATCCGTTAGTCTTGTGAGACCATGGATCTGCGCCTGGAAAGTCTTCACTCTCCAGGGCACAGGCCTGGGCAAGGTTGTATGGAAGACCGGCAGTTGCCCATGCTGCCAGTCTCCCCTCTCCACGACACCAATGTTGTCCAAGGGAAGGGCATTAGGACCCAAACAGCTTGGCACCAGTGTCATTGCAGAGCAATGTGTGATTAAGTGCCTTGCTCAAGGACACAACACTCTGCCTCGGCTGGGGCTCGAACTCACGACCTTCAGATCGCTAGTTGAATGCCTTAACCACATGGCCACGTGCCCACGTGCATTCAGTGGTATGCCACTTTATTAAGTACCTCCTGTACCTTATAAAGTGGCCACTGGGTGTGTGTTCATGGTCTTCTGCTGCTGTAGCCCATCACGTGTTGTGCCTTCATAGATACTTTTCTGCACATCACTGTTGTAGTGGGTGGTTATTTGAGTTACTATCACCTTCCTGTCAGCTTGAACCAGTCTGGCAATTCCCCTCTGATCTCTCTCATTAATAAGGTGTTTTCACCCTTAGAACTGCCACTCACTGGATGTTTTTTGTTTCTCATGCCACCCTCTATAAACTCAAGAGCAGGGGCTCCCAATCTTCTCTGTGCCATAGACCAATACCATTAAGCAAGGAGTCCGAAGACCCCAGACTGGGAACCCCTGCTCAAGAGACAGATGTACATGAAAATCCCAGATCCGCAGCGGTTTCTGAGATACTCAGAGCACCCTGTCTGGCACCAACAATCATTTCATGGTCAAAGTCACTTAGACCAATTTTTTTTAGCAATTCTGATGTTTGATCAGAACGACAACTGAACCTCTTGACCATGTCTGCATGCTTTTATGCATTGAGTTGCTGCCACGTGATTGGCTGATTAGACAGTTGTAGTAATGAGCAGGTGTATAGGTGTACCAGTAAAATGGCCACTGAGTGTACATATAACAGAATTCAGAATATAGTGTAGTAACCTCAAAGGAAGATATCACACTGAAGTAAACTGGGAGAACAAAATTCATCTTTCGTTAATGAGAGGTCCATTCGAGAACCTGGTAACAGCAGGATAGAAGAGTCTGTTGAATGGGTGTTCAAGCTTTTGTATCTTCTGCCCAATAGGAGAAGGAGAAGAGAGAATTACCAGGCTCCTTGAATATGTTGGCTGCTTTCTTGAGGCAGTGGGATGTGTAGATGGAGTCAATAGAGGGGATGCTAGTTTGAATGGTTGACTGGGCCTAGTTCACAACTCTCTGCACAGTTTGTTCATTAAGTGCTGTGTTGCATGATGTGGGCAATCATGGTCTTTCCAGGACCATGATTGTTCTTGGCAAATTTTTCTACAGAGGTGGTTTGCCATTGCCTTCTTCTGGGCAGTGCCTTTTACAAGACGGGTGACCCCAGCCATTATCAATACTCTTCAGAGACTATCAGCCTGGGATCAGTGGTCACATAACCAGGACTTGTGCTGCTCATATGACCATCCACCACCTACTTCCACAGCTACATATGACCCTGATCGAGGGACGAAGCGGGTGCTGCACCCCGCCCAGGAGTGACCTGCAGGCGAGCAGAGGGAAGGAGCGACTCACAGCTCCTTTGGCAGAGACGTATCTTCACCCTGCCCAGTAATGGTTTATTATTGTTGCATGTACCAAGACACGGTGAAAAGTTTGTCTTGCATACTGTTCATACAGAACAAATCATTACACAGTGCATTGAATAAGATAAAAACAATAACAATGCAGAATAACGTGTAAAAGCTACTGGAAGTGTGCAGTGCAGGTGAACAATGAAGTCCATAATGAAGATGATTGTGAGATCAAGGGTCCATGTTATGGACAAGAGGTCTGATAACTGTGGGACAGAGCTTTCCTTGAGCCTGGTGCTTCACGCTCTCAGGCTTTGGTGTCTTCTGCCCGATGGGAGAGGGGAGACAAAGGGACGTCTGGGGTGGGTGGGATCTTTGACGATTCCTTTACTGAGAAGAGAGGAGAAGCAACGTGGTGATAGTGATTTTCATAACATTTCATCAAGATGACCCTGTCACTCACCTCCTCAATACCTCCTATGAAGTCAGTGTAGAACCTCCGTATGACACCAGGGCTGATTTCACTGACCTTCATCGCCTTCGCTGCGTTTGTCTCCACGTGAAAGAGGCAGATCGCAGGCAAATCTGGCTCCTTCACTTTGAAGAACGTAGTCACTCGTCGGTTCTCCTTCTTGTCTGTGTTGACCAGAACAAAGATGACCTGAGAGAGAAGAGGCGGGCAGAGGTTAGGAGCTGAGTAATTGGCAGACACGTTGAGTCCTTGCGGAGAGGTCTCCTGAGCCGCATCAGGCGAAGAGCGAGAAGGTGGCAGGTGCACAGGTGGCCGATCGATCGCGCATTGAATCAATTGGACCTCCTGCACGCAGAGGGTTCTTTCTTTCCGCACGGGCTTTCAAGTCTTAGCGGCTTCGTTTGTAGCTCCCACACTATACGTTTCCCAGCGCATACTGTTAGTGACATAACTGAGTAAAAAGTTTTAATTCTACCACTCCGCTGTCGTCCTGGCTCCACACACACGCAACATCTCCTATCTCTCTTACCAGCAGGCAAAAAACAAAGGGCAAATGACTTCAAATATGAACAAACAATCCACTGGAGGAACTCAACAAGTTGAGAGGCAACTATGTAGGAGCGGTGTGGTAGTAGGGGGAAGAATTGTCGATGTTTGTCAGGTCAACCTTCGCTCTCCCCTCTTCCCTGTCGCATTTGCAATGGAGTTGTCCACGGGTGGAAGTTCACGGCAGGGCAAGGGTTAACATAATGTCCGGGCAAGGACAGATTGCGGTCAGCCCAGGCAATAAAGGTCTTTGAAGAGCAGAGTTTCACTTTGCACAGCAAACAATGGAGCCATTAGGCTTGCTGAGCCAAGGTAAGAGAGGGATTCAAGTGAAACCCCTTTTTACTGGGCGTCTCTGGAAATGCAGCTCGTTAGCTTTTTGCTAACAGCCACTGGGCTCTGCAGCGAGGAACCCACCTTTCTCAGGGTCCGTACGTCTAGGATGTACACGACCTTGGACCCGCCAAACCCGTGAGGTTGGAATGTCTCACCCACCCAAACCCCAGTGTGTGTGAATGCTGTGTGATTTACTGCCCCCTGCAGTTGGCTGTTGGCATGAAATCGTACACTACAGACAATTATAAATAAAGTATATTTCAGAATGTTAACCAAACAGTTATTAAAGAAAAGAAAGGAAAAAACAAAAGGGCACATCATAACTAAACAGTCAAATGTGCAGATAAGTTGGAGCTCATCTTGCATTTGTCTTTAACTCACGCACTGGTCCCTCAGTCTGCGTGAAAGCACACACCACCTTCCAAATCTCGCTCAAAACCCATCCCGAACCAACACGAGAGTATTGGTTCTTCCTCCTGGAAGCCACTCATCTGCACAAAGCACCTTGTACAACAGGGACGGCATCCTCAGCCATCTTCCCTCCTGTCTCCTCCCAGCTCCCGCCAAAAAAGACCTCAACCTACACCAGTTTCCCTCACAAAAACCTCTCTGCCCAGCATTCTCTAGAACCTTCTTCCAATTGCACCATCCTGATTGGCTGACACCACATTCCTAAGTTGCACAACAAAGCCCCTTATCTCAGCTCAACCCCAAACGGACTGCTCTTACAGAACTGCTAAAAATGAAATACCTACATAATATCAGCAAAAATCTTAACCATTGCATTAAACAAGGAACACACACCAACTAAAGGACAATTACTTTCTTAACTTCAAATTTAACTTGTAGTTTCTATTACCTTTTAACACCTGTATTGTGAATGGTGACTGATCCTCTAAGTAACAAATTTGAACAAACATAGTTTATCAAATGGTCAATATCCATAACTGTTAGTCAATTCTGTAAAATGTAATTCCTTTGGGGTTCTAACATTTTTCTGTCACTCCTTCTTTGTTTTTTTTCTCTCTCTCTGTTTCGTGGATGTCTGCGAAGAGTAAGAACTTCAGGTTGTATACTGTCGCAAACACGAGGAAATCTGCAGATGCTGGAATTTCAAGCAACACACATAAAAGTTGCTGGTGAACGCAGCAGGCCAGGCAGCATCTCTAGGAGGAGATACAGTCGACGTTTCGAGCTGAGACCCTTCGTCAGGACTAACTGAAAGAAGAGCTAGTAAGAGATTTGAAAGTGGGAGGGGGAGGGGAGATCCAAAATGATAGGAGAAGACAGGAGGGGGAGGGATGGAGCCAAGAGCTGGACAGGTGATTGGCAAAAGGGATATGAGAGGATCATGGGACAGGAGGCCCAGGGAGAAGGAAAAGTGGGGGAAGCCCAGAGGATGGGCAAGGGGTCAAGGGGTATAGTGAGAGGGACAGAGGGAGAAAAAGGAGAGAGAGAAAAAGAATGTGTGTATAAATATAAATAAATAAATAACGGATGGGGTACGAGGGGGAGGTGGGGCATTAGCGGAAGTTTGAGAAGTCAATGTTCATGCCATCAGGTTGGAGGCTACCCAGACGGAATATAAGGTCTTGTTCCTCCAACCTGAGTGTGGCTTCATCTTTACAGTAGAGGAGGCCATGGATAGACATATCAGAATGGGAATGGGACGTGGAATTAAAATCTTATTTCAGTTAGTCCTGACGAAGGGTCTCGGCCTGAAACGTCGACTGTACCTCTTCCTAGAGATGCTGCCTGGCCTGCTGCGTTCACCAGCAACTTTTAGTTTGTATACTGTATACAGTCTCTGATATTAAGTTGATTTATTGAACCATTTCTGTGTTCAGGCTTCAGAATAGTGTAGTGACAGGGGCCGGGCTGTTCTCCTTGTGCAAAAGTAAATAAGGTATGTTTGAGGAGTGAGTGTGAGTTTTCAGAGTCCAGTTAAATCAGCCATGATACACCTGCTTGTAGTTTCCAGGCCGTGCTTCATCAACACCTGAAATTCCATCCGACTTCCCAAAGAGCAAACCATTGACATCACCAACATTCAACCAATAAATGCAACACATCAAAGACATACACAAACAGCTTCTTACGAACTACCTGGGACTTACCTTCCCCAGAAACTCAGGGGCTACACCTTTGAACTTGTCGAACAGAGGCTGATATTCTTTTGATGTCTTGCTGACAAGCAGAAGGAGCTGAGTAGGAACCCCAGACCCGAAGATCTGGCCTGCATACTGAGAAGAAAGAAATGCAATCATCTTCCAAAGCATTTTGTGCGGAGACGTTTATGCAATTTGTTCACTCACAGGATGACAGTTCTGGAGTTTGCTGTCCATCCCTACCTAACTCTTGATCTGACAGCTTTCTGCAGGCTCTCTACGGTAATTCCCATGATTAGAAGGTTGTCCAATCAGGAACAACAAAAAGGCTAGATCTATATTATAGACATGGAGTCATAGAGCACTACAGCAAAGAAACAGGCCCTTCAGCCCATCTAGTTCATGCTGAACTGTTATTTCGCCTAGCTGTTGAGTTCTGTTCATTTGGGCCATGTAAACATTTAGCTGGGATGTACACTTCCCTTGTTATGGGCGTGCACCCAGAGGCTGAGAGGGGATTTATGGGGAAGAAGATGGCAGCCTTTTTGTAGAGGATGTAGTCAGATAAAGTAAAGTTGTTTAAATGAAAGAAAATCTTGTCTTTGTCGTTTGAACGTTAACATAGTCCCATTGACCATTGGCCTAAGGAATCCACGTATTCCCTGGATTTGGAAAGATGAAGGTATCTATGTATTCTACAGAGTTTGGAAGGATGAGAATGATCTGAAGGGGTCATGACAAGGGGGATGTTGCCATGCTCCCAGTAGTAGGAGCTTCTTGAATGGGGTGATCTGGCGACAAGATCAAGGGGCAGTCCCTTACAACTGAGAGGTAGAAAAATTCCTTCTTATAGAGGGTGATGAATCTCGGGAACTTTAACCGAGGAGGTTTTTGGAGGCTAAATCATCGGAGGTAATTAAAAAGGAGGTGGATACATCTTTGAAAGATTGAGAGCTCTGGGAACTGCCACAGTACTGTGCAAAAAACAACTTTCATGATATATGCGAGTGATGATAAACCTGATTCTGATATGGGTCTCTATTGTGGACTGAGAGTGGGAAGGGGGCAGGAAGAAGGGAATCATGGTTGGGAAAAACAGATGGGAAGGGGAGAGGGAGTTGGAAGCACCAGAGAGACATTCTGTAAGGATCAATATACATTATACTTTATACTTTATTGTCGCCAAACAATTGGTACTAGAATGTACAATCATCCCAGCGATATTTGATTCTACGCTTCACACTCCCTGGATTACAAATATTAAATATTAAAAATATTAAAAATAGTTAAAATTAGTAAATATTAAAAATTTAAATTATAAATCATAAATAGAAAATAGAAAAATGGGAAGTAAGGTAGTGCAAAAAACCCGACAGGCAGGTCCGGATATTTGGAGGGTTCGGCCCAGATCCGGGTCAGGATCTGTTCAGCAGTCTTATCACAGTTGGAAAGAAGCTGTTCCCAAATCTGGCCGTACGAGTCTTCAAGCTCCTGAGCCTTCTCCCGGAGGGAAGAGGGATGAAAAGTGTGTTGGCTGGGTGGGTCGTGTCCTAAACCAGTTGTTTGGAATCAAACGACCTTCCCTGGTGTGTCAGGGCTGGGTGTGTCTACACACACGCCGCCTCCCACCCCGGCACTCGTTTTCTGCCACCTGTCCCGCACCCCTCCCGTGGCACGCCACCCTCGCCATTCCCAGCATCCTTTGCTCCAGCCAATTTACAAACTCACCCTCTGCTCCACATTGACAAGTACAGTACTGGGTATAGGTCTTAGGCATTCTAGCTACATATATGTGTCTAAGGCCTTTGCACAGTACCATATAACATAAAACATAGAACACCACAGCACAGTACAGGCCCTTTGGCCCATGATGTTGTGCCAACCTTTTAATCTACTCCTGGATCAATCTAACCCTTCTCTCCCATATAGCCCTCCATTTTTGTATCAATCATGTGCCTAACTACGAGTCTCTTAAATCACCCTAATGTATCTGCCTCTACCATCAGCTCTAGCAACATGTTCCACGTGTTTACCACTCCCTGTGTACAAAAACCTACCTCTTACATTCCGCCCCCCCCCGCGTACTTTCCTCTCGTCACCTTAAAATTATGCTTTGTATTAGCCGCTCCCACCCTGAGAATAAGGTGCAGGCTGCCCACTCTACTAATGCCTCTTATTATCTTATACACCTCTATCAATACACCTCTCCTCCTTCTCCATTCCAAAGAGAAAAGCCCCTCCTCACTCAGCTTTTCCTCATATGACAATAAGAACACTGAGGCTGTCTACAGGAAGGGTCAGAGCCGTCTCTATTTCCTGAGGAAACTGAGGTCCTTTAACGTCTGCCGGACAATGCTGAGGATGTTCTACGAGTCTGTGGTGGCCAGTGCGATCATGTTTGCTGTTGTGTGCTGGGGCAGCAGGCTGAGGGTAGCAGACACCAACAGAATCAACAAACTCATTCGTAAGGCCAGTGATGTTGTGGGGATGGAACTGGACTCTCTCACAGTGGTGTCTGAAAAGAGAATGCTGTCCAAGTTGCATGCCATCTTGGTCAATGTCTCCCATCCACTACATAATGTACTGGTTGGGCACAGGAGTACGTTCAGCCAGAGACTCATTCCACCGAGATGCAGCACAGAGCGTCATAGGAAGTCATTCCTTCCTGTGGCCATCAAACTTTACAACTCCTCCCTTGGAGGGTCAGATGCCCTGAGCTGATAGGCTGGTCCTGGACTTATTTCATAATTTACTGCCATAATTTACCTATTACTATTTGACTATTTATGGTTCTTTATTATTTATGGAGCAACTGTAACGAAAACCAATTTCCCCCAGGATCAATAAAGTATGACTACTACGACCACTACTACTACATGACATGCTTTCTAATCCGGGCAGCGTCCTCTGCACCCTCTGTAAAGCTTCCATGTCCTTCCTAAAGCGGGGCGACCAGAAAAGGAGATCAGGTCTGGGGTAGGAGGCCTCACTTTGACAGGTGTTTGCAATGAAAGGTGGGGCAGGCTTGAGGAGCGGAGTTGTCCTCTCCTATCCCGCTGTCCCTCTTTTCTCGTGCAGGCCAGCCTGGGTTCGGGCAGAAGATATCCAAGCCCATGGAAGGAGTTTTATAACAATCCAGTCAGTTCCACGCACACCGTTAGCAATGCACTTTCACTGCAGATAGGCTTAATTAACAAATTTAGTGAGGGATGCGGCCTCTTATCTCTAGTCCGGTGATGGAATTAATCCCGTAACTTTTAGCCGGCTGGTGGTGTAGTGGCTTCCGCACCAGACTCCGAGGCAAGTGGTCTCAGGATTAAGTCCAGCCTGCTCCTCGTACACTTTCTATTGATGCCGGGATGAGCACTGAGCTGGCAACTCGACCTCGTGAAAAACAGACAGAAATGCTAAAGAAACGACATGGTTGCCACCCGATGCACTGGCAAGTGCCGAAAGGAACAACGATTCAGTAATTAAGGCATTGAATAAGGCTCGATCACCAGTTCTTTATTCATCCTACATTAGGGTTCGTTCATCCTACATCCTAATTAAGTGAAGGCCATGGTTAATGGAATTTAATTTTGCTAACTGCTCCAATGGGATCTGAACTCATGACTGGATCAATATTCCTGGATACTAATTTAGCAAGTTCTCCACTGTGCCATGATGGAATTGAGTCTCTGTGGCCAAGTTTGCAGTGAATGCAGGTGGAGGGGTAGGAATCTGTAAAAAGGCTTGGACAGATTAGGAGAATAAGCAAAGAGATTAGGGGAACGGGCAGATTAATGCAGCGTTGGGAAGTGCATGGTCATGAAGGAGGACAATTTAACATGGAGGAATCTAATGACATGCGGGGGGTGGCGTGGTCGTAGAGTGGTTAGCAGTGATGTGTGGATAGGCATTGAAAAGGCTTGCCACAGGAGGGCGCAGGTTTAAGGTGCTTGGGAGTAGGTACAGAGGAGATGTCAGGGGTAAGTTTTTTACTCAGTGGTGAGTGCGTGGAGTGGGCTGCCGGCGACGGTGGTGGAGGCGGATATGATAGGGTCTTTTAAGAGACTTTTGGATAGGTACATGGAGCTTAGAAAAATAGAGGGCTGTGGCTAACCCTAGTAATTTCTAAGGTAGGCACAGCTTTGTGGGCTGAAGGGCCTGTATTGTGCTGTAGGTTTTCTATGTTCCTATGTTTCAATAAGGCTGAGGAAGATCGTGGACCTACTATAACCCCTAACCTCCTCGATTATCCCAATATTCCCTTGGGAACTGTTCTTTTTGCAAAGGATCTGTGGTTACCCGCATTCTCAGTCCTCTCGTGTTAAGAGTTCAGTATGAGTTTGGACGTGGAATCATTTTCCAGCTCACTAGGCTCTCCAGGACTGGACGGCTCTGTCGCTGGGGCCTAACATTCACCACCCACCCCGAATCCTCCCCCCCCCCCACTCTGCGGCAGTGTACATTACCGTGGGATTGTACTCGGTCACCAGGCGGAGTTCGTTGTGCCGCAAGAAGTGAATAATCTTCGTGACGTTCGGCTTCAGGTGACCTTCCTCGAAGGCATAGTCAGCGCGCCCTTCATCGAACTGACAGCAATAAAGAGAAGACAGGAGAAACTGCAGGTGCTGTATTCTTGAGCAGCATCCGGTAAAGAGCAGACTGACAAGGGCATTGGCATGCAATGCAAAGTGAATTGTAAGTCAAAGTAAAGCTATTAGCAAACTACATTTATGACACTATATTACTACCATAAGATTAATTTTCTTGCAAGCACTTACAGGAAAATAAAGAAATTCAATAGAATTTATGGAAAGACTATATAGACAAAACCAATGTGCAAAAGAAGCCAAACTGCGAAACAAAACTATACTGAGAACATGAGATGTAAAGTCCTCGAAAGTGAGTCTGTACATTGAGGAATCAGTTCAGAGTTGAGGTGAGTGAACCTCTAGGCAGATTGGTGGAACAGAAACATGAGAAATTCTATACTGGAAATCCAAAGCGACACACGCAAGGGCTGGTGAGACCCAGCAGCATCTATGGAAATGAATAAACTTTTTTGTTCGTTGTTTCGGGCCAAGACACTTCTTCTGGACAGATCAGTAGAACTTTCTTTTCTTGGAGGGTGTGGGACTTGATCCCAGAGGGAATTAGCAAAGAGGGAAAGCTGGTGGGATTATGGATTGAGTGACGGAGTGGGCTGGAGAGAGATGGGACGAAGCTCATGTGGCAAATTAACACACAACTATCACTCTGTGGAAGCTGACTTGATCTTACCTCTTTGAAAAGGGTGATGGTGCTCCTGCTGATGTTAAACTTCTCCCAGACGGTTGTGTTGTAGGTTACGGCGAAAGACAATCTTTTCAGCTTCTGAGCCACATCACTGAAAGCCTCGGCCTCCAAGGACTTCAGATCCTGGCGTGGGGAAGGAGCATGAAGAGAAGTCACAAGAGGCAATGAACCCAGAGTATCAGCAAACACGAGCAGGAGTCCTGACCAATTCCGCCCCCATTCTCCCCAAAGTGTGGGACGCCATGGTAACACAGCGGTTAGTGCAACACTATTACAGCTCAGGGCGTTCCCGAGTTCCAAGTTTACTTCTGGCACTTTCCGTAAGGGGTCTCTGTGAGTTTTCTCCGGGAGCTCTGGCTTCCTCGCACAGACCAAAGATGTATCGGGGAAGTTAATGGATCATTATAAACTGTGCCATGGTTAGGTTAGGGTTAATCGGGGTTGTGGGGTTGCCGGGGAGGCATGGCTTGAAGGGCCAGATAGGCCTACTCTGCGCTGTATTGCTAAATAATTAATTATATTAAGCTTGTCGTAGCCGGAAGGAGAGGGGCGTGGTGGTATTGGGGGCAAGCCCCCACTACCTATTAAAAGCTTCCAATGGCGGGTGTCTCAGGTAGCCTCTGACAACCAAGTCCAGCTCCTGGCCTTCACGTGTGGCTTAGCTACTAAGCCCAGCAGAACTGTTTCTGCTGATAGGAGAAGGGGCAAAGGTGGGTTACTGGCACCTTAACACCAGTCGCTTTGGGCAGATGGGGCTTGTCAGCCGTGGTTGGCAGCTCGTCTAGGAGACGGAAAACTCGGATCTCTAACCTCTGCTGCCTTGTGGCTGCACCCACTCATGGGGGGGGGGTCTTCAGGAGTAAACCCCAAGGAAAAATCCGGAGCTGGAGTCCCTACGTTGAGATCAACGCTGACTGGCAACTCCTGCGACACCATTGATGCCAGACTGTATCGGTCTCTGCCGCTCCCTCAGTTGCTTGGAGAGGGGGAGCTTGCTACATGAGCAATAGCAGGCTCCCCATATTGTACTCTCCTGGCTTGTGTATCACAACTAAGACGCAACATCCAGGGTCAAGCCCAACCATCTCCTCCTCCCCAAAATGTGGGACTGAGAGCCATTCAAGTATTTTAAAGAAGTTGAAAAAATACGATCAGTTACCACTTTATGAGGTACACCTGTACACCTGCTCATTAATGCAAATCTCTAATCAGCCAGTCATGTGGCAGCTCAATGCATAAAAGCATGCAGACACGGTCAAGAGATTCAGCTGTTGTTCAGACCAAACATCAGAATGGAGAAGACATGTGATCCATGTGACTTTGACTGTGAAATGATTGTTGGTGCCAGATGGGGTGGTTTAAGTATCTCAGAAACTGAAGATCCCCTGGGATTTTCATGCACAACAGTCTCTAGAGTTTACAGAGAACGGTGGGAAAAACAAAAAACATCCAATAAGCGGCCGTTCTGTAGGCGAAAACGCCTTGTTAATGAGAGAGGTCAGAGGAGAATGGTCAGACTGGTTCAAGCTGACAGAAAGGAGGCAGTATAGTAACTCAAACAGCCACACGTTACAGCAGTGGTGTGCAGAAGAGCATCTCCGAATGCACATGACAAACCTCGAAGTGGATGGGCTAC
Source organism: Mobula hypostoma (assembly GCF_963921235.1). Lineage (NCBI taxonomy): Eukaryota > Metazoa > Chordata > Chondrichthyes > Myliobatiformes > Myliobatidae > Mobula > Mobula hypostoma. Next base: position 106,034,432 of record NC_086107.1, read on the forward strand.
AGCAGCAGAAGGCCATGAACATACTCTCAGTGGCCTCTTTAGTAGGTACAGGAGATCCCTAATAAAGTGGCCACAGAGTGTAGGTTATCATTCTGTAGATACAAGGGATTCGACAGAGGCTGGAAATCCAGAGTAACACACACAAAATGCTGGAGGAACTCAGCAGATCAGGCAGCATCTATAGCGAGGAGCATACAGTTAACATTTCAGGCTGAGATCCTTTATCAGTACTAGTGGGGAGTCTCAGCCCAAAATGACGACTGTTTATACAAAATACTCTGCAGATGCTGGGGTCAAAACAATACTCACAACACGCTGGAGGAACTCAGCAGGTCGGGCAGCATCCGTGGAAACAATCAGTCAACGTTTCGGGTTGGAACCCTTCATCAGGACTGTAGGGGGAAGGGGCAGAGGCCCTATAAAGAAGGTGGGGGAGGGTGGGAAGGAGAAGGCTGGTAGGTTCCAGGTGAAAAACCAGTAAGGGGAAAGATAAAGGGGTGGGGGAGTGGAAACAGGGAGAGGATAGGCAGGAAAGGTGAAGAAGGAATAGGGGAAAACACAATGGGTAGTAGATGGAGGCGGAACCGTGAGGGAGGTGATAGGCAGCTGGGGGAGGGGGCAGAGTGTAAAGGGGATAGGGGAACGGAGGGGGAGGAAATTACTGGAATTCCCTCTTCACTACCCTCCCCCCACCTTCTTTATAGGGCCTCTGTGCCTTCCCTCTTCAGTCCTGACGAAGGGTTCCGGCCCGAAACGTTGACTCATTGTTTTGACGCATTTTGTGTGTGTTGCTCCTGTCATTGTACAGAATATTCCAGATTCAGGGTCAGATGAATTGTCGATGACTTACGTGAGGTGAAATTTGTTGTTTTGCAGCAGCAGAGCAGTGAAGAAATAAAATTACCATAAATTACTAAAGCAAACCAATTATGCGCAAAAGAGAAATGAGGTAGTGTTGGCTGTTCAGAGATCCTTCAGAAATCTGATACTGGAGAGGTAAAAGCAGTTTCTGAATCGTTGAGTATGGGTCTTCAGACTCCTGTACCTCCTCGCCGACAATATTCCCTCTAATTTGTAATGACCAATGAGCGCAAAGATCTTGCGCTGCGCAGTTTGTTGCCCGGTGACAACAACAAGTGTGAATCAATAAGTTCTTCAATTAAAACAGTATAAATAAGCCAGTTCTAAACTCTGCGGACAAATCATCACAAACTCCACATTGTCAACACTGTCCACATCAGAAAGCAGAAAAGGAAATATGATTGTATATGATTGTGAAATATATTTAACATGCCAATGAGGTAGAGGGTGACACTGTGTGCTGTGTGTGTGTGTGTGTGTGTGTGTGTGTGTGTGTGTGTGTGAGAGTGTGTGTGTGTAGATTGTGGTGTGTGTGGTGTGTGTGTGTGTGTGTGTGGTGTGTGTGTGTGGGGGGAGCACATGGAGGTTGTGTTGTGTCTGTGGGTGCTGTGTGGTGTGTGGGGGGAGGAGGACACGGGAGTGGTGTTGTGTCTGTGGGTGGTGTGTGTGTGTAGATTGTGGTGTGTGTGGTGTGTGTGTGTGTGTGTGTGTGAGAGTGTGTGTGTGTGGAGATTGTGGTGTGTGTGTGTGTGTGTGTGTGTGTGAGAGTGTGTGTGTGTGTAGATTGTGGTGTGTGTGGTGTGTGTGGGGGGAGCACAGGGGAGTGGTGTTGTGTCTGTGGGTGGTGTGTGTGTGGGGGGAGCACAGGGGAGTGGTGTTGTGTCTGTGGGTGGTGTGTGTGGGGGGGAGCACAGGGGAGTGGTGTTGTGTCTGTGGGTGGTGTGTGTGTGGGGGGAGCACAGGGGAGTGGTGTTGTGTCTGTGGGTGGTGTGTGTGTGGGGGGGAGCACAGGGGAGTGGTATTGTGTCTGTGGGTGGTGTGTGTGTGGGGGGAGCACAGGGGAGTGGTGTTGTGTCTGTGGGTGGTGTGTGTGTGGGGGGAGCACAGGGGAGTGGTGTTGTGTCTGTGGGTGGTGTGTGTGGGGGGGAGCACAGGGGAGTGGTGTTGTGTCTGTGGGTGGTGTGTGTGTGGGGGAGCACAGGGGAGTGGTGTTGTGTCTGTGGGTGGTGTGTGTGTGGGGGGAGCACAGGGGAGTGGTGTTGTGTCTGTGGGTGGTGTGTGTGTGGGGGGAGCACAGGGGAGTGGTGTTGTGTCTGTGGGTGGTGTGTGTGTGGGGGGAGCACAGGGGAGTGGTGTTGTGTCTGTGGGTGGTGTGTGTGTGGGGGGAGCACAGGGGAGTGGTGTTGTGTCTGTGGGTGGTGTGTGTGTGGGGGGAGCACAGGGGAGTGGTGTTGTGTCTGTGGGTGGTGTGTGTGTGGGGGGAGCACATGGAGGTTGTGTTGTGTCTGTGGGTGGTGTGTGTGTGTGGGGGGAGCACATGGAGGTTGTTTTGTGTCTGTGGGGGGAGCACAGGGGAGTGGTGTTGTGTCTGTGGGTGGTGTGTGTGTGGGGGGAGCACAGGGGAGTGGTGTTGTGTCTGTGGGTGGTGGGTGTGTGGGGGGAGCACAGGGGAGTGGTGTTGTGTCTGTGGGTGGTGTGTGTGTTGGGGGAGCACAGGGGAGTGGTATTGTGTCTGTGGGTGGTGTGTGTGTGGGGGGAGCACAGGGGAGTGGTGTTGTGTCTGTGGGTGGTGTGTGTGTTGGGGGAGCACAGGGGAGTGGTATTGTGTCTGTGGGTGGTGTGTGTGTGGGGGGAGCACAGGGGAGTGGTGTTGTGTCTGTGGGTGGTGTGTGTCTGGGGGGAGCACAGGGGAGTGGTGTTGTGTCTGTGGGTGGTGTGTGTGGGGGGGAGCACAGGGGAGTGGTGTTGTGTCTGTGGGTGGTGTGTGTGTGGGGGAGCACAGGGGTGTGGTGTTGTGTCTGTGGGTGGTGTGTGTGTGGGGGGAGCACAGGGGAGTGGTGTTGTGTCTGTGGGTGGTGTGTGTGTGGGGGGAGCACAGGGGAGTGGTGTTGTGTCTGTGGGTGGTGTGTGTGTGGGGGGAGCACAGGGGAGTGGTGTTGTGTCTGTGGGTGGTGTGTGTGTGGGGGGAGCACAGGGGAGTGGTGTTGTGTCTGTGGGTGGTGTGTGTGGGGGGGAGCACAGGGGAGTGGTGTTGTGTCTGTGGGTGGTGTGTGTGTGGGGGGAGCACAGGGGAGTGGTGTTGTGTCTGTGGGTGGTGTGTGTGGGGGGAGCACAGGGGAGTGGTGTTGTTTCTGTGGGTGGTGTGTGTGGGGGGAGCACAGGGGAGTGGTGTTGTGTCTGTGGGTGGTGTGTGTGTGGGGGGAGCACAGGGGAGTGGTGTTGTGTCTGTGGGTGGTGTGTGTGTGGGGGGAGCACATGGGAGTGGTGTTGTGTCTGTGGGTGGTGTGTGTGTGGGGGGAGCACAGGGGAGTGGTGTTGTGTCTGTGGGTGGTGTGTGTGTGGGGGGAGCACATGGGAGTGGTGTTGTGTCTGTGGGTGGTGTGTGTGTGGGGGGAGCACAGGGGAGTGGTGTTGTGTCTGTGGGTGGTGTGTGTGTGGGGGGAGCACAGGGGAGTGGTGTTGTGTCTGTGGGTGGTGTGTGTGTGGGGGGAGCACAGGGGAGTGGTGTTGTGTCTGTGGGTGGTGTGTGTGTGGGGGGAGCACAGGGGAGTGGTGTTGTGTCTGTGGGTGGTGTGTGTGTGGGGGGAGCACAGGGGAGTGGTGTTGTGTCTGTGGGTGGTGTGTGTGTGGGGGGAGCACAGGGGAGTGGTGTTGTGTCTGTGGGTGGTGTGTGTGTGGGGGGAGCACAGGGGAGTGGTGTTGTGTCTGTGGGTGGTGTGTGTGTGGGGGAGCACAGGGGAGTGGTGTTGTGTCTGTGGGTGGCGTGTGTGTGGGGGGAGCACAGGGGAGTGGTGTTGTGTCTGTGGGTGGTGTGTGTGTGGGGGGAGCACAGGGGAGTGGTGTTGTGTCTGTGGGTGGTGTGTGTGTGGGGGAGCACAGGGGAGTGGTGTTGTGTCTGTGGGTGGTGTGTGTGTGGGGGGAGCACAGGGGAGTGGTGTTGTGTCTGTGGGTGGTGTGTGTGTGGGGGGAGCACAGGGGAGTGGTGTTGTGTCTGTGGGTGGTGTGTGTGGGGGGGAGCACAGGGGAGTGGTGTTGTGTCTGTGGGTGGTGTGTGTGTGGGGGAGCACAGGGGAGTGGTGTTGTGTCTGTGGGTGGTGTGTGTGTGGGGGGAGCACAGGGGAGTGGTGTTGTGTCTGTGGGTGGTGTGTGTGTGGGGGGAGCACAGGGGAGTGGTGTTGTGTCTGTGGGTGGTGTGTGTGTGGGGGAGCACAGGGGAGTGGTGTTGTGTCTGTGGGTGGTGTGTGTGTGGGGGGAGCACAGGGGAGTGGTGTTGTGTCTGTGGGTGGTGTGTGTGTGGGGGGAGCACAGGGGAGTGGTGTTGTGTCTGTGGGTGGTGTGTGTGTGGGGGGAGCACAGGGGAGTGGTGTTGTGTCTGTGGGTGGTGTGTGTGTGGGGGGAGCACAGGGGAGTGGTGTTGTGTCTGTGGGTGGTGTGTGTGTGGGGGGAGCACAGGGGAGTGGTGTTGTGTCTGTGGGTGGTGTGTGTGTGGGGGGAGCACAGGGGAGTGGTGTTGTGTCTGTGGGTGGTGTGTGTGTGGGGGAGCACAGGGGAGTGGTGTTGTGTCTGTGGGTGGTGTGTGTGTGGGGGAGCACAGGGGAGTGGTGTTGTGTCTGTGGGTGGTGTGTGTGTGGGGGGAGCACAGGGGAGTGGTGTTGTGTCTGTGGGTGGTGTGTGTGTGGGGGGAGCACAGGGGAGTGGTGTTGTGTCTGTGGGTGGTGTGTGTGGGGGGGAGCACAGGGGAGTGGTGTTGTGTCTGTGGGTGGTGTGTGTGTGGGGGGAGCACAGGGGAGTGGTGTTGTGTCTGTGGGTGGTGTGTGTGTGGGGGGAGCACAGGGGAGTGGTGTTGTGTCTGTGGGTGGTGTGTGGTGTGTGTGGGGGGAGGAGGACATGGGAGTGGTGTTGTGTCTGTGGGTGGTGTGTGTGTGGGGGGAGCACAGGGGAGTGGTGTTGTGTCTGTGGGTGGTGTGTGTGTGGGGGGAGCACATGGAGGTTGTGTTGTGTCTGTGGGTGGTGTGTGGTGTGTGGGGGGAGGAGGACACGGGAGTGGTGTTGTGTCTGTGGGTGGTGTGTGTGTGGGGGGAGCACAGGGGAGTGGTGTTGTGTCTGTGGGTGGTGTGTGTGTGGGGGGAGCACATGGAGGTTGTGTTGTGTCTGTGGGTGGTGTGTGGTGTGTGGGGGGAGGAGGACACGGGAGTGGTGTTGTGTCTGTGGGTGGTGTGTGTGTGGGGGGAGCACAGGGAGGTTGTGTTGTGTCTGTGGGTGGTGTGTGTGTGGGGGGAGCACAGGGAGGTTGTGTTGTGTCTGTGGGTGGTGTGTGTGTGGGGGGAGCACATGGAGGTTGTGTTGTGTCTGTGGGTGGTGTGTGTGTGGGGGGGGGAGCACATGGAGGTTGTGTTGTGTCTGTGGGTGGTGGGTGGAGCTGGTAGGCCTGAGCTCTGAACCACGGCCGCTCTCCTACCTGGAGAAACCCGACGACGGTAACCGGGGCGGACTGGATGAAAGCTTCAGCACTGGGCACGTCGTTCAGCACTCGCGCCGATTGCTCCTTATCTGTAAAACAAACTCCCAGTGACTCCCGGCGCTGATGCAGGAGACCCCCCCCCCCAGAAAACCCGTCAAAAACGAGTTTGTCCCTCAACAGTAGAGGATACTGTATTCCAGGAGGGGAGGAAGATTCTGCTGAGGGAGAATCCATTCCTCAAAATGGAATCACAGACTCAAGCGTGTGGAAGTTGAGGGGAAGTGGTGAGAGGGTTTGACGTTGGTTAGTGTTACTGACTTCATCAGCTTTGCGGAGGTGTTGGAAGGGCAGCTGGAATTACTGATGTGATGAGTGGCTTAGAGTGGGTGTCCATTCATGTCAGTCTGGGCTAGAGGAGAGACCACCGTCCTCACTAACCTCTGATCCCCAGACACGTTAGCACTGATGGTCCGCTGTGAGCACAAACAAGGCATGGAAGACATCAGCATGCACCAAAATCCTCTGCGAAGACAGACCGGGGAACAATGCAGTACCCTCCCTCCGACAGCGAGACACTCCCTCAGTACTGTCCCTCCGACAGCGAGACACTCCCTCAGTACTGTCCCTCTGACAGTGAGACACTCCCTCCGTATCGTCCCTCCGACAGTGTGACACTCCCTCGGTACCGTCCCTCCGACAGTGTGACACTCCCTCGGTACCGTCCCTCCGACAGTGAGGCACTCCCTCGGTACCGTCCCTCCGACAGTGAGACACTCCCTCGGTACCGTCCCTCTGACAGTGAGACACTCCCTTGGTACCGTCCTCCTGACAGTGTAACACTCCCTCAGTACTGTCCCTCTGACAGTGTGACACTCCCTCAGTACTGTCCCTCCGACAGTGTGACACTCCCTCGGTACCGTCCCTCCGACAGTGAGACACTCCCTCAGTACTGTCCCTCCGACAGTGTGACACTCCCTCGGTACCGTCCCTCTGGGTACTGTCTCTCTGACAGTGTGACACTCCCTCGGTACTGTCCCTCCGACAGTGTGGCGCCCCCTCGGTACCGTCCCCCCCGACGGTGAGGCGCCCCCTCGGTACCGTCCCCCCAACGGTGAGGCGTCCCCTTGGTACCGTCCCCCCGACGGTGAGGCGCCCCCTCTGTACCGTCCCCCCCCAACGGTGAGGCGTCCCCTCGGTACCGTCTCCCCCCCGACGGTGAGGCGCCCCCTCTGTACCGTACGGTGAGGCGTCCCCTCTGTACCGTCCCCCCCCAACGGTGAGGCGTCCCCTCACGGTGAGGCGCCCCCTCGGTACCGTCGCCCCCCCGACGGTGAGGCGCCCCCTCTGTACCGTCCCCCCGACGGTGAGGCGTCCCCTCGGTACCGTCTGAGGCGCCCCCTCGGTACCGTCCCCCGGACAGTGAGGCGCCCCCTCGGTACCGTCCCCCCGACGGTGAGGCGCCCTCTCGGTACCGACCCCCGACGGTGAGGCGCCCCCTCGGTACCGTCCCCCCGACAGTGAGGCGCCCCCTCGGTACTGTCCCCCCCGATGGTGAGGTACTCCTTCAATGTCTCTCTGGGAGCCCCAACTTGGATTATAAATTGAAGACTAACTCAGCTGCAATAGACGACCCCACTAAAGCAAAACTGACAATCAATAGGTTTATCTTGATAATAACTTCACAAGGTTGTGATATTTTAAGCTGCTGTTGTTTTACGTCGTGGTGCATTGTAGCTGCTGAGTAGTTAGCCTGCTCCTTAGTCTTTCATCCACTCATGAGTAATTGTTCTGCTCAGCTTATTTTCAAAATAATAACTCGTGCACTTTAGGCACCGGGTTTCTCCCATTTTTCTCTGAGTTCGACAACATTACAGAGTATAGATTGAGAGATAGATTGTTCTAGAAGGATGCCATAGTGAAAACATTATATTTGAAAGGTGGGGGAGGGGAGGGAGAAACGCCAGGCTCAAAGCTAAAAAAAAAATCTACTTCAAACAACAGGAATTCTGCAGATGCTGGAAATTCAAGCAACACACATCAAAGTTGCTGGTGAACGCAGCAGGCCAGGCAGCATCTCTAGGAAGAGGTGCAGTTGACATTTCAGGCCGAGACCCTTCGTCAGGACTAACTGAAGGAAGAGTGAGTAAGAGATTTGAAAGTTGGAGGGGGAGGGGGAGATCCAAAATGATAGGAGAAGACAGGAGGGGGAGGGATGGAGCCGAGAGCTGGACAGGTGATAGGCAAAAGGGGATATGAGAGGATCATAGGACAGGAGGTCCGGGAAGAAAGACAAGGGGGGGGGGACCCAGAGGATGGGCAAGAGGTATATTCAGAGGGACAGAGGGAGAAAAAGGAGAGTGAGAGAAAGAATGTGTGTATAAAAATAAGTAACGGATGGGGTACGAGGGGGAGGTGGGGCCTAACGGAAGTTAGAGAAGTCGATGTTCATGCCATCAGGTTGGAGGCTACCTAGACGGAATATAAGGTGTTGTTCCTCCAACCTGAGTGTGGCTTCATCTTTACAGTAGAGGAGGCCGTGGATAGACATGTCAGAATGGGAATGGGATGTGGAATTAAAATGCGTGGCCACTGGGAGATCCTGCTTTCTCTGGCGGACAGAGCGTAGGTGTTCAGCAAAGCGGTCTCCCAGTCTGCGTCGGGTCTCGCCAATATATAAAAGGCCACATCGGGAGCACCGGACGCAGTATATCACCCCAGTCGACTCACAGGTGAAGTGATGCCTCACCTGGAAGGACTGTTTGGGGCCCTGAATGGTGGTAAGGGAGGAAGTGTAAGGGCATGTGTAGCACTTGTTCCGCTTACACGGATAAGTGCCAGGAGGGAGATCAGTGGGGAGGGATGGGGGGGACGAATGGACAAGGGAGTTGAGTAGGGAGCGATCCCTGCGGAATGCAGAGAGATGGGGGGAGGGAAAGATGTGCTTAGTGGTGGGATCCCGTTGGAGGTGGTGGAAGTTACGGAGAATAATATGTTGGACCCGGAGGCTGGTGGGGTGGTAGGTGAGGACCAGGGGAACCCTATTCCTAGTGGGGTGGCGGGAGGATGGAGTGAGAGCAGGTGTACGTGAAATGGGGGAGATGCGTTTAAGAGCAGAGTTGATAGGGGAGGAAGGGAAGCCCCTTTCTTTAAAAAAGGAAGACATCTCCTTCGTCCTAGAATGAAAAGCCTCATCCTGAGAGCAGATGCGGCGGAGACGGAGGAATTGCAAGAGGGGGATGACGTTTTTGCAAGAGACAGGGTGAGAAGAGGAATAGTCCAGATAGCTGTGAGAGTCAGTAGGCTTATAGTAGACATCAGTGGATAAGCTGTCTCCAGAGACAGAGACAGAAAGATCTGGAAAGTGGAGGGAGGTGTCAGAAATGGACCAGGTAAACTTGAGGGCAGGGTGAAAGTTGGAGGCAAAGTTAATAAAGTCAACGAGCTCAGCATGCATGCAGGAAGCAGCGCCAATGCAGTCGTCGATGTAGCGAAGGAAAAGCGGGGGACAGATACCAGAATAGGCACGGAACATAGATTGTTCCACAAACCCAACAAAAAGGCAGGCATAGCTAGGACCCATACGGGTGCCCATAGCTACACCTTTAGTTTGGAGGAAGTGGGAGGAGCCAAAGGAGAAATTATTAAGAGTAAGGACTAATTCCGCTAGACGGAGCAGAGTGGTGGTAGAGGGGAACTGATTAGGTCTGGAATCCAAAAAGAAGCGTAGAGCTTTGAGACCTTCCTGATGGAGGATGGAAGTATATAGGGACTGGACATCCATGGTGAAAATAAAGCGGTGGGGGCCAGGGAACTTAAAATCATCGAAAAGTTTAAGAGAGTGAGAAGTGTCACGAACATAGGTCGGAAGGGATTGAACAAGGGGTGATAAAACAGTGTCGAGGTATGCAGAAACGAGTTCGGTGGGGCAGGAGCAAGCTGAGACAGGCAGGTTTGTGGATCTTGGGTAGGAGGTAGAAACGGGAAGTGCGGGGTGTGGGAACTATAAGGTTGGTAGCAGTGGATGGGAGATCCCCTGAGCGGATAAAGTCGGTGATGGTGTGGGAGACAATGGCCTGGTGCTCCTTAGTGGGGTCACGATCGAGGGGTAAATAAGAGGAGGTATCCACGAGTTGTCGCTGTGCCTCGGCAAGGTGGAAGTCAGTACGCCAGACTACAACAGCACCACCCTTATCGGCGGGTTTAATAATAAGGTTAGGATTAGTGCGGAGGGAGTGGAGAGCAGAGTGTTCCGAAGGAGTGAGGTTGGAATGGGGACAAGGTGCGGTGAAGTCGAGACGGTTGATGTCCCGTCGGCAGTTAGCGATAAAGAGATCCAGAGCAGGCAGAAGACCAGAGCGGGAATATGAAGAAGAGGAGGGTTGAAGACGGGAGAAGGGGTCATCGGTGGGGGTGGAAGAGTCCTTGCCGAAGAAGTAGGCTCGGAGACGGAGACGGCGGAAGAAAAGTTCCGCATCGTGGCGAACACGGAACTCGCTGAGGTGTGGGCGAAGGGGGACAAACGTGAGGCCCTTACTGAGAACAGAGCGTTCTGCCTCCGACAGTTGAAGGTGGGAGGGGATGGTAAAGACCCGGCACGGATGAGAGCTGGGATCAGAGGGGGGAGGGGGGAGGCTGGGGGTGTCAATGGAGAGGGGAGGGTTGGAGTGAGAGGAAGATGGAGCCTCTGAGGGCCCAGGAGTTGACGATGGGATCTGAGGAAGACGGGGCTGCGGAGTGGTGGTGGGGGAAGGGGAGACGGGAGTCACAACAGCAGCACATAAAGACCAGGCCTGGAGTTCAAGGCTGGAGTCACAGTTGGTGGTTGCGCAGTTTTTTTTCTCCAGTTCTCCCATAGGGTTTCGGCCCGAAGCATCAACTGTACTCTTTTTCCATAGATGCTGCCTAGCCTGCTGAGTTCCTCCAGCATTTTGTGTGTGTTGCTCGAATTTCCAGCATCTGCAGATTTTCTCTTGTTTGTGCTGAACAATCATTCAGGGGCCCTGTGCCCTGAATGATGAAATATCAGTCCTAGGCCCTGTACCCTGAATGATGAAATATCAGTCCTAGGCCCTGTACCCTGAATGATGAAATATCAGTCCTAGGCCCTGTACCCTGAATGATGAAATATCAGTCCTAGGCCCTGTACCCTGAATGATGAAATATCAGTCCTGGGCCGTGTGCGAAACATAACAAACTCTTTAGTTTTTGGCTCTTGGTTATTGTGTTAATGGACAGTAGGCCTTTACTCCATGAAATGAAATAATCAAACAGGGCTGTGAGCCTTGTGTACTGAACATTGTGATTTGTCTCATACCAGGAGGTTGACACAATAAGTAGTAGGGTCAGTCAGCACCTGAGGTGGGAAATGGAAAATTCGACTGTTCATTTCCCTCCATAGATGCTGCCTGAGCTGCCGAGTTCCTCCAGCAGTTTACTTATTTATTTATTGAGATACAGCGCGGAATAGGCCCTTCAAGCCTTTCACGCCACACTGCCCAGTAATCCCCCGATTTAATCCCAGCCTAATCACGGGACAATTCACAATGACCAATTAACCTACCAACCGGTATGTCTGTGGACTGAGGGAGGAAACTGGAGCACCCAGAGAAAACCCACACAGTCACAGGGAGAACGTACAAACTCCTTACAGACAGCGACGGGAACGGAATCTGGGTCACTGGGTTAACCACTATGCTACCATGCCGCCCGTATCTCACGTGATGCTTAAGATTCCAGCAGTCTCCTGGGCCTTTTGTTCCGAAGCTGTCTGTCCTGGGCTCTGGAAAATGAATTAGCAGCCCAGGGTCCTGTATATTGTACTTCCAGACCTGGGCCCTGTCTACTGAACTACCGGCCCTGGGCCCTGTATAATGAACTACCGGCCCTGGGGCCCAGTCTACTGAACTACCAGCCCTGGGCCCTGTATAATGAACTACCGGCCCTGGGCCCTGTATAATGAACTACCGGCCCTGGGCCCTGTATACTGAACTACTGGCCCTGGGCCCTGTATAATGAACTACCTACCCTGGGCCCTGTTTACTGAACTACTGGCCCTGGGCCCTGTATAATGAACGTTAGCCTTGGGGTTTCTTCTCTGGTTTAATTCACAGAATAGATTCAGGGGTTGGGGGTGGTTCAAGACAGGTCTGGAGTCCAGTCTAGGCACCCAGCCCCAGTGCTCTACAGGCAGTTCGCACCCTTTCCAGCTCGGTGGCATTCTTCCTGTAGCAGGTGAACAGAATCATGCACAAAACTCCAAGAGCAGTTTCACCAACATCCCATAGAGTTGTGACATGATGCCCCAACTCTTGCTTCAAAGCTCTAATTACCAGACTGCAAAAACTCATTTCAGGGAGGTAGCATCATCAATTTGCGGGAGACTTCCCGGAGAGGTGGGATGTCTGCAACAGAGTAGCTCCTTAGCAGCTAACCAGCTAGTTCAAATAACGTTAGCTATGCTAATGAACGAATGACACCTGTTAAAGGGTCTCGGCCTGAAACGTCGACTGCGCCTCTTCCTATAGATGCTGCCTGGCCTGCTGCGTTCACCAGCAACTTTGATGTATGTTGCTTGAATTTCCAGCATCTGCAGAATTCCTGTTGTAAACTCACCTCAACATGTCTTTTACAGTCTAACCCACCATGGGCAATAGAAGAGTCACTGTTGCAAACAGTGCAGCGAGCAACACTGTCATTATTTTTGACCCCTATTAGACAGGGGTACACTTTAGTGTAGTCTGGGGGGACGTACGTTTTATATTTTCTTTTTGGAACACTCTGCCACTCTGACTTTTTTTGGAACTCTCTTGCTCTCGCTCTCTCTCTATCGCGCACATGCGCGCTCTCTCGCTCGTGGTCGCTCTCACTCGCGCTCGCTCTAAAAAAAATCAATTTCTGGGACATTGTATATAATTTGCGGGCACCAGGGAGCCACTATTAATTTGCAGGAGACTCCCGGACTTTCCGGGAGAGGTGGGATGTCTGAATTACTGAAGTCAAGCATGCCATAAAGCTTTTTCTCCACCCTGTCTACCTGCATCACCGCTTTCAGGACTTTGAGGAAGGGAGCCCTGGGGAGTTGAAGTCATTCAGAGCCTGGCCCGGAGTGAAAAGGCTGAGAGGCTCGAGTGATGTCGATCTGTTTGACTCCTACCTGCTGGAGAAGGCTTTTCTTCTCTGTTACTGTCCTCTCCCTCGGCTTCTCCTTGTTGGCCAGAGTCCTGGGCGGGGAGATCACCTCCAGCCCTGAGGAAGAGCAGAACGAAGAGGAACAGGGAGCAGGAGGTCATTTTGAGTGGCCACTCAGACAACACAAACACACACACACACACACACACTCACACACAAGCAGAACGCTAGCTGGAGCCTGCTGAGCTCTCTGCCTGACGTGTGGCTGAATTATAATGCTGGCACCAAAGAAATCTTGACCTTGGAGCAGGTGTGGGAACAGGGCAGGTGCCGGGCTGATTCTCACCGGCAGCGTACACAACGCTCGCCATCATGACACTCATTTGTTGAGTTTTTTTTCCAAATGCCTGCGACTTAGTGGTGAAAAAACATCAGGACGGCGAGAACCTCAAACTGAAACAGGAACTGCGGGCCCCAAGATTGAGACAAAGGGTTGACCGTGGCCCGGCAGAGCGCTAAGTAAGAGTTCAATCCAAGTCCCGTTCCTGACTGGAATCCCAATTCTGATCCAGCTCCAGCTTTTGATTGAGATCCAGCTCCAATCCAGTCCTGCTCCTGATCCAGGCCGGTTTGTGCTAAGAATCCCTCGGTGTGCGCAGCATGAAATATTGATATGCATAAATAAATATTCATTGGTTTATTTATCTGCTTTAAAGTTAGCAATGTACTATGGTGACATTTAGAAGTATAGACATAGAGAGTTATTCAGGCATCATTTCAATGCCAGGTCTTTTTTAAAGAGTCCCAATTAGTCAGACTTTCCCCTCCTTTCCCCCAGAGCCCTGCAGATTTTCCCCAGCAACTACGAATCCAAATTCCACTTCTGGAAGTTCCTCTTGAACTTGTTTCCACTGCACCATTAGACAGCGTGACCTGCATCACAACAGCTCGTTACCTGCGTGAAAATTTCTCATCTCTCCTCTAATTCCTCCGTATTACCCTTCTTTGGTTCCCAGTGGAACCACCCTCCCTTTACGTACCCTGACAATCTCCGGAGATTTTCATGGTACTTTCCCACATGAGCACCCACTCGGTTCAGAGTATGTGAGTCTGACAAGGGACAGAGGTAATGGCAGACACAAGAGCAAACACACACACAGTACAAGTGACCCAGGTTCAATTCCCACCTCTGCCTGTAAGAAGTTTGTATGTTCTTTGTATGTGACTGCGTGGGTTTCCTCTGGGTGCTCCGGTTTGCTCCCACAGGCTAAGGATATAGGTTAGTTGGTCATTGTAAATTGTCCTGTGACTAGGCCAGGATTAAATGGGGGGATTGCTGGGTGGTGTGGCTCGAGGGTCTGGAAGGGCTTATTCTGCGCTGTATCTCAATAAATAAAATATAAACTCACACACGTGTGCGTGACTCCGAAATGGGAGACAGGCAGAAATATAGACAACAGGAACACAGAGACAAAAACACACAGACACATACCCATACATGCACACGAACTGATATTCAGATTGTACTGACAATGGTCTAATGGTCCACCGTGGCTTTGATTGGACCTAAATTAAAGCTACATGATATGATTCATGTCCCTCCCCAACCCCCTCTCCCAGTACAGCTTCAACTCGATTTGACCAAGACTTCGGTCCAGTGATCCGGGACTTAGAACGAGTGTCATTTACCGCCGTGCCCTGTAAACTACGGGACACTGCTTGAGTTCTCTTTGTATGCCACATCCGGGCAGTGCAGTCACGAAGAAGGCACACCAGTGGCTCAATTGCGTTCAGAGTTGGAGGAGATTTGTCACCATAGACTCGTGCAAATTTCTACAGATGTACAGCAGAGAGCATCCTGTCTGGTTGCGTCATCAGCATGTTTGGAGGCTCCGGTGTGCAGGGATCGCAGGAGGCTGCAGAGGGTTCTGGACTCACCACGCCCCATCACAGGCACAACACTCCCCGCCATCAAGGTCACCTTCAAGAAACAGTGCCTCGAGGAGGTGGCGTCGGTCACAAAGGACCCTCACCATCGGGGACATGCCCCCTTCTTCTTGCCAGCATCAGGGAGGAACCAGAAGCCTGAAGACCTACAGGCTTCTTCCTCTCGGCCACCAGCTTTCCGAACGGTCCCTGAATCCATGAGCACGACCTCATTATTCCTTTTTATTCTGCACTAACTGTAATTTATAGTAATTTTACGTCCTTGTACTGTACTGCTGCCATAAAACAAGTTTCCCATCAGGTGCGACACTGATGATAAACCCGATTCCGAGTGAGGAAGATGAAACTGCATTTCCATCCTTCTGGTCGGGGGGAGCTGTATTTGGACGCACCTGCTCCCCTCACCTTGAACCAGCCCCCAGCCCACTTTAATAGATCAATAACTAATGCAAAGGGTGGTGGGGTGGAGATACGTCTCCACCAAAGGAGGTGTAAGATGCTTTTTCCAGCCACTAGCCTGCAGGTCACTGTTGGGCAAGGTGTAGCACTGCTTAGCCCCCCCTCAACCCCCGATCTGGTCACGTGAAGCCATATGAGCCGGTGGTTGATGGTCATATGAGCAGCCAGTGCATATCACAAATCCTGGTTATGCGACCACTGACGCCAGGCGGACGATCTCTGAGAAGTATTGATGATGGCTGAGTTGAGCTGTTCTCTGATCGTGGCAATTTTACTTGCAAACGTCTTGTCACCATGCGAGGAGGCATCGTCAGTACGCTGTTGATTGTGGTGTGCCCTCCGAATGCTTGGCCTTTATATACTTATCGATAAGCTGGTCGGATATCTTTTTGGAGGCTCATTTGTGATATGGGGAGGAATTCCCGTCGTTGACTGGCTGAGTGGCAAACTTTGTGCGTCGTGGTCTGGAATTTTGCCTGCATCGGCTCATACATAGAATCGAGGTCCGCGAGTTTGTTTACAGAACTGTTTGCGGAAAAACACGCTTCTAGGAGTTCTCTTGCATACCTCATACTCACTTGCCCAGTAACTTTCACTGATGGCCAGTCGAGCTTGTGCTCCTCTCGATCTTCACGGGTACTGATAACGGCTGGGGTCACCTGTCTTGTACAGACACTGCCCAGAAGAAGGCAATGGAAAACCAATTCCGTAGAAACATTTGCCAAGAACAATCATAGTCATGGAAAGACCATGGTCACCCATGTCATAAGACACAGCACATAATGATGATGTCATATGACATGGCACTTAACGATGATGTCATGTGACATGGGACATAATGATGATGTCATTTGACAAGGGACATAATGATTATGAGGAACTAACTCAGAATTTGATACATTTTCAGTATTTAATTTTACATTGATGTATGCTGTCCGGCTCATCCTTTATCAGATTCTCTTACCCCCCAACGACATTAGATGTAATGTACAAGAGCCCAAGTCCATTAACCATGGGTGCCATGGTAGTGTAGCGGTTAGCGCGACACTATTACAGCTCAGGGTGTCGGAGTTCAGAGTTCAATTCCAACGTCACCGGTAAGGAGTTTGTACGATCTCCCTGTGGAATGTGTAGGTTTTCTCTGGGTCCTCTGGTTTCCTCCCAAATACTGGTTAGTAGGTTAATCGGTCATTGAAAATTGTCCCATCAACAGGCTAGGGTTAAAATCAGGGGTTGCTGGGAAGTATGGCTTGAAGGGATGGAAAGAACTATTCCGTGTTGTATCTCTAAATGAAATTAATTACATATAGATAGATAGGTAGAGAGACAGACTGACTGTCAGCCATTTTCAGAACATGGGAGAAAGGGGAAAAACCACCGTGGTCACAGAGACAGCGTGCAAACTCCACACAGACAGTGCCAAAGGCTGGGATTGAACCGGGTCTCCGGAACCGCCAGGTAGCAGTGCAACCAGCTGCACCACTCTGCCACAAAATATTTTATCTTCTCATGAAAGCTCACCAAAATGAAACAATAACCTTTCTTTCTTTCTCCATGGATGCTGCCTGGCTTGCTGAGTACTTTTGACTCTTCCTGATGTTATTCCTGAATTCTCATCGCTCCTGGGAGAACGATCCCAGCTTTGCCGGTCTCTCTTTACCAACGCCTCTCAACCAGGCAGACTTCCAATGTAACACACACACAAAGTGCCGGAGGAATTCAGCAGGTCAATCCCCAGAGAGGAATAAGCGGTTGATTTTTCCAGCCGACACCTGATGAAATGTTGACAGTTTGTTCATTTTCATAGATGCTACCTGACTTGCTGAGTTCCTCCAGCATTTTGTGTGTCACAGACACCAGAAAATCTGCAGATGCTGGAAATCTAGAGCAACGCACATGAGTAGCCTCCAAATTTCTTTTCGTTGTCGCTATTTTGTGTGATTTTGATTGGGGTGGATTGCAGCCTGAGTTAACGAGCAGCACAGCGCAAGATTGAACTGAACTATTGAGCTAAACTGAATATGTCCGGCCTCCTTTCAATGACTTTGGGGGCTGCTTTTTTATTTTCTGTGGTTTTTGCTCGTTTTTTTGTCCGTTTGCACAATTCTTTTTCCTTGCGCATTGGGGCTTTGATGGAATGGGGTTTCTTCCTTTGTTTTCCTGGCTGCCTGTGGGAAAGTCGAATCTCAGGGTTGTATACTGCATACATAAATAAAGGCATCCATTAGTCTTGCGAGACCATGGACCTGCGCCTGGAAAGTCTTCACTCTCCAGTGCGCAGGCCTGGGCAAGATTGTATGGAAGACCAACAGTTGCCCATGCTGCAAGTCTCCCCTCTCCACGACACCAATGTTGTCCAAGGGAAGGGCAAGGGCCGATACAGCTTGGCACCAGTGTCGTCGCAGAGCAATGTGTGGTTAAGTGCCTTGCTCAAGGACACAACACGTTGCCTCGGCTGGGGCTCAAACTCACGACCTTCAGGTCGCTAGTCCGATGCCTTAACCACTTGGCCACGTGCCCACACACTGCATACATACTTTGATAATAAATGTACTCCGAATCTTTGAAAACCTGGATGGTATGAATATCGGTTTCCCCTTCCAGGAAAACAAAATCCATCCCCTTCCCCTCTTCTTCAATTCTCCACTTTAGCCCCTTACCTCTTCTCACCTGCCTATCACCTCCCCCTGGGTGCCCTCCTCCTCCTCTTTCTCCTATCAGATACCTTCCTCTCCAACCCCCCCCCCCCCCACCGGCTTCATCTACCACCTACCGAGTCCTTCTTCCCTCCCCCAACCTTTTACATAGAACATAGAACATAGAATAGTACAGCACAGTACAGGCCCTTTGGCCCACAATGTTGTGCCGACCCTCAAACCCTGCCTCCCATATAAGCCCCCACCTTAGATTCCTCCATATACCTGTCTAGTAGTCTCTTAAACTTCACGAGTGTATCTGCCTCCACCACTGACTCAGGCAGTGCATTCCACGCACCAACCACTCTCTGAGTAAAAAACCTTCCTCTAATATCCCCCTTGAACTTCCCACCCCTTACCTTAAAACTACGTCCTCTTGTATTGAGCAGTGGTGCCCTGGGGAAGAGGCGCTGGCTATCCACTCTATCTATTCCTCTTATTATCTTGTAAACCTCTATCATGTCTCCTCTCATCCTCCTTCTCTCCAAAGAGTAAAGCCCTAGCTCCCTTAATCTCTGATCATAATGCATACTCTCTAAACCAGGCAGCATCCTGGTAAATCTCCTCTGTACCCTTTCCAATGCTTCCACATCCTTCCTATAGTGAGGTGACCAGAACTGGACACAATACTCCAGGTATTCCAGCATCTTCCTTCTTCCTTTCCAGTCCAGAAGAAGGGTCTCAGCCCAAGACGTTGACTGTTTATTCACTTCCACAGATGCTGCCTGATCCATCGCATTCCTCCAGCATTTCGTGTGTGTTCCTCTGGACCTCCAGCATCGCGGAGTCTCTTGTGTTTAAAATTTCCCCTGTGCTCTATTTGGAAACCGTGAAGGACATTCACACTTAACAACTAAGGCAGGTTTAAAAACAGCAGAATGAAAGAGATAAAGGAAGAAAGATCCAGTTTATTGAAAAATATTTCCTCAGATAATAGATGGTGGAGCCACAGTAACAGTAACATTGTGAGCTGTTCGGAACTTACAAAGCCTCAGGGTGCTCAGCAAAGGCCTGCTCTGTGCCTGAAGGGAGTCTGGAAGGGGCAAGGAAATGTGGCTCACTGCCTGCGAGGCCAATCACATCATCATGGGCTTGACAGAATCTCCCTACAGGGTGGAGAGGGGCAGAGGGGGGGAGGAGTGGAGAGGGGGGGAAGAGTGGAGGTGGGAGGAGTGGGGGGGAGGTGTGGAGGGGGGAGTAGAGGGGTGGAGGGGAAGGGGGAGGGGTAGGGGTGGGGTGGAGGGGAGAGGGGAAACGGAGAGGAGGGAGACAGGGGGTGGGAGAGGAGGAGTGGGAGAGGGGGAGAGGAGGAGGGGGAGGAGTAGAGGGGAGAGGGGAAAGGGAGTGGGAGAGGGAGAGTGGGGGGGAGAGAGAGGAAGGAGAGGAGTGGAAGGATGGAGGGAGAGGAGTGTTGAGGGAGAGTGGGGAGAAGAGGAAGAGGGGAGATCACCTGGAGACAAAACCCCACTGGAGAACCTCCTGTCGCACGAGATGCTGGTGTGAATCTATATCATGAAGTGAGAATTCGCCGAGATCGCGAGGAATGCGTGAACCTGCACACTAACCCCACCCAGCACAGACCGCACAATGTGGAGCTGTACAGCTGAGCTGATGCATCAGCAGATACAGTGCGTGAGATCTGGCTGAGAACTGTCCGAGAAGGAGCTCCCGATCGCCAGTGGATAAATCAGGACGCTCTGCGTGGGCTCCAGTCACTCACTCTGCATCAGGAATCTCAGCCCAGTCCTTCTGGAGACAGAGGAGTCATCCACAGTTCATGTGTTCAGTCTTGTCGTCATCGATGAAGTTCAATTTCATGGTGTAGTTGCCGCGAGATGGGAGCCCCTTGGGAGGGTCTCCCTTCGAAGACACAAACTCATACTCCTCCATCCATGGACCGTAGCTGCCCATCATGAAAACTGCCTTTTCCACTGAGAGAGAGAGAAATAACTGACATTTCTGTAGCAACATTCACAGGGGCAGGGGCTTCACCTTGTGGAAAAGTGAACAACCAGCTAGCACATAGGAAGAATTTTTTTTTAAAACCTGCACATACTGGAAATCTGAAACAGGAACAGAAAATGCAGGAAATGCTCGGCAGGTCAGTCTGCCTCCGTGGGAAGAGGACCCGTTAGGCATCTCCACCATTTTCTGTTTCCATCTTAGCGCATTGGGAGGCTCTGCGATCAGCAGCTCAGAATGAACTGCTGGGGGAACTCAGCGGGTCGAGCAGCATCCGTAGGAGGTAAGGAATCGTCAATGTTTCAGGTAAGGGAGCAGCAGAATATGAGACCGGATGCTCCAGCAAAGGACCCTGAGAATGGCTGAGAGGATCTTAGCAGACTCCCTACCAACCATTGGGGACATTTATCAGGAGCCCTTAGCCCTTAGTATTATTAAGGACTGTGCTGGCGCGTTGCCAGGTGGTTAAGGCGTTGGACTAGTGATCTGAAGGTCGTGAGTTCAAGCCTCAGCTGAGGCAGCGTGTGGTGTCCTTGAGCACTTAACCACACATTGCTCCTGCACGTTTATAGCCCAGAGGCGGCGGTTGGCGCAGTATGGACAAGACAAGACAAGGATCCCACCCATCCATCCAGCATCCTCTTTGACTTTCTACCATCAGGCAGGAGACTCCGATACATAAAGACAAGAACGGTCAGGAAGGGAAGCAAGGCCATTAGGATTCTGAGCTCTCTGCCGCATCATCTTCGATGTGTCACCAGATAATCTATACTCTACCCGGCAATATTTAATTTATGCACTTTACTTTGCTTATCTGTGGATAATTCATTTGTAGATTTAATTCTTAATTGTCTAAGTTATTGTGGGTTATGTGTACAACTGTGCTTTACATCCTGGTCTGGAGAAACTTTGCCTCATTTGGTGGTATACCTGTAGATAGTTAAATGACAATAAACTTGAGTTGAATTTGAAAACCCCGCATCAGGGGCCCGAAACATTGACAATTCCTTTCTTCCCATATTAGTCATTGCCTCCCTGGGAAAAGAAGTGCTGGTTGTCCACTCTAGCTCTGTCTCTTATCCTCTTATACACACCTCTATAAAGTCACTCTCACCCTCCTTCGCTCCAAAGAGAAAAGACCTCGCCTGACTTTCCTCACAAGACACGTTCTCTAATCCAGGCAGCATCCTTGTAAATCTCCTCTGCACCCTCTCTAAAGCTTCCAAGTCTTCCCTATAAATGAGTGGACCAGAATGGAATGTGGTCAAACAGCAACACTTTGCACCTGTCAGGGTTAAATCCCAGGAGGAAGGGACTGATGGGATGTTCCCCTTGGAGTTAGCATGCGCTCGAGTTGAATAGTCTGTCAGGGGTTTCCAACCTGGGTCCACAGACTCCTTGCTTAATGGTATTGGTCCGTGGATAAAAAAGGCTGTGAACCCCTGGTCTTAGTCATAATAAGAGTTTAGAAGAATGAAGGGAGACCTCAACGAAGCATTTAAAAAAGGATTGACAGATTGGGTGTGGTGTGAAATGCACTAAGGATTTCCAAGGCCTTGTGATATCGTTTGAGCATAAGGGATCCAGCTGTTTAGGTCTGAGATGGGGGAAAATGCCTTCATCGAGAGGGTGGTGATGTGGCCCATGAAGGAATTAAACCATCGAACTGGAATGAGTCGAGACAGTGCGAGTAGACAAACCAAGTGTCTTTGCTCTTGACACCATTTTGTGTTGCAACCTCCATTTTGTGAACTGCATTTACTCAGGAATAGCTAGATCAAAGTACTTAAAAGTGGACGCAATGAGGCCTCTGCTGATAATCTGCTGAACTAGAGATAATTCCCAACTAAGAGGCTGTTTGTGAGATGTTTCTTGGTAAGATAGAACATGCAGGTTTATGAGTAGGGCAGTCTGTGCCTGTAACATGAGGTAGGTAGCCTGAGCCTAGCAGTGATAATCCTGCTGAACTGCTCCGATTCAGGGAGAACAAAGAAAGAGGCATTAATTACGAGTCATTATTAATTACGAGTCATTACTTGTGAGAAGGGCAATAAAATAACCTGCTATGTTCCTCCAGCACTTTGTGTGCATTCAAGATTTCCAGCATCCGCAGAATCTCTTGTGTTAATAAAATAATTCTGTCTTGGACCAGAGCTAATGAAAAGCTGGTGCACATTAGCTGGTTAGGCCAGTGAGATTGGTACACAACAGTTTGAATTGATAAGGGAAGAGAGTAAGAAAGAGTGGCTTCGGGCGCAAAGCCATGAGAGCTCTGGAGACTAACCGTTGCAACGAAGATCCCTTGCCAGGGGTGGGTGAAGGAGGATCAATCATTTGGCCTGTGTTTGAAACTGGAGAGGTGGTCAGAGTGAGTATGGCCACAAAGGGAACAACAGCGTCTACAACTTAAATCACTGGCCTGGGGTCGACATGGTTACGTTGATATTTGTGTAGGGACAATGAAGTGCGAACGCTGGGCAACGGTAGCCTCGCGGTTAGCGCAACACTTTTGCAGCCCGGGGCGCTCCAGCGTTCAGAGTTCAATTCCGGCGCCACCTGTAAGGAGTTTGCATGTCCTCCCCATGACATCGAGGGTTTCCTCTGGGGGCTTCTTTTCCCTCTCACAGCCCAAAGCCGCAATGATTAGCAGGTTAATTGTAAATTGTCCTGTGATGAGGCTCGTGTTAAATCAGTGGGTTGTTGGGCCAAAAGGAGGCCTCTTCTGTGCTGTATCTCTAAATTAATTCATTAAGAGTTGTGTAGTGAGTTGCCTAACTGAGGTCGGTTTGAGATAGGTCAACAGGGCACCTTTGGAATTTTCTATCCCAGGGGTCTGTGGGGGCTTTGCCACTGAGTTCATTCAAAACAGAGGTTTCTGGATACAGAGCAAGCCAAGGGATATGGGAAAGGCAGGGAAACTCCCTGGATATTGATGATTGGCAGAGCAGGCTCGAGGGACCTGGCTCACATTTCTTAGCAACACACTCAATATGTTGGAGGAACTCAGCAGGTCAGGCACTTTCTATGGAAGTGAATAAACAGTCTATGTTTCGGGCCGAGACCCTTCTTCAGGACTGAAATGGAAGGGGGAAGATGCCAGAATGAAAAGGTGGGGAGTGGGGAAGGAGGCTAGCTGGAAGGTGATGGGTGAAGCCAGGTGGCTGGGAAAGGTCAAGGGCTGGAGAAGAAGGAATCTGATAGGAGGGGAGAGTAGACCACAGGAGAAAGGGAAAGAGAAGGGGACCCGGGGGAAGAAATAGGCAGGTGAGAAGAGGTCAGGGTGTGGAATAGAGAAAGTGGAGAGGGGGGTGGGAAATTTTTTACTGGAAGGGGAAATCAATATTTGTGCCATCGGTTTGAACGCTGTCCAGATGGAATACAAGGTGTTGCTCCTAAGGGCGGCCTCATCTTGGCACAAGTCAAAATGGGAATTGGTGTTGGAATTAAAATGTCCGGCCACCTGGAAGTTCTGCTTGTGGCGGGTGGATCTGAGGTACTCGACAAAACAGTCCCCCAATTTACGACGGGTCTCACCAATGTACAGGAGGCCGCAGTGGGAGCACCGGAAGCAATAGACGACCCCAGAAGATTCGAAGGTGAAGTGTTGCCTCACCCAGAAGGACTGTTTGGGTCCCTGAATGGAGGTGTACGGTCAGGTGTAGCACTTAGGCCATTTGCAAGGAAAAGTGCTTGGAGGGAGACCAGCAGGGAGGGACGAACAGACAAGGGAATCGTGGAGGGAGCAATCCCCGCAGAAAGCAGAGAGGGGTAGGGAGGTAAAGATATGTTTAGTGGTAGGATATCTTAGATTGTTTTCTTACAATCTTATGATAAGTACAGGAACACCAGGAAAATATTCAATGAGAGCTGTATCAGTCTAGAAGTCATAAACCAAGGTTAATAACACACTGTTAATGTCCTCCAAGTGGACCACAACCCTGTAGTAGGGTTTGGAGGCTTGTGTGCCTCAATGACCGGGAGAGCTCTGTTGGCTGGAGTCAGGGCTTTGGCTCTTGGTAGGGTCACCAATGCAAAACAGGTCAAAGGGTAGAGGTCAGACTAAGAGTGGTCCACCGGTCTTCCAGGTTCAGGGGTTCAGCTCAGGGCTGACAACCCAGACTGATCAAACAAATTTGTTACGGAAACAGCGATGAAGAATCCTTCTACATCTGAGCGTGACAGTATTCCTCAGTCTCCACCCGGGACTCGCATGACTGACAGTAGTGAAAATGGAGAGGAAGCTTCTGACACGGTGAAGGAAGCCAGAGATGGAGAACATTCACTGCTGCCGTAAACAGCAGCGGCATTACATAGAAACATAGAAACATAGAAAATAGGTGCAGGAGTAGGCCATTCAGCCCTTCGAACCTGCACCGCCATTTATTATGATCATGGCTGATCATCCAACTCAGAACCCCGCCCCAGCCTTCCCTCCATACCCCCTGATCCCCGTAGCCACAAGGACCATATCTAACTCACTCTTAAATATAGCCAATGAACTGGCCTCAACTGTTTCCTGTGGCAGGGAATTCCACAGATTCACCACTCTCTGTGTGAAGAAGTTTTTCCTAATCTCGGTCCTAAAAGGCTTCCCCTTTATCCTCAAACTGTGACCCCTTGTTCTGGACTTCCCCAACATCGGGAACAATCTTCCTGCATCTAGCCTGTCCAATCCCTTTAGGATTTTACACGTTTCAATCAGATCCCCCCTCAATCTTCTAAATTCCAACGAGTACAAGCCCAGTTCATCCAGTCTTTCTTCATATGAAAGTCCTGCCATCCCAGGAATCAATCTGGTGAACCTTCTGTGTACTCCCTCTATGGCAAGGATGTCTTTCCTCAGATTAGGGGACCAAAACTGCACACAATACTCCAGGTGTGGTCTCACCAAGGCCTTGTACAACTGCAGTAGTACCTCCCTGCTCCTGTACTCGAATCCTCTCGCTATAAATGCCAGCATACCATTCGCCTTTTTCACCGCCTGCTGTACCTGCATGCCCACTTTCAATGACTGGTGTATAACGACACCTAGGTCTCGTTGCACCTCCCCTTTTCCTAATCGGCCACCATTCAGATAATAATCTGTTTTCCTATTTTCCTATTACGGGCTGTAACTCACAGTTAATATGACTGAATGAACCGAGGCCCTATTTATATCCATAAACCCACGAACACTACCTCACTAATTTGCTCTCTTTTTGCACTACTTTTTTAAAAACGTATTTCTTATTGTAGCTGATAGTGCTTTTTAAATATATGGCACTGTGCTGGGGGCGCAAAACAACAAATTTCATGACATATGTCATTTTTCTCATTGCTACCGTCAGGAATGAGGTACAGAAGCCTGAAGGCACACACTCAATGATTCAAGGACACCTTCTTCCCCTCTGATTTCTGAATGGACATTGAACCCACGAACACTACCTGACTTTTAAAAAATTATTTACGTTTTTGCCTACTATTTTTAATTTAACCAAGTAATATACATTTTTTCTATATTTATCGTGTATTGCATTGTACTCCTGCCACTAAGTTAACAAATTTCACAACATATGCCGGTGATATTAAACCTGATTCTGATAATGGTCCTGAGTCAGCTCTTGCTTGTCACATGATTTTACTGTAACGCTTTGCTACGGCTGCGCCTTGGGGAAAAGCAGTGAACTCAAGCCAATTCTCTCGTGCCATCCCTAGACCAACAGCTGCTGCCTTGTTCCCATCACTGACTGGTCCCGCACTGTGCTTTCATATATGCTTGAGGTGGGGCCCCAGTCTGCCTGGCTTCACCTCCGCCTACGTCTGGCTCCTGAGCTAAAAGATCGGATTGAAATAGACAGCGCATCACCCCAGGGATCTCAGGCGAAAGTGGGGCTGCTTATCCACCTGGGCGATCCACCCTGCCCACCTCTCTTCTTAATGCTTTTAATGCCCCTGACACATTGACCCCTCTGTTGCACATACAGTATGAACTGTGTCTCCACTGCAGTGCACCCACTGACCCTGAGAAGATGCTGAAAGCTATATTTTTAGAGCGGGGGTTCCCAAATTGCCTTTATGCCATGGACCCCTACCGTTAACCGAGGGGTCTGTGCACCCCAGGTTGGGAGCTCCTGGCATAGAGGGACCTCTGTAGAACAGAGGGAACCAGGAGCATAAGCATGTAGAAAGTCACGCAGCATCTATAGAGGAAGTAAACTGATGAAGGGTGTTGAGGCAGATGATACGTCTCTACCAAAGGAGGAACAAGGTGCTCCTTCCCTCCACTAGCCTGCAGGTCACCCTTGGGCAAGATGTGGCACCTGCTTTGCCCCTCGATCAGGGTCATGTGAAACCATGGGAGCAGATGGTGGATGGCCATATGAGCAGCTGGTGCAGTATCACAAGTCCTGGTTACACGAGCACTGATGCCAGACAGACAATCTCTGAAGAGGGTTGATAATGGCTGGGGGTGGGGGGGTCACCCACCTTGTAAAGGCACTGCCCAGAAGAAGACAATGGCGAACCAAATCTGTAGAAAAATTTGCCAAGAACAATCATGGTCACCACGTCATTCGACACGGCACATAATGATGATGTCATATGACACAGCACAGAATGATGATGTCATACAACACAGCACACAAGGAATGAATGAAAACTGATGAAAGGTCTCAACCCGAAACATCGACTGTTTACTTATTTCCACAGATGCTGACTGACTTGCTGAGAATTCTGTGTGTGTTGTTCAAGATCTCAGGATCTGCAGAAACTCCTGTGTTTAGAATAATTTGGTTCAATTACAGTAAGAAGGCGTTTGGAGGCCAGCACTAACTTACTGTTCTGAAAGGCCTGTGGGTCCCTAAAAATGGCATCACAAGCAAGCAGGGAGGTGAAGGAGGCTTCCGGCCCACTGGCCTTCATCAGTCAGGGCACTGGGTCGAAGGGTGAGGACGTTATGTCGCAGTTGTGCAAGACGTTGGTGAGACCACAGTAGGAGTATTTTTTCAGTTTTGGCTACCCTTTTGGATTCACAGAGCCATTGAGCCACACAGCAGTGATACAGCCCTTTGGCCCAACTAACTGATGCTTACCAAACGTCCACACAGCTCAGCTAGTACCAGTTTCCTGTGTTCAACCCATTTCCCTCTAAGCCCCACCCCTCCATGTACAGTACTGTCACAAAAGTCTTAGGCACGTGTATACAGCTAGGGTGCCCAAGACTTTTGCACAGTCCTGTAGTAATTTTATGTATCGCCCTGTACTGCTGTCATACAGAAAAAAACAATTTCATGACATATGAGTGATGATAAACCTGATTCTGATCTGGGTCTCTATTGTGGACTGAGAGTGGGAAGGGGACAGGGAGAGGGGAATCATGGCTGGGAAACGGGGAAAGGAGAGGGGAAGGGAGAATGAAAGGAGCAGGAAGCATCAGAGAGACATTCTGTAACAATCAATTGTTTGGAATGAAATGACTTGCCTGATGTCTCCGGGCTGGGTGTGTCTGCATCCACACCAGTCCCCCACCCCTGTCACTCCTTCTTTGCCACCTGTCCCACATCTTTTACTCCCACCAGATTTACAAACTCACTCTCCACTCCATGTTAACTAATACAGTACTGTTCAAAAGTCTTAGGCACCCTAACTATATACTGTATATGTAGCAAGGAGAAGGGAGGGGGGTGGTGGGAGCGAGGAGAGGGGAGGAGGGTGCAGGGAGCAAGGGGAGAGGGGACGGGGAGAGGGGAAGGCCCCTCCCCTGCCCTTCACCCTCTCCCTCGCCCCTTCCCCCCTCCTCTCCCCACTCTCCACCCAGTCCAACCTCCTCCCCACTCCCTGACCCCTCTCCACCCCCTCCTCTCCTTGCTCCCTGCATCCTCCCCCTCCCGTCGCTCCCTGCAACCTCACCCCTCCCCTCCCCTCTCCTCACTCCCTCCACCCTCCTCTTCCTCCCACCACCCAGCCCCCTTCATCCCTCTCCCTCCTTTCACAGCCCCCTCACCTCTCCCCTCTCCCTCCCTCCTTGCCCCTTTCCCTTCTTCGTCCTTGTCCCTCTCCCACATTGCCCCCTCTCCTCTCTCTCTCTACCTCTCCCTTCTCCCCCTCCTCTCCCTCCCTCTTCCCCCTCCTCTCCCTCCCTCCTCCTCCCTGTCATCTCCCTCCCTCTTCCTCCTCTCCCCTCCTCTCCCTTCCTCTTCCTCCCTCCTCTTCCTTCCTCTCCCCCTCCTCTCCCTTCCTCTTCCCCCTCCTCTTCCTTCCTCTCCCTCCCTCTTCCCCCTCACCCCCTCTTCCCCTCTCCCCTCCTCCCCTCTCCTCCCCTCCCTTCCCCCTCCTCCCCTCTCTCCTCCCCCTCTCCTCTCCCTCCCTCCTCCCTCTCCTTCCCTCCCTCCTCCCCCTCCCTCTTCTCTCCCTCCCCTCCTTCTCCCTCCCTCCTTCTCTCTTCTCCTCTCTCCCTTTCTCCTCTCCTCTTTCCCTTCCTTCTCCCCTCCTCTGTCTCTCCTTCTCCTCTCTTCTCATTCCCTTCCTCCTTCTCCCCTCTCCTCATTCCTTCCCTCCTTCTCCCCCTCCTCATTCCCTCCCTTCCTTCCCTCTCTCCCTCCCTCCTCCCTCTTTCTCTCCTCTCTCCCTCCTCCATCTATCAGAAATTCACATGTAAATATGTACCAATATCTATCAGCTATAAAAGCCCCCACAGTACGTGACCATATGAAACTACTGAGCCCTCGTCTCTATCCAGGTCAACAAAACAGAGGCCAAAAATCACTTGATGTTTAACTTCTGAAAGTTGGCTCTTGCGATAGTTCCAGCTCACAAAAAAGAGGGAGTGATGCATCTACTGCCGACTGGCTGTCAGCCTTCTCTCTGTTTTCTTCTCACCTCCAGACACAAACACCTCCGCAGTCCCGAGAGCCTCTGCCCCCTCGTACCTCAGGAGAAAGTTGGGCTGTAGGTCAGATCCACCAGAACGGGCAAGTTTTCAGAACAATGTTGTATGGAGCAGGCTTATATTTTGTCAAGCTTAACAGTGATCCAAATGAGCTGTTTTAGATGATTAAAGGATTTATGTTAACAAGGAAACAAGAAAGTACCATCCAACCCCATTCTGCCATTCAACTGATGTGGTTAATTCTAACCTAGCTTCAAGTACTCATAACGCCTCTCATTAGCAAAGTATTTGACAGGAATTTTTATTTTATTCATTTTAAAAGACTTGGGTATTGCTGACAAGACCACCATTGATCGTCCAAACCTACTCTTCCTTGAGAACATGGAGGTGACCCACCAATTTGAACCACTTCAGACTGGTTGAGTTCCCTGGTTTGGAACCAGCGATGTTGAAGGAGCAGTCCATAAATGTCCACTCACAAGCAAGAGAAGATCGGCAGAATCTGGAAATCCAAGCAACCAGAGAAAACCTGCAGGATCTGGAAATACAAGTAACCGGAGAAAATTTGCAGATGTAAACACGAGGAATTCTGCAGATGCTGGAAATTCAAGCAACACACATCAAAGTTGCTGGTGAACGCAGCAGGCCAGGCAGCATCTCTAGGAAGAGGTACAGTCGACTTTTCGTGCCGAGATCCTTCGTCAGGACTAACTGAAGGAAGAGTGAGTAAGGGATTTGAAAGTGGGAGGGGGAGGGGGAGATCCAAAATGATAGGAGAAGACAGGAGGGGGAGGGATGGAGCCAAGAGCTGGACAGGTGATTGGCAAAAGGGATATGAGAGGATCCTGGGACAGGAGGCCCAGGGAGAAGGAAAAGGGGGAGGGGGGGAAAAAGCCCAGAGGATGGGCAAGGGGTATAGTCAGAGGGACAGAGGGAGAAAAAGGAGAGAGAGAGAAAGAATGTGTGTATATAAATAAATAATGGATGGGGTACGAGGGGGAGGTGGGGCATTAGCAGAAATTAGAGAAGTCAATGTTCATGCCATCAGGTTGGAGGCTACCCAGACGGAATATAAGGTGTTGTTCCTCCAACCTGAGTGTGGCTTCATCTTTACAATAGAGGAGGCCGTGGATAGACATATCAGAATGGGAATGGGATGTGGAATTAAAATGTGTGGCCACTGGGAGATCCTGCTTTCTCTGGCGGACAGAGCATTGCAGATGTTGGAAATCCAGGAAACAAGGGAAAAACTGCAGATGCTAAGGCAGTCCTGGCTGAAGGGTCTCGGCCCGAAACGTGGACTGTTTACTCTTTTCCATAGATGCTGGCTGGCCTGCTGAGTTCCTCCAGCATTTTGTGTGGGTTCCATAAATGCCCATGTCAGGATAGAGAAGGGCAATCAGCAGATTGTGGCATTCATATATGCCTCTTGTGGTGGCATATGTACAGATCATGGTGCTCACAGATGCCTCCTGCCCGTGACCTTCTTGGTGGCACAGGACTTGGCTTTGGGAGTTGTTATCAGAGCAGCCTGGGCAGGTAACTGCAGTGTGATTTTGTCGACAGTAGAGGCTGTGGCCACTGAGTACGAGAGGAAATGGATATCCCGGGTGGTGAGTGGGGTACCTTTTAAGTGGGCTACTTTGTCCTGGATGGAGTGTCTTGAGTGGGGCTGAGGCTGCACTCATCCAGGCAAGCGGACTGTATTCCATTACCACCTTGACTTGTGTCCTGT
Organism: Mobula hypostoma; assembly: GCF_963921235.1. Taxonomy (NCBI): domain Eukaryota; kingdom Metazoa; phylum Chordata; class Chondrichthyes; order Myliobatiformes; family Myliobatidae; genus Mobula; species Mobula hypostoma. Next base: position 106,064,767 of record NC_086107.1, read on the forward strand.
ATTGCTAGTTCCAGGATACTAGAGGGGCAGCAGAGTAGCACAGGGCGGTAGAAGGGAGAAACTCTCCCTGCCATGAACCTCCAAGCGCCGCCAACTCGCCAATGCAGCACCATTGGAAGCACCCGACCGCAGCGGACTCTGAGTCCGTCCGAAAACTTTGAGCCTCCGACCAGCCCCTCCAACACAGCCTCTCCGAGCACCATCCTCTGCCGAGCGCTTCGACCCTGCCCCGGCCGCCGAGCAACAAGCAAAGCCGAGGACTCGGGGCCTTCTCCTCCGGAGATTCCGGATCACACAGTAGCAGCAGCAGCGAAGCAGGCATTTCAGAAGTTTCTCCAGATGTTCCTCCGTGCTCTCACGTCCGTCTCCATCAAATCAGGATTGTGCACGGCACCCTACTTGACAAATAACAGACATCACCACCAGAGTGGCCGCTGTGAGCCGCGTCACGCCGCCATCTTCTCCTCCCGCCTGCATTAAATTTAATCTTAGAAGGTTAAAAGATTTGTCTTCTTTTGCACATTGGTTGTCAGTCTTTGTTGATGTATAGTTTTTCATCAATTTTAATTGTATTTCTTTATTTTTCTGTAAATACCCGCAAGAAAACAAATTTGAGGGAAGTATATGATAACATATACGTAATTAGATGATAAATTTTACTTTGATACCAAAGTTGTGAATTCCACAGACCCAGGTATATTCTACAAGTCCCAGCTCATCCTCGCACCCTTAGCCCAAAAAGCAAACTGCTGCAGGTTCCAGCACCTGTCTCCTGAAGAACACATGCTCCTGGCTAGATTGGTCAAAGCCAATAGAATGATTGACCAGACTGCCCCACCATCACTCATTCGATCCTGAACCCTGCCCCAGGCACTCTAGGATTAATGGGTCTTTCACCACCCAGCAATGACTTAAATCGGTGGTTCCTGTAGAAATCCCAGACAGAAAATTTAACCCTTATCTCTGTTTACTGACAAAAAAATTCTGCTTTTCTTTAAAGCTCTTCTAAAAAGGGAGAGTGGGTGGAGTGGAAACACAAGCTTGTCTGTGTGTGTGTGTTTTTTTAAATATATAAATGTTTTGGTTTGCAGTTTTATTTCTCTCTGATGTCTTTTCTTATTTATGTTCCGTCTGTTTCCTGAACCTGTGTGCCTATGACATTGCTGTAAGCAAATTTGTCCATTGTACCTGTACCTCACCATACTTGTGAACATAGTCATACACCAACACAGCATGGATACAGGCCTTCAACCCAACTAGTCGATGCCAAACATCGAACCCACCCATCTCGAACCAATTTCTTGCGTTCAGCCCAATATCCCTCCATGTACCTGAGCAAGTGCTTCTTAACTGGCTCTATTTCCTCAACCACTTCTTCTGGCAGCTCGTTCCACGCACTCACCATCCCCTGTGTGAGAAAATCACACATGGAGATTTACAAGGATGTTGCCAGGACTAGAGGCTGGTAATCTGGCACAACTAAATGCTGGAGGAACTCAACACTAATGAAGGGTCTTGACCTAAAGAGATAACTGCTCATTCCCCTCCATACATGCTGCCTTACCCGCTGAGTTTCTCCAGCATTTTGCACATGGTACCTTCTTTTATTTTTTGGTATTGGAGGTGGAAAATGAATCCCTTGTCCATCATGATTTGTCATGTGGCAAAACATCAGGATTATAACTAATGAGAGCCGGAAAACACAGCAGGGATCCTTGTAATTCTGGGCATCAGCCCCAAGAAGTGAAGTCAGATCCCAGAAAGAGAAAAAGTTGCTGTTTAAGCATCTCGCTGCGACCAAGCAACTGGTAAAGGGTGTGATTATGTGACTCAGGCATGGAGATCTTGAATCGGGCAGACTCTGGTCCAAATTAACTGCAGTCTCATTTTCTGTCAATACCCATAACAATGGCCCTCAGGTAGACAAAGATGCATAGTTCTACCCTAAAAGCTATCTGATAAAATGAGTTATCAAAGGCAGTGGGAGCATTGGTTTCTTGCTGGTGAATAGTCCAAGGTAACAATGCCATTGTAATAACCATCTTCCCATTTTCTGTCTGTAAACATCCAGATCTTGTTGTCCCAATTCCATCACAATTATGTTGTACCACGGTGCATTCAACTAGCCAGAATAATAGTTCAGACCAGACTAGATGGGCTGAAGAGACTTTTCTGTGTTGTAGTGTGCTGTGCCTCTATCCTTACAGCTTGTAGGTACAACCAACTTTCTAATGCAAATCACCAGTCAAAGAAATCTTAAACCTATTACTGACTCTCAAGTTACCTGTGAGATATATGACAATTGGTTTCGCTGCATCTTCACAGAGAAGAGTTATTCAAGTCACAGTCACACTAAGTGCATTGGGATCTAGAAGAGGAATCTCAATGTCAGAAATAAAAGATTTTTCTTGGAAATGGATCATTAAATCATATAGGGTCCAAGTGTAAGGGGGTTTCGACTTTTATGTTACTGTGGAGGCTAATTAAAATGGCGTCTTTGTCATGTTAATCTGGGGAATGCGGCTTTGTTGTGTTAAACGCTGAGAAAGTTTGCGCTAGCAGCTTGTTTTTGCTTTAGAGTGTGATAAGAGAGTGCTACTAACCAATTGGGATAGTTGTTATGGTTTTGGTGTATTTGAAGATACTGTATGCGCGGGGTTTTGGGTCAGAAGGCAGGAGAGCGAGACAGAGGATGGACGAGGTGCTGTGATGTCCGCTAACGGGGTCGGACCCCGAGGAGGGCGTTCGGCGAGGAGACGGAGACGGACTCGTGTGAAACATCTGATCGACCACCGTTGTTGGTCCCAGGCGGCCGGTCGAGGTGGTCCGAGGGGTCGCAGGGTGAAGAAGAAGGTCCTTGAGCTCCAATGGTTTTTGTGCACGAAGGGATTGAACTTTGATAAGTGTGGCGCCTTTTATTTTCCTTTTATATTTCATTCTCTTTTAATTATATAGTTCCAGTAATATCTATAAACTGTATATCATTTAATTGCATCTGGTGTATTGTCTGTTATTCGGGCGGGTTGGGGTACGTCACACAGCATCCACACAAATGAACTATCCAGTTTGCCGGGGCCGAGGCTGTTTCCCTAGACGACAGCGAGCCGAGCGACCCTGAGGGTGGCCGGGGGGGGGGCCACAAAAGGTATAATCCATCTCTCCCCCTGTATGCATGTCACCATGTCACACAGCCCCATCCTCTGCCTCCTCAGCACCGTCTGACCACTTTATTCCCTTGAATAGAAACTCCTACAAAAAGTAGTGAATACAGCCGGGTAAAGCCTTACCCGGGTACATCACCAGTAAAGCCTTCCCCACTATTGAGCACATCTACATGAAATCCTGTCGCAGCAAAGCAGCATCCATCATCATGGGCCCCTTCCACCCAGGTACACACTCTCTTCTCACTGCTACCATCAGGAGGAAGGTACAAGAGCCTCAGGACTCACACCGCCAAGTTCAGGAACAGTTACCACCCCTCAATCATCAAAGGAGATAGTGTCACTCGACTTGCCCCATCATCGAAATGTTCCCACAATCAGTGGGCTCACTTTCAAGGGCTCTTCATCGCATGTTCTCAATATTTATTATTTATTGTTATTGTTTCTTATTTTATGCAGGAAAAAAATATGATCGAAGTGACTTTGACTGTGGGATAATTGCGGTGCCAGACAGGGTGGTTTGAGTATCTCAGAAACTGACGATCTCCTGGGATTTTTGTGCACAACAGTCTCTGGATTTTACAAAGGAAGAGAAAACATCCAGTGGGCAGTAGTTCTGTGGGCAAAAACGCCTTTTTAATGAGAGAGGTCAGAGGAGATTGGCCAGACTAATTCAAGCTGACAAGAGGGTGACAGTAACTGGGATAGCTGCGTTTTACAACAGTGCTGTGCAGAACAACATCTCTGAATGCACATTTTGAACCTTGAGGTGGATGGCCACAGCAGCAGAAGACCACGTACATACACTCTATGGCCACTTTATCACAGAAGGTACCTAATGAAGTGGCCACTGAGTACATATATTGCACAAAAATTTAAAAAAAGTCATAAGTACTTTAAAATACCAGCTCACAGCGGCCACTCCGGTGGTGATGTCTGTTATTTGTCCAGTAGGGTGCCGTGCACAATCCTGATTTGATGGAGACGGACGTGAGAGTGCGGAGGAACATCTGGTGAAACTTCTGAAATGCCTGTTTCACTGCTGCTGCTACTGTGTGGTCCAGAATCTCCGGAGGGGAAGGCCCCGAGTCCTCGGCTTTGCTTGTTGCTTGGCGGCCGGGGCAGGGTCGAAGTGCTCGGCAGAGGATGGTGCTCGGAGAGGCTGTGTCGGAGGGGCTGGTCGGAAGCTCGAAGTTTCCAGACGGACTCAGAGTCCGCTGCGGTTGGGTGCTTCCAATGGTGCTGCAACGGCAAGTTTGCGGCGCTTGGAGGTTCATGGCAGGGAGAGTTTTTCTTCCTTCTACCGTCTGCGTGAGATGATGGGGCTATTGGGACTTTGAGACTTTTTTTTTTACCGTGCCCATGGTCTGCTCTTTATCAAATTACGGTATTGCTTTGCATTGTTTTAACTATATGTTATAATTATGTGGTTTTGTCAGTTTTCGTCTTGGTTTGTCCTGTGTTTCTTATGATATAATTCTGGAAGAACGTTGTATCATTTTTTAATGCACACATTTCTAAATGACAATAAACGAGGACTGAGTGTCCTCATAATCTAATCTAAAAATATTTTAATAGCACCACTGCCACTTTTGTGGGCCGCTGTGGTGATACAACCTTTCATTGTCTGGGGGGCTTCCCCACCAGACTCAGCCCTATATTCAAGATTCAAAAACTTTATTGTCATTCTAACCGTACATCAGCTCTGCAGGGCAGAATGAGACAGCATTTCTCAGGAGCAGTGCAATCATAACATAACAAACGCAAGACTAAATAATAAACATAACATTAAATAGTAAAACACAACAGCCGCATGTCAGTTAAAATCAGTTATAAGTGTCCAGTGCAAGTTAAGAGTGTCCAAAGCAGAGTCAGGTGGAGCAGCTATTTAGCAGTCTGACTGCCTGTGGGAGGAAGCTGTTTAGTAGCCTTGTGGTTTTAGTTTTGATGCTCCTGTAATGTTTGCCTGATGGCAGAAGAACAAACAGTTCATGGAGAGGGTGTGAGGGGTCTTTAATGATGTACCGTGTCTTCTGGAGGCATCGACTCTGAAAGAGGTCTTGGACAGAAGGTAGGGAGACCCCAGTAACCTTCTCTGCTCCCCTAACCACCCTCTGTAAGGCTTTTTTGTCGACAGCACTGCAGCTGGAGTACCAGGTTGTGATGCAAAAGGTCGGCACACTCTCTTTCTGTAGTGGAATGGCACTAGTGCTCTTCCCCACGGACCTTTTGTACTCAGCAGTCTGAGTTTCCGCCGGTACCCCTGCACCAAGGGTCGTGTCAGTCAGCGGTATCCCTATGCGGACTTCTCACTGTCTGTGAGCAACACGCACACACAAAACACTGGCGGGACTCAGCAGGTCAGGCAGCATCTATGGAGGGGAATAAATGGTTGAGGTTTCGGGCCAGCACTCTCCAGGACTGTTCACTTCCCTCTTTTGGGGGTGCCTGACTTGCAGAGTCCCTTCAGCGTTTTCTGTGTTTTGCTCAAAATTCATAGCATCTGCAGAAACTCTAGTGTCACCGTCCCCGAGGTATCTTGGGATGTTAAGGGTGCTACACAGAGGAAGGTTTGTTCGTACTTACTGACAGATAATACGCCAAATCTTCATTACCCCAGGACAGAACTGGCACTAATACTTAAACTTGCTGACAAATGTTTTTAATTAAAAAAGGAAGTCCATTTTTCTAAGCTATTAGTGCTATGTTCATAGTGCGGACTGCTAGCACGAAGTTGATATCGAGAGCAATATCTCAGTTCAATTTGCTCCACCATTAACAGTCATCCCTCCAGCAGGAGCTACTGATTATGGGAAGTTGGGACTCCAGCTGGAATTGTGGAATGGTTGAGAAACGCGGGTACAGATGGAGAAGCTGTGACCCGATTTTGATTTGCTCGGACTTGCAGACCAGGAGGTGATGGTGTAACCACAGAGTGTACGTGTCCAGTCTCAGGCAAACCATCCGACAACTAAGTGTGACAGTTGTACACAGTTCCTCGTTCTCAGTTAAAGAGGAACTCAACAGAGTAATTTGAGTTGTTTGTATTCACGGTGTTCCTAACCGCCTTCATCCTCTATAACCCTCTATCTCTGTAACCTCTTACGATCCCCACTATCCTCTCTATAACCTCCTCCAACTTCCACAAGCTTCTCCATCTCTGTAACCTCCTCCAAGCCGGACAATTCTCCATCTTTCAAACAAGAGAGACTCTGCTGGGAATCCAAGAAACGCACACAAAATGCTGGCGGATCCCAGCAGGCCAGGCAGCATCTACGGAAAAAAGTACAGTCGACATTTCAGGCCAAGACCCTTCAGCAGGACTGGAGATAAAAAAGATGAGGAATAGATTTAAAAGATGTGGGGGGGAGAGATAAATAAGGTGATAGGTGAAACTGGGAGGGGAAGGATGAAGTGAAGAGCTGGGAAGTTGGTTGGTGACAGAGATACAGGGCTGGAGAAAAGAGACTCTGATAGGAGAGGACAGAAGGCCATGGAAAGGGGGGGGGAGGGGAAGCACCAGAGGAAGGCGATGGGCAGGCAAGGAGATTAGGTGAGAGCGGGCAAAGGGGATGGGTCTGGTGAAGAAGAGGGCAGGGTGCAGGCGTCATTACTGGAAGTTCGAGAAATTGATGTGCATGCCATCCGGTTGGAGGCTACCCAGGCAGAATATGAGGTTGTCCTCCAACCTGAGTGTGGCCTCATCGCGACAGTAGAGGAGGATTGACGTATCGGAATGGGAATGAGAAGTGGAATTAAAATGGTTGGCCACCGGGAGATCCCCTTTGTTCTGGTGGACGGAGTGTAGATGCTCGGCGAAATGGTCTCCCAGTCTACGTCGGGTCTCACTAATATACAGGAAGCCACACCGGGAGCACTGGACACAGCATATGATACCAAAAGACTCACAGGTGAAGTGTCGCCTCACCTGGAAGGACTGTTTGGGGCCCTGGATGGTAGTGAGAGAGGAGGTGTGGAGGCAGGTGATGGAACCTTCTCCGATCCAGACAATTCTCCATCTCCTAGACCTCCTCCACCCCTGCAACCCCCAACCACTATAACCCTCTCTATCTCTGTAACTTCTTCCAACACCAACAAACCTCTTATCACCTCCAAATCCTGCAGCCCTCATATCTCAGTAGCCTCCTCCAACCCTATCTCTGTAATGGCCTCCACCCTCTATACCCTCTCCATCTCTGTAACTGCTCTAGACGTTAGAAGCCGTTTCACTCTTCGACCTCTGTCAACCATTACACCCACTGTATACTTAAGCATGCTGAGTCGTAGAATTATGCAGGATGGCAACAGGTTATTCGTCCCACAGTGTTTATGTCAAACAGTGAGCACTTGTCCGTCTCAATCCCATCATCCAGAACTTGGACTGTAGCCTCCAAAGCCTGGCTGATTCAGTGTTCAATGCCGCCATTGCCCTGCTCTCTCAGGGAATGCTCCAGTCCCCACTAGATCTTCTAGTCTTTACACTAACTCATTGCTCTCCAGTTTTATCTACTCTACTCTGAGGAAATGTTTCCTGCAGTCAAAATCTATCTATACCAATCATAATATTATAAACCTCAATCATGAGCCTTCTTAATCTCTTACATTCCAGGGGAAATGAAGCCAGCCTGTCCCGTCTCTGGAAAACTCCAACCCCAGCAATGTTCAAAGTTCCAAAATTCCAAAGTACATTCATTATCAAAGTGTGTATTCATTATACAACCTTGAGATTCAACCCCTAACAGGCAGTCACTAAGCAAAAAAACCCAAAAGATCCCATTAAAAAAAGACCGTCAAAGATCCAATGTGCAGAGAAAAAAAGAACAAATCATGTAAACAATGAACACCAGCAAATATTGTTCTGAACTGAAGCCCACAAAGAGAGCAGGTCTATTGATCCTTAGTTCAGCTTAGAGCAGAGTAACAAGCTAAACTGGCCTGACCCTGGCCTTGGGCACCAATACCCTGATCTTTTCAATCTGGCCCGGCGCCTAAATCATCGTCCAAACATCGGGTTCAGTCGCTTCAATACGCCCTTGTTGCTTAGAACCCGCCTCTTCGATTCAGCCTGTATCCGACCTTTCCAATTCGGCCCTGCACTTAAATCGATCGAACCTCGGGTCTTCCTCACCCTCGACGATAGGCCCATAGTCTCGTCACGGTTCTGCCACATCAAATTGCCTCCAGGTCCAAAGAAAAGCTACAGACTATTCTTTACGGTGATCGTTTGCCAGAAAAAGAGTGATCAACAAGGTACTTGGTTGTTGCCTGGATTGGAGAGCATGCCTTATGAGAAAAGGCTGAGTGAACTTTGCCTTTTCTCCTTGGAGCGACAGAGGATGAGAGGTGACCTGATAGAGGTGCTGAGAGGCATTGATCGTGTGGATAGCCAGAGGCTTTTTCCCAGGGCTGAAATGGCTAACACGAGAGGGCACAGTTTTAAGGTGCCTGGAAGTAGGTACAAGGGGGACGTAAGAGGCAAGCTTTTCCCCACACAGGGAGAGTGGTGGGTTTGTGGAACATACTGCCAGCGGCGGTGGTGGAAGCGGATATAATAGGGTCTTTTAAGAGCCTCTTAGGTAGGTACGTGGAGCTTAGAAAAATAGAGGGCTATGCGGTAGGGAAATTCTAGGCAGCTTCTGGAGTAGGTTACATGATCGGCACAACATTGTGGGCCGAAGGGCCTGTAACGTGCTGTAGATTTCTAAGTTTCTATGCTTTTCCTTGTTTCATTAGTCATCAACCGGAAGTCACCAAGATTCAGCACTCCAAGATGGGTCTTGAAATGCATTTTCTTCCGTCCTTTATCGAAAGTGCCAACATTGGGTGCCTTTGGTAGAAGGTGTCAGTAGATTCTATGCCCAGCAGGCACATTCTCTGAGCTGACAGGTTCCCCTGGAGGCTGCCGTCAGGGCTGTATGGAACACTCTGATCAAATGTAAGGCAGAGTTGTGGAACATGGTTTTCTGTCTGGTCTTGTTTTCTGAAAAGCTGTATCTGTTCAAGTTAACGCTGAAACATAGGAAAACATAGAAAATAGGTGCAGGAGTAGGCCATTCGGCCCTTTGAGCCTGCACCGCCATTTATTATGGTCATGGCTGATCATCCAACTCAGAACCCTGCCCCAGCCTTCCCTCCATACCCCCTGATCCCCGTAGCCACAAGGGCCATATCTAACTCCCTCTTAAATATAGCCAATGAACTGGCCTCAACTGTTTCCTGTGGCAGAGAATTCCACAGATTCACCACTCTCTGTGTGAAGAAGTTTTTCCTAATCTCAGTCCTAAAAGGTTTCCCCCTTATCCTCAAACTGTGACCCCTCGTTCTGGACTTCCCCAACATCGGGAACAATCCCCCTGCATCTAGCCTGTCCAATCCCTTTAGGATTTTATACGTTTCAATCAGATTCCCCCTCAATCTTCTAAATTCCAACGAGTACAAGCCCAGTTCATCCAGTCTTTCTTCATATGAAAGTCCTGCCATCCCAGGAATCAATCTGGTGAACCTTCTTTGTACTCCCTCTATGGCAAGGATGCCTTTCCTCAGATTAGGGGACCAAAACCGCACACAATACTCCAGGTGTGGTCTCACCAAGGCCTTGTACAACTGCAGTAGTACCTCCCTGCTCCTGTACTCGAATCCTCTCGCTATAAATGCCAGCATACCATTCGCCTTTTTCACCGCCTGCTGTACCTGCATGCCCACTTTCAATGACTGGTGTGTAATGACACCCAGGTCTCGTTGCACCTCCCCTTTTCCTAATCGGCCACCATTCAGATAATAATCTGTTTTCCTATTTTTGCCACCAAAGTGGATAACTTCACATTTATCCACATTAAATTGCATCTGCCATGAATTTGCCCACTCACCCAACCTATCCAAGTCACCCTGCATCCTCTTAGCATCCTCCTCACAGCTAACACTGCCACCCAGCTTCGTGTCATCCGCAAACTTGGAGATGCTGCATTTAATTCCCTCATCCAAGTCATTAATATATATTGTAAACAACTGGGGTCCCAGCACTGAGCCTTGCGGTACCCCACTAGTCGTATGAATTGGGAGCAGATTTAGCCACTCAGCCCATCGAATCCATTCTGTCATGATAAATACTCTGGCTTGATAAAGGTACATGAATTGACAGAGGTGTACATGATAAGAGGCATAAATAGAGTGGACAGCCAGTGCCTTTGGTTGGACAGAGTAGATGTGGAAAGGTTGTTTCCCTTGGTGGGTGAGTCCAGGACAAGAGGCCATAGTCTTAGAATTAGAGGGTACCCAGTTAAAACAGAGATGAGGAGAAATTTTTTTAGCCAGAGGGTCGTGGATTTGTGGAATTCGTTGCCACATACAGCTGTGGAGGCCCGATCATTGAGGGTGTTTAAGGAGGAGATTGACAGGTATCTAATTAGTCAGGGTATCAAGGGATATGGGGAAAAAGACGGAAATTGGAACTAGATGAGTGAATAGTTTAGCTCATGGGGGAGCTGCGGAGCAGACTCGATGGGCCAAATGGCCTACTTCTGCTCCTTTGTCTTGTGTGATCTTGTGATCTTTTTCCCCATGGCAGAAATGGCTAATATGAGCAGACGTAATTTTAAGGTGATTTGAGGAATGTATAGTGGGGGGCAGGGGTGGAAAGAGGAGAAATATCAGGCAGGGTCTGCAATTGCTCAGCCGGGGGCAATAGTAGAAGCTGGTACATTAGGGAGATTTAAGAGACTCTTAGAAAGACTCGTGGATGAACGAAAAATGCAGGGCTTTGTAGGATTAAGGGTCAGATTGATCTTGGAGTGGGTTAAAAGGTCATTGTGGGCTGAAGGGATTGTTTTATGCCACCCAACAATCATGCCTAATTTGATTGTAATCTCACCTCCATATTCTCACTGACCTGCTTTCATAATGTTCGGAGACTATTTCTAGATAAATCCGGAGATTTCTATGACTCCTCGTTCTTAAACGGTGATCCCCTAGTTTCAGGTTTCTTCACAAGAGGATTGGTTTTTTCTGCACGCAACTGTCAGGACTTCCCAAGATCCAAAATGTTTCGAACAAGTCCCCTCTTTCTTCCACACTCCAGCTGATACAGGCCTAGCCTATTCGACCTTTCTTCCCAAGATGCACCACCCACTCTAGGTGTTAGCCTAATAAGTGAAAACCAAAAGGACTTAAGATACTGGAAATCTGAAGTAAAAGCAGAAAATGTGGAAACACTAAGCCTATTTGCAGTATCTGCAGAAAGAGTGTTTCCAATTTCCTCTATTGTTATTAGTCTGGTAAATATTCCCTGATTGTGTATTTTCTCACCAGATCCCTTGGCACCTCATGGCTTTGTAACCTCCCATCAGTTAAATGCTTCTTTAACTTTCCCAACATTTTCCTACATTTATACTAATTTGTTCAAACCTTGCTGTCTCATTGGACGATGTGGCTTTGGAGCCTTCTAATTCCTCCTCAACACCTATCCCCTTTCACCTTGGCATGGGCGTGGAATGATGGGTGCAGGTTCAACTGCTATATTTAAAAGAAGTTTGGATAAGTACATGAATGGAAGAAAGGGTATGGAGTGCTGGTCAATGGGGCTGAGCAGAACAATAGTTTAGCATGGACTAGATGGGCTGAAGGGCCTGTTTCTGTGCTTTAGTGTTCTGATTCTACAGTAATCCATATAAATTTTAAAACAATGTGGACCCAACACCAGCCCTCGGACACACACTCGTTAACCTTGACGACCAGAAAAAGACTAATTTATTTTCTGTTTCCTGTTAGCCACTCAATATATCCACACTATTATGTTCTCTTTCACACCTAACTTGAAGTGTAAGCATCCACAAGATGCTGGAGGAACTCAGCATCTATGTAAAAAGAGTAAACAGTCGACGCTTTGGGCCGAGACCCTTCGTCAGGACTAGAAAGGAAGGCGAGAAGTCAGAGTAAGAATGTGGAGGGAGGGGACGAAGAAATACAAGGTGGGACATGATAGGTGAAACTGGGAGAGGGGAGGGGTGAGGTAAAGAGCTGGGAAGTTCTTTCATGAAAGGGATAAAGGGCTGGAGAAGAGGGAAATCTGATAGGAGAGGACAGAAGATCATGGAAGGATGGGAAGGGGAAGGAGCATCAGGGGGAGGCAATGGGCAGGTAAAAGAAGGCATGAGAGAAAAACAGGAACAGGCAATGGTGAAGGAGAGGAGTGTGGGCAATTACCAGAAGCTGGAAAAATCAATGTTCACGCCATCAGGTTGGAGGCAGATGAGAGATGAGGTGTTGTTCCCGAAACCTCGACTGTTTACTCTTTTCCATAGATGCTGCCTGGCCTGCTGCGTTCCTCCAGCATTAGTGTGTAGTTGCTTCGGATTTCCTAATCACAGGACAATTTACAATGACTTATTAACCTACTGGTACATCTTTGGACTGTGGGAGGAAACCAGATCACCTGGAGGGAACACAGAGTCACACGGAGAACACTCTAACTCCTTACAGGCAGCGGCGGGAATTGAACCCTGGTTTGCCTGTACTGTAATGCATTGTGTTAACCACTACCCAAACGTGCAGTCCCACTACTTTTGATGAAGTAATTGCATTTACTACTTTCTAATCTAATAGCTCAAATCTAGGGAATTTTGGAAAATTAAAACTGATTTTCTCATTAGCCTCTTCTTTTAAGATCCTGCCGTGAAATTCATCAGGACCCTGAGATTTATCAGTCTAAATCTCCAACAATTTTTTCAATAAGCTCCATGGTGATTATAGGTAATTTTCCTCCCTTCCTACTCTTGATTTGCAGGTTTTCTAGGCTATTACTTTTACTCTCTATGGTAAAGACTGAGGACTAATACATGTATAATTTATCTGACTTCTCGACTTTTCCATTAATTCAAAAACTTGCATTAACTCTTCTGTTTTAAATATTTCACATGGTAGTTTTATGACTGATTCCTTAAGGTTATTATAGCCAGGAGTAATAATGGAAGAAGCTAACACTACCTATTAAATGCTCCCAAAGGCATGTGCCCTCAAATAGCCTCTGACAACCAAGTCCAGCTCCTGGCTCTCACGTGTGACTTACCTACCAAGCCTGGTGGAACCATGTCCACTTAAAGGAGAAGGAGTAAAGGCGGGTGACTGGCACCTTAAAACCAGTCACTTCAGGCCTCGTCAACCACAATTGGCTGCTCATCTAGAAGGAAAACTCTGATCTCAAACATCCGCCGCCTTGCGGCTATACCCACTCACGGGGGAGGGCTTTGGGAGTAAACCTAAAGGATAAAATCCAGAGCTGGAGTCCCCAAGGCATCCTATGTTAAGTCAACACTGACCGGCAACTCCTGTGAAGCAGCTGGTGCCAAACTGTATCGGGGTCTGCCATTCCTTTGGGTTCATCAGATGCATGGAGTGGGTGAGCTTGCTACACAGACAACAGCTTGCTCTCCATATTGTACTGCCCAGGCCTGTGTACCTAGACAACTAGGACGCAACATCCATGGCCGACCCTAATCGATACAGGCCTCAGTTTTATCTTTAGCTTTATCTGAAACTTATTTTGACTCATTAACATTTTATTTACACTTTGCTGCTCTTTATATACTGTCCAGCCCATCTTTGCTGGGTCTAATGTAAATAAATCAGACTGTCCTATCTGGTTCACTATTCTCCTTTGGGGGGGTGGGGGGTGGAATCTGTGCTGACATGGTCTGCATCTAAATGTGATTCCAGCTCCACATTATTCTCATAAATGTCCTCTGAAGCCTTGCGGTTGTATTGACATTTCAAGGTACCTCACACCACCTTCATGATAGGCAAGATACTCTTACCCTGAGAAATAACCTCCCCAACATGACTGAAGCTTAACTCATCCCAGACCTAGAAACATAGTTGTACAGCATGAAAACAGACCCTTCAGCCCAACTTGTCTGTGTCGGCCAAAGATGCCTTTCTGGGCTAATCCTATTTGCCTACATTAGGCCCATATCCCTCTAAACCTCTCCAATCCATGAACCTGCTCAAGTGTCTTTGTAATTGCACCCACCTCGTTCCATCTATCCACCACCCTCTACACGAGGGCAAGGCTCATTCCAATCCTGACTATTCCCACACACATTCATGTCAAGGTGACAGACTGTTTGGGATTAGTAAAAATCTGTGAGGAAAGGGCAAGACGACTTCCATGGAGATGTTCAGCTCATGAACAAAGACACCAGATCCAGGAAATATGCCCACTGATGTCACATCCGTTAAAGCGAAGCACAGCAGCTGACTGGCAGTGAGTTGGGATTAGAAATCCCAATTTGGGATTGGGTGTACACTCCAGACAAACCCTTTTCCCCAATCATTTACCCTTGGACCATTATTTACCCATCACGTAGTCTTACCCTCTGCTTGTAACCCGAGATTGTATTGTACCCTGTACCTTCAGACTGCATTGATTTGTGTCTTCACCCTCAGACCCTGTATCAATATTCTGCAACCCATGTTCTTCACTATGTTCAAACCATGTTACCTCACAGCTGTTCCTTAAAACCCCAACTCTAAGGCTATGTACCCCTGATCTATACCACCTTACCCACCCATGTGTCCTCTTACTGACTGCATGGACGATTTTTCTCCTTTTTAAGCCAGAACATGTACCCAAAGAATATGTACTCCAGACTATAACCGTAAACAGATTGGACAAACTTGGGTTGCTTTCTCTGGAAGCTGAGGGGAGATCTGAGAGGTAGGGTAGACAATCAAGAGTCTAGCTCCTAGGATGGAGATGACAAATACTGGAGGATATTGTTTTAAGGTGAGGGAGTGGAGACGTTATTTTTTTAAAACATAGATGCTGCTGCTGGTGAAAGCAGGCACATAGTAACATGCGAATCCAAATTGTTGTGCTCAAATCCATTTGGTCTTGATCAACACCATTTTCAATCCTCCAAAAACATTGTACCTATCTAATTCAGGTCTCTTCAGCATCTGATTTTACCACTTCATCATGGATAATTTGCTGTCAACTGCCAAGACATACCTCTAACTCTAGATCACCATCATTATGTGCCATGTCATATAACATGGGAGATCGTAGTCTCCATGACCATGATTGTTCTTGGCTAATTTTTTTCTGCAGAAGTGATTTGTCATTGCCTTCTTCTGGGCAGAGTCTTTACAAGACAGGTGACCCCTCTAACTCTCTTTTAATGCTCCGTTAAATGCTGCATCCTAATACAGGGGGACGTCAACTCCCCTAATGCAAGTTCAGAATAACAACAATCTCAATGCACCAGCACGTGCTACAGGGCATTTTATAATGCAGATAACAAGCTGTTAATCCTCCAAGAGGGCCACAACTTTGTCACATTTTGGAGGCTTGCGTGCCTCAATGACCTGGAGAGCGATATTCGCTGGAGTCAGGGCTTTATGCTTTGGCTCTTGGTAGGGTCACCCATACCAAACAGGTCAAAGGGTAGAGGCCAGACTAAGAGTGGTTCACTGGTCCTCCAGGTTCAGGAGTTCAGCTCAGGGCCAACAACGCTGACTGATAAAACAAAATTGCTGTGGAAGCAGCAACGAAGAATCCTTCTACACCTGAGTGCACCATATTTCTGTGTCTCCAAGACTGACAGTAGTGAAAACCAAGAGAAGTTACTGACGCGCTGAAGGAAGCCCTGAACCCCACAAAAGACGGAGGACCTTCATTGCTGCCCTAAATGCCAGCAGCATAATAAGCAGCAAGTACAAGCTGTTAATGAAAACATGGACTGGTTCTGTTGAAGGAACACACGCACGATCACACAGCCTGATTGCAGGATAAGTCCCACAGAATATAATAAAGCTACCATTCAATTTTTTTATTAAAACATGTAAGAGCATTTCTATCACAAGAAAGTTCTTTTTTTTAAAAAAAGGAAGTAGTTCTAAACAAGCTAATGAAGTATTTTTCTCTAAGGCTTGTATTTCCGACCCCAGAACAGGTAATGTGAAATGGACAGGATTTTTATCTCCCCTCCCAATTTCTTCCTCCATCTGGTTCCTACAAGTTGCAGAATAAAAATGTAAATATATCTAAACCTCATGTAGTGTTATTAGGACAAACAGCTAGGAGGACTAAGCCACGTTTCATTTGCCAGTCAGAATATAAAGTTTACCACTATTCTCCTTTCCTCCACCTCAATAATGTTAATAGCTTCTGCCAGATCCACTAAAATCTAGAAGCTGTGGCTCCTCTGACAACCATGTGGTATGGTGAAAATTCGGCTTCCGGTAACTTGGCAGGAAAATCCATTCCTTGCAGCCATGCGATGATGGCAATATGATTTAAGATTTTTTCAGGAAAGCATTGTACTTCTGTGGATTATTCAACTTGCTACTGCTCCAGTCACATTAATATTTCAGCATCTCAACAGAATAACCCATTAAACCGTTTTTGACTTTTTTTTTGTATGTTATCTTAAAAACAGGGAAATAAAAATACTTTAGTCCTCATTCCTGCAGCTCTTGCAACCCTAAAAAGTCCTTTCAATCGTTGAAATGTCCACTTGCAGAACTTATCATCAGTGACGATTTACTGACGTACAGCTGGATTTGGAGAACGGAGAGAAGGGAGGTTCATTGCTGCTGCTTCACACACAGTTCTTCAGTTATGTGCACTTCCACACACACACTGCCATGTTGCCCCCGAAATACATGTATAGAATGTTCTTCATCTCATGGGTGACTTCAAACCCAAACCCTTCACCGACCACAACGTGCCAGGAAGCTCCAAACCTCTTGTCCATGGTTTCTTTGATCATTTTGGCTGCAGTCTATGAAAAACAGAAAATAAGTTTAGGAAAAGAATAGGAAAATAGGTTACCAAGATGGCACCGGCGAACCTCAGCAAAATTCTGTGGGCTACATACAGTACTGCTAAATATACCTCTTTTGAATTACTCTCACTGCAATCAATGCGCAGCATGCAATTTCCCTTTAAGCAATGTACTTTTAAATCAACTTAATGATCTAGAGGTTTCACAATCTTCCGAAAGAATCAGCAAGCAGGTATGGCACCTTTTAAGCAACAGAAGTTCATTGCCATGGCCGGATGCAGGGCAGGAAGAGGGACTCCAAGCCAAGCTGAAACACAGGAATGAGACCTCCTCTATCCAGCATCTTGCTAGCAAATATGCAGTTGCTGGAGAAAAAAAATTGAGGACCTGAGGGCAAGATTGCTTGTGTTGAAAGGAAATGAGATTGTTGTGTTCTATGTTTAACCGAGACATGGCTTACTCCCAGCACACCACATCTGGCGATCAGACTTGAAGGCTTCCCAATTCACAGGATGGATTGAACTGCTGATTCAGAAAAAGCAAAAGGTGGAGGTGTGTGTGTATTTCATGATAAACTCTCAGTAGTACTCAGATGTGGCAGTTCTGTTGAAAGCACGTTTCCTGACCTTGAAAACCTGTGGTAGAAATGGTTAAAACTAGTGTATGATGGGATACCTGACCATTCTGGAACAGCTGGGCTTAAAAGATTGCTGATGCGTGTTGAGAATAATCTAGGATGATAAGCATAGTACCAGAAACTCCAATAAATAAGATACTAGATCCCTGGAACCAGCAGGGAGGATGCGTCTGGGGGTAAATTCTAAGTCCTGATACCAGGAAGCAGGAACAACTGTTAGACTCGCGCTGAGAGATTACTGACGTCTTTTAAATGATTGATCACGTACTGACCGTGGGATGCCAAAGTTATGTGAAGTTGTTTGTCTTGCTGTATAAATATGAGCTTTGTACAACCTAAAAATCAGAGTTCTGGTGGCAGTGGAGACTGCTGCAGACTCTCCATGATATTATATTAATAAACTCTTAAAACGAAACTCAAAGTCACTCTGGTGTTCTTAGTTAGTGTTTCCACGACAACACCTAATGATCAAATGCGTTCCATTCTATTTACTTAGGGAGTTCTCATCTGTGATCCTCACTGGAGTTTACATGCCACCAGTGGCCAAGCACCTGAGATACTGCATGATGCCATCTCCAAACAATCATCACTCCATCCTGATGCATTTCAAATCATAGTCACGGACTTCAAACAGGCTTGTTTAAAGAAATCCCTGCCCAATCACCATCTCATATAACCTGTAGCACCAGAGGACCCCACACACTAGACCATTGTTTATGCAAGATAAGGAATGCCTACCCAGACCACATTTCGGAAAATTTGATCACTTGGCTATCCATCTTCTACCTGAAAACAGGCAGAGGCTAAAGAGCAAAGCTCCAGAGATTAGGACAACAAAGAGGTGGTCGTGGGGAGCAAAGGAGCATGCATCATGTTGATCTTTATCGACTACAGGCATAGTATGATCTTTACTGACCACACTCCTCTGACCTCTCTAATAAACAAGGCATGTTTTGCCCACAGAACTGCCGCTCACTGGATTTTTTTTTTTGTTTGTCACACCATAGAGACTGTTGTGCATGAAAATGCCAGGAGATCAGCAGTTTCTGAGAGATTCAATCCACCTCATCTGGAACCAACAATCATTTCACTTAGATCACATTTCTTCCCCATTCCAATGTTTGGTCTGAACAATTGAACCACTTGACCATGTCCGCATGCTTTAATGCATTGAGTTGCTGCCACATGATTGACTAATTATATATTTGCATTAACAAAGTGTACTTAATAAAGTGGCCATTGAATGTATGTTATGGGCCCTGTCAGGGAGACAATGCAATGATAGAGGGCAGTTAAAGATGGAGGAACAGTGACACCAAAAAGAACAACAGTCTACAAATCAGAGAATTTGAATAAATCAAGGACAGTGGACGCAGACAGACTAATTGTTTTTGTTCTTGCTGTGTTCTTGGAGATGGAGGTGGCAATTTTGTGAAGACACTCAGTTTTCCATTTTGTGAGCTTGAATTGTTAGGCTTGATCAGGGTTTTAAAGAAGACAATGATGCTCCAGGTAATCTGCTGGACTAGAGATCACTTCCAAATAAGAAGTTACTTGTGAGATGTTCTTTGGTTGGATATGACATGCAGGTTTGTGAATGTTGGGGTTGGTGCCTGCCTGGAGTGATTCGAACTTGTTGCTGATTGAGTACAAAGAACCATTAATTATCGACTGTCACTTGATGGGAAGAGGGCAATAAATGGATGCTGGCTTGGAGCAGAGCCAATAACAAGGTGTTAAAGGACAGACACATAACCTGAGGCCAACGACACCAGAATGCAATATTTGAATTGATAAGGAATGGATATAAAAGTGGACGCTGTGTGTGTGCTGGCAGCAGTAACTTCGAAGAATAACCATCGCAGATACAAGCATCAGCGACCCTGTGTGGAACGTGTGGCAACTGAATCAGGTCTACCAGGAACGCCTAGCCAGCGTAGACTCCTTTGCCCATGTAATACCTTTGCCTATTCAGGAGAGTCAGGGATACTTAGTCGGCGTCCACACAGGTTATTTAGTTTATGAATTCACGTACTTGTTAGGTTAACCAACAAAGGTGGTTGTTGGTAAATACAGATCTCTCTGTGCCTCTCTGATCGTTATTACAAGGGGTGATTCTTATAACATGCCTTCCCACACAAACACAATGACTCTGGAAATACAGCCATCTAAATCAGCCCATGGTCAACAATTTAGAACCCTTAACAACCAACCCCATTATAGCAGTATGAGTGGCACACCAGCGTGGCGATTCGTGCAATGCTTTACAGCACCAGCTGTAAGATCAGGGTTCAATTTCTGCTGCTGTCTGCAGGTTTGCACATTCCTTCCTATAGGTGCCCCAGTTTCCTGCCACTTTGAAGTTGTGGGCATCCCATGTTGGCGTCAGAAGCGTGCAGCAGCTGCGGGCTGCTCAGCACGATCCTCACTGGTTTGATTTAATACAAAATAATGCATTTCACTGTGTTTTCATGTAAATGTGACAAATAAAGCTAATCTGTAGCAGTACAAGAACCAATACCACTCTACTTGGGGGAAGGAGGATTATCAGTAACAGCAACACGCAGAAAACAAATGAAGATAAGGACCGATTAAGTGGCAAAAATATAAATGTCAATACATTAAAATGATGGATTGAGAGGTGCAAACCATTACGTTTTGGATGGAGTTAGCAACCATCACAGCTCAGTCCCTCATAGGAAAGGCCCTCCCCACCATTCAGCACATCTACACAGGGAGTGTTGTCACAAAAAAGCAGCATCCATCATCAAGGAGTCCCACCTTCCAGGCCAGGCTCTCTTCTCACTGCTGCCATCGGGAAGGAGGTACAGGAGCCTTGGGTCTCACACCACTCGGTTCCCTTCAACCTTCAGGCTCCTGAACCAGGGTGGGTAACTTCACTCACCACAGCACTGAACTGATCCCACAACCTATGGGCTCATTTTCAAGAACTTCAAAACTCATGTTCTCTGTATTACTTATTTATTACTTGTTTTTGAATTTTCACAGTTTTGTACATCAGTTGTGTGACAGTCTTTATGTGTAGCTTTTCCACTGATTCTATTATATTTCTCAGTTCTGTGAATGCCTGCAAGAAAATGAGTGAGCCGTACAGTATATGGTGACATATACATACTTTAAGAATACATTTATTTTGAACTTTGCATTTTATTCTCCTTGGCAAGCAGCAGCACAGTTCAGTTCATGTGATCACTATTTTCTCCTTTTGAAGAATACACAGAATTGGTGTTGTGGCAAAGTTCTACATGCTGGCAGCCTATTTCACCAGGAAGGACATCATGAGAGACTTTTCAGACACCTTGAAGCAACGTGAGGAGGAGTACCATCCCACCCACAAAAAATGCCTCATGAGAACTTGACAGACTCACCTCATTATTTGCAGAATATTTTTCGCAAGCCGTGACACACAGTTCCATCGTCTCAACTTTCATTTCCTCTGGCATATCGCAATGCTGGAAACAAAGGACTGGGATGAGTAGGACATTCTTCTGAGCCAACAAAACTTTGGAATTCTGTACCTCACAGGTATTAAGGCTGCATTATTCAACATATTCAAGGTTTTTTTTCTGTTTTTGAGAATGAAAGATTTGAAGATCACATCAACCACAAGCAGAGCTAGTTTTATGTATTTATTTAGAGATACAACACGTAATAGGCCCTTTCAGTCCTTCAAGCCGTGCTGCCCCACAAACCAGATTTAACCCTAACCTAATCACAGGACAATTTGCAATAACCAATTAACTGACTGGTGCACTTTTTGACTATAGGAGGAAACCGGAAGACCGTGGAAAAGACCCACACATTTCACGGGGAGGATGTACACAGATTCCTTGTAGACGACATCAGAATTGAACTCCAAACTCTAACAACCCAAGCTGTAATAGCGTTCCGCTATACGCCACCATGGCACCCCAAAAAGCAGAACAGACTCAAGGGCTGTATAGACTGCTTGATTGTCATTACCTTGCTTTGAAGAACTTAAAATCAGCTTTCAATGAGGTGAAAACTCTTCTGGGATTGAAGCCACAACTAATCTCTACAATGATCTCATTTCCTTTAAACATCTGGGAACAATTACACAAATGGCTGTATATTTTGTTTCAGAGGGATCTATTGCTGGCTCAAATAATCCTGAACTGCATCTTGCACAGCAAATTGTCAAACTCCTTAATAACCTCAAAATACTTTTCATCCAGTCTCTAAAATGCATCCTTTGGTTACCATCATATTTCCAAGATTTCTAGAAGAGATTTTCTCCAGGGCAGATTTTTAAGATGCTTGATGTTTAATGTCCTCAGCGCTAAATGTGCTTTACTCTTTGCGTGGTTTGATCGAGGCGCTTCACAGCGAAACTGGATCTGTAAATGGGGCCCGCAACCATCAACAAGATGCTGAACTGACTGAGTCTCCGGCGGAAGCCGCGGCCAATGGCTCCTGGACCATTTCACTCACTTCGGCGGCTTGAGGCTGTGGGCTCATTTTTGGGGATTCTGCAGTTTGACAATGTTCTGTGTGTTATTCGTTCACTTTTTGTTGTTTGCATGATTTGTTCTTTTTTATTGCAATTTTAATCGTCTTGTTGAGTGGGGCTTTTCTTTAAACGGGTTCTATTGTGTTGCTTTACTTTGTGGCTGCCTACAAGACAACGAATCTCAAGGTTAATATTGTGTACATACTTTGAACATTAGATTGCATTAGTGACTTGTAACTAATGGATTTCTAAGATAATCTCATACAGGAACACACCATGGCACCTCTCTGCCACCCTCAACTATTGAACAAACCAGGTCCAAATACAGAGTTGTACAGCCCACAAGCTCTTTGTTCCACCACATCCAATCAAACCTTTTTGCCCATCTACACCAATTCCATTTTCCCTCATTAATACTGTATCCACCTATTTAAATGTCTGTCAACTTGCCTTTTAGTATGGTTTAGGCTCAGATTTTGCAGGGAAAGAGGGCAGTCTCAACATAAAGTCAAAAAGACATAGAACTAAAATCATGGGTGCCACGATAGCGTAGCAGCACAACACTATTACAGCTCGGGGTATTAAGGAGTTCAATTACTGCACCCTCTCTAAGGAGTCTCTGTACGTCTGCTCCGTGGAATGTGTGGGTTTTCCCTGGGTACTCGGGTTTCCTCCCACAGTTGAAAGACATACCAGGTAATTAACTGGTCATTGTAAGTTACCCCGTGATTTGGTTAGGGTTAATTGGGGTTGTGGGGTTGCTGAGGCGGTGTGGCTCAAAGGGCAGAGGCCTACACCGTGCTACTTCGCTAAATAAAATTAAAAAGTAGAACCACAGCTGGAATATTAGATTATTTAAATTCAAGAAGTGTCTAATTACCACAAATCATAGGATTTCACTAAAATTTACAGCACTAACCAGCATCAACTGCTAATAGAACCCAAAATCAATAACACAAATGGTATCAACTGACCGTGCGGGTAGACAGTATTTAAATCTGACCTAAAAGATGTCACAAATCAAACAGCAAAAATTAGAAATGTGAAATAAAAGTAGAAGGTGCTAACATGCCCGAACGACTGGCGTCTGTATTCTGGTGCCGGAATGTGAGGTGACACTTGCCGGCTGCCCCCAACGTACTCTTGGGTATGCTGACAGTTAACGTAATTTACACAAATGGTACATTTTACTGTACATTTCTGGTCACTCCACTATAGGAAGGATGTTGAGGCTTTACAGAGGTTCCAAGGTTGTCAAGCCGAGGAGTGGTAACTCCCACTACCTAAAAGTGCTCCTCACTGCATGCACCTCAAATAGCCTCTGACAACTAAGTCCAACTCCTGGCCTTCTCATGTGGCTTAGCCTCTAAACCTGTTTCTACTGACAGGAGAAGGGACGAAGGTGGGTCCTGGCACCTTAAAACCAGTGCTTCGGGTAGATGGAGCTCGTCAGCCTGGGAAGGCAGTCCATCTAAGAGAGGGAAAACTCTGATTTCAAACCTCCGCTGCCTTGCGGCCATACCCACAGATGGGAAAGGCTTCGGGGGTAAACCCTGAGGACAAATCCGGAGCTGGAGTCCCTCAGGCAGTCCGACGTTGCCTTCAACCTTGTTCTGGCAACTCCTGTGACGACACTGGTGCCAAGCTGTATTGGCCCTTGCCCCTCTCTTGGACAACATCGGTGTCGTGGAGAGGGGAGACTTGCAGCATGGGCAACTGCCAGTCTTCCATACAACCTTGTCCAGGCCTGCGCCCTGGAGAGGACACTCCAACGTCGCCTCATCGCGACGGCACAACACGGAAAGCAGCAGTCTACCGGTTATAAACCTGCACTCAACTGGCATAGAGCAAGGCACCAGGGGTTGCTTTTGACGGAGGGAGAGACCATTGTGTCTCACGGGACAGCTACTGCCCACCTCAAGCAGGGCAGCCCCCAGCCAGTTAGGTACTGTCCTGCCACAGTCCGCCCGCTCCACTGGGTGCACGGGGCTCAGGGATACAAGCAGCCCGAACTGCGGACTGTAAACACTGCACCAAGCATAACTAGAAGACAAAGAAAGAAGCCAACACTCAAGACTAGGATGCTAGAATATACGGACCATGACAACCGGTATATCAGATGACCTTCAGGAGATCAGCGACACACGCAAGACAGCAGTGATTAACAATGAATTGGCTCCAAGTGGACATCGCAACGCTCCAAGAGACACGTCTCGCAGAATCGGGAACCCTACGTGAAAGAGACGATACCTCCTGGCAGGGGAAGGGCTCAGACGAGACCAGAGAGCATGGTGTTGGCTTTGCCGTGAAGAACTCGCTGCTGAAGATGGTAGAGCCTAGCGAGAAAGGGACAGAGTGGATTTTCTCACTTCGACTTCACACATCCAACAGGCCTGTCAACCTTGTCAGTGTCTATGCCCCAACCCTCTACTCTACACAAGACACAAAGGACGAGTTCTATGACCAGCTCTCAATGATGATACAGGAGATCCCAAGTCAGGAACAGTTGCTGCTACTTGGTGACACTCAACGCCAGAGTGGGTGCCGACCATGACTCCTGGCCAAGCTGCCT
The DNA here is from genome assembly GCF_963921235.1 of Mobula hypostoma. Classification (NCBI taxonomy): domain Eukaryota; kingdom Metazoa; phylum Chordata; class Chondrichthyes; order Myliobatiformes; family Myliobatidae; genus Mobula; species Mobula hypostoma. The sequence continues at coordinate 106,089,407 of NC_086107.1, forward strand.
GGGGCGGTATGGGATTGGCAGCATGAATGACAACGGGCAATGACTGCTCGAGCTTTGCATGCTCCACGAATTGTGTGTCACCAACACCTACTTCCAGACCAAAGCTCAGCACAAAGTGTCTTGGCGACATCCCCGCTCCAAACACTGGCACCAGCTAGACCCGATAATCACAAGACGCCGTCACCTGAGAAACGTGCTCATGACTCGCTCCTTTCGGAGTGCCGACTGCGACACGGATCACTCACTGGTTTATTGCAAGATCAGACTTCGGCTGAAGAAGATGCACTGCGCCAAGCCTCCAGGCAAGCAGCGCATCGATGCCAGTAAGACACAACACCCAGACAAAGCTGCAGAGTTATCAAGTCACTGGAGGATGCTCTCCTTGCAGACCCACCAGAAGGAGATGCTCAGCAGAGATGGGATTCTCTCAGGGACACTATCCACAGCATTGCGCTCAAGGCCTTTGGGAAGAAACGAGGCAAGACACAGGACTGGTTTGAAGCGAGCTCAAGTAAGCTCACCGTTGTCATCGAGGTGAAGCGTGTTGCACGACTAGAGCACAAACGCCACCCCACCCAGGCAACACTGCAAGTGCTAAGGACAGCAAGAAGCAAGGCCCAGGAAACAGCCAGACGCTGTGCAAGTGACTACTGGCTACAACTCTGCGAAAGCATTCAGTCATCATTTGACACAGGCAACATCCATGGAGTGTACAAGGGGATCAGGAAAGCCATCAAGCCAACCCAGAGCAAGAGAGCATCATTGAAGACCATAACAGGCAAGACCATCAATGACAAAGGCAAGCAGATGGAGAGATGGGTGGAGCATTACTCTGAACTCTTCTACAGAGAAAACAGCATCTCGGACAGTGCGCTAGACTCCGTGGAATGCCTGCCTGTCATGGAGGAAATTGATGCATTGCCGACTGCCGAAGAGCTGAGTAAAGGCATCGACAGCCTGCCCACTGGGAAGGCACCAGGATTGGATGGCATTCCACCAGAGGCCATCAAGTGTGCAAAGGGCGTCCTGCTAAACCACCTGCACGAACCACTGTGCCAGTGCTGGATACAGGGAGCAGTGCCGCAAGACATTAGAGACTGCAACATTGTCACCATACATAAGAACAAAGGGGACAGAAGCGACTGTAACAGCTACAGGGGAATCTCCTTGCTGAGCGTCGTTGGGAAGGTCTTCGCCCGCGTGGTCCTGAACAGTCTGCAGAAAATAGCCGAAAGGGTATATCCCAAGTCTCAGTGCGGTTTCAGGTCAGAACGCTCCACAATCGACATGATCTTCTCCCTTCGACAGCTACAAGAGAAATGCAGAGAGCAAAGACAACCACTCTACGTCGCTTTCATTGACCTTACGAAGGCCTTCGATCTTGTGAGCAGAGACGGTCTGTTCAAAATCCTCCCCAGGATTGGTTGTCTCCTGAGGTTCCTCAGGATAGTTCAGTCATTCCACACAGACATGAAGGGCATCGTTCAGTTCGACGACTCTTCTTCGGAGGCCTTCAACATCCGCAGCGGTGTGAAGCAGGGCTGTGTGCTTGCCCCCACCCTGTTTGGCATCTTCTTTGCAGTCATGCTGAAGCACGCCTTTGGCACATCAACTGATGGTGTCTACCTCCACACCAGATCGGACGGGAGGCTGTTCAGTCTGTCCCAGCTGAGGGCAAAAACCAAGGTTCGTGAAGTACTCATCAGGGACATGTGTTTGCAGATGATGTGGCACTGGCAACACACTCTGAACAGCAACTGCAATGCCTCATGGACAGCTACTCAAGAGCCTGCCAGGACTTCAGCTTGACCATCAGCCTGAAGAAAACCAACGCCTTGGGCCAAGATGCCATTACCATCAACAACTACGAGCTGGAGGTAGTTCACGAGTTTACATATCTTGGCTCCACCATCACGGACAGCCTCTCCCCAGACCCTGAGATCAACAGACGGATCGGACGAGCAGCCTCAACATTCACCAGGCTGACAAAGAGAGTCTGGGAGAACAGAAAGCTGACGATGCACACCAAAGTTGCAGTCTACAGGGCCTGCATCCTCAGCACACTGTTGTACGGCAGCGAGACCTGGAGCCTCTACTACAGACAAGAGCGGCGTCTCAATGCCTTCCACCTTCGCAGCCTGACACACATCCTGGACATCACGTGGACTGACCGAGTCACCAACAATGAGGTCCTGGCCTGCGCCCAGATACCCAGCCTCTTCACCCTGCTCCAATAATGCTGTCTCCGCTGGCTGGGCCACGTACACCGCATGTCAGACGGGAGGATCCTGAAAGACCTGCTGTATGGGGAACTGGTCTCCGGCAAGAGGGCACAAGGGCGGCCTCATCTTCGTTTCAAAGACGTTTGCAAGAGAGACATGAAGTCACTGAAAATGAACGTCGAGAGGTGGGAGGACATCGCAAGCGATCGCTCTCACTGGAGGCTGGAACTACGCAGAGGTCTAAAAAGAGGAGAGGAGAAGCTGAGGCTTGCTGCTGAAGAAAAGCGCACTCATCGGAAAAACAGCACCAAGATAACACCAGAGGACAGCGCCTTCAAGTGCAGTCGATGCAGCCAAGACTGTCACTCCCGTGTGGGCCTCTACAGCCACAACAGACACTGCTCTAACAAATTGATGCAAGACCTTCCAGGCGCAGATCTATGGGCTCATGAGACTAACAGATGCCGTCACAGAGGGTGCCAAAGAGGTTTACCAGGATGCTGCATGGCTTACAAGACTCATGGCATCACAAGAGGCTGGATAAGCTTAGGTTGTTTTCTCTGGAGTGCTAGAGGCTGAGGGAAGAACTGATAGAGGTTTATGAGAGGCAAAGATAGAGTAGACAGGGAGCATGTGTTTCTCAGGGTTGAAATGTCTAATACCAGAGGGCATGTGTTGAAGGTTCAAGGAGGATGCAAGAGGTAAGTTTTTCACTCAATCATGGATGCCTGGAATGCATTGTCTGATATGCTGGCAGAGGCAAGTACATTAGAGGGTTCTAAAGAGACATTTAGGTAGACACACGAATGTGCAGAAGATGGAGCAATATGGATGCTGTGTAGGTAGGAGGGATTAGAGGTAGGGTGTTTCTGATTTGCTTTTTAGCTGGTTCAGTACAACATTGTGGGCCGAATGGCCTGTTCTTGTGTTGTACTGTTCTATATTCTTTGTATGTTTCAATGTACACATAATACATAAACTTGAATCCTGATCCAGCACCCTACAATTCTTCGATTTTCTCCCAAGGAGAGACCAGCATGGTTATTGCCGTGTTACAACAGTGACCTAAGGAAAAATCCGCATATAAAATTTCAACAGGAATTAAGTCCAAGTGACAAGATACTCTGAAGTGAAGTTGATCTGTGTTATGACAGAAGTCCATCATCACAGTCAATACCCTTAACAAATATCTGCCATACATTTATGTGCAGCTTTACAAATAACCTTACTTGCCCCATTATATCTAATAGGCTTCAGTTATATCAATGATTAAATCAATAAGGACATTCACTTTTGTCAAAGTATCAATTGATTAATAAATCAAATAAACAATTACTGCCTGCTGAACAGCTTCTGAGCCCAGAGCTCAGCAAGATTGAAGGGAGATAAGTTGCCAAATATATGGCTTCAATAAATGGGGTCCTTTTATATTAAAAAAAGGCATCCGTTAGTCTTGCAAGACCATCGATCTGCGCCTGGAAAGTCTTCACTCTCCAGGGCGCAGGCCTGGGCAAGGTTGTATGGAAGACTGGCAGTTGCCCATGCTGCAAGTCTCCCCTCTCCACGACACCGATGTTGTCCAAGGGAAGGGCATTAGGACCAGTACAGCCCGGCACCAGTGTCGTCACAAAGTGATGTGAGGTTAAGTGCCTTGCTCAAGGACACAACACGCTGCCTCGGCTGGGGCTCGAACTCACGACCTTCAGATCGCTAGTCGAACGCCTTAACCACTTGGCCACATGCCCACACTACTGAAGGGTAATTTAAAGGACCCCAGTTATTGCTGGATATATATTTTCTTGGGGTGGCGGGGTGGAGACGCGTCTCTACCAAAGGAGGTATAAGGCACTCCTTCCCTCCGCTAGCCTGCAGATCACCCTTGGGCAAGGTGTAGCACCTGCTTAGCCCTCCTGTCGGGGTCATGTGAAGCCATGACAGCAGCTGGTGCAGATCACAAATCCTGGTTACGCAACCACTGACACCAAGCAGACAATCTCTGAAGAATACTGATAATGGCCAGGGTCACCGTCTTGTAAAGACAATGCTCAGATGGAGGCAATGGCAAAGCACTTCTGTAGAAAAAATTTGCCAATAATAATCATGGTCATGGGAAGACCATGATTGCTCGCATCATACGACACGGTACATAATGAATGAATGAATACAGCTTCAGAATGAATATTCACACTGGGTTTGGGCTACCTGTGGGGAACGTTCAGGCACTAACAATGTTTTGAGCCAATGGCACACCCAGAGGCCGCAGGTGACACGAGATACAGGAGCCAAGGTGGTCTTTGGATCATATGAACTTTCAGCTGCAAGCGGGAACAAAGTTAAAGCACTTTGATGGGAAACTCACTCTGACGATGGGGAAGGTTTGAAGACGCCTGGAATCTGGCTCTTCCTTTTTTGCCTCTGGCTCTGCCATTGCAGACACACTTCACCCCTGCTGGGAGAAAAGGAAAATAAAAACTTAATTTTCTATTTCAAAAAGATGATGGTAATAAATGTTACATGAACTAATCTACTGGATTGTCAGAATATCTAATCACTCTACTCTCCTTGATCGAACATTCTTCTGAGAGAGAAGGGACAGCTGGAGATGTTTTACACCAGAGAGTGAGGCCTCTGTTGGTTAGGGTCAATCATGGAGGTTATGTCCTGGCTGTCCAGAAATAAATGTCTGGCAGTACAATATGAGCAAGCTGTTGCCCATGTAGCAAGCTCCAACCCCCCCCACGCATCCAATCAACCCAAAGGAACGGTAGAGACCGATACAGATTGGCACCAGTAACATTGCAGCTTTTGCCAGTCAATGTAGAACTCAACATAGGACTGTCTTATGTCTTACAAAACTCAATTTCCCTCAGGATCAATAAAGTATATCTATCTATCTTAAGGACTCCAGCTCTGGATTTTTTTTCCCCACATGGTTCACTCCTGAAAGCCTTTCCATGAGTGAATATAGTTTGAGATCAAGGTTTTCCTTCTAGATGAGCTGCCAACCACTGCTGACGAGCCCCATCTGCCCAAAGCAACTGGTTTTAAGGCACCAGTAACTCACTTTTGCCCCTTCTTCTATCAGTAGAAACAGTTCTGCCGGGCTTAGTTGCTTGGCGTGAAGGCCAGGAGCTGGACTTGGTTTATCAGAGGCTCCTTGAGGCGAACGCCATTGGGAACATCTAACAGGTAGTGGGAGCTTGTCCCCATTACCACCCTCAGCTATAACAACCTTAAGGGACCAACACCAGAGAGTAAATACTCACTACGAGTATGACAACGTACATTACAACTGTCTCCACCCATGGCATCAAAAGTACTTCATAGAGTGTTACTAAACAGAAACAGGCTGTTTGGCCCATCTAGTCCCATCAACCCACACTCAGACCACAACCCTCCACACTCCTCCCACCCATGCACTTACCCAAACTTCCCTTAAATGCTGCAACTGAACCCACATCTATCACTTCTGTTGGCATCCCATCCCACACTTGAACCATCCTCTGAGTGAAGATGTTCCCCTTCAGGTTCCCCCCTTTCACCTTTCACCCTTAACCTATGACTTCTACTTCTAGTCTCATCCAACCTCGCCACATTGAAGGGCAGCCTTCAGTAGAACTCAATGAATGATTAAGTTCATTCCTTCCTGCCATACTCATGCTTAAATTGCAGGGAACGTTCCAGAATATCTGAACAAGTGCAAATCTACAGAGGGAGGGGACCTTGATAGAAGAGTAACTTGTGTATAAAAGGAAGACAGAAGCTGGGTGGTGGTAGGTGGAAGAGGTAGAGGGCTAAAGAAGGAATCTGATAGGAGAGGACAATGTACCATGAAAGAAAGGCACGAGGATGGGCATCGGAATGAGAAGGTCAGGTCACAAAAAGAAGGGTTAAAAAGGGGAACCAGAGTGGGGAATGGAAAAAGAGAGAAGTTACCAGAAGTTAGAGAAATCAATGTTCATGCTATCAGGTTGGAGGCCAACCAAATGGAATATTAGGTATGGCCACATCAAGGTAGGAGAGGAGGCCATTGACAGACATGACGGTATGGGACTGGGAGTCAAGATGAAATGGGTGGTCACTGGGAGATCTTGCCTTCTGCAGTGGATGTGCTTTACAAAGCAGTCCTCCAATCTACGTTTGCCAAGAACATTCATGGTCAAAGATCACGATCACCTACATCATAAGACAGGGCACTCAGTGATGATGGCGATGTAAACTGATACACACACCAACATACCAGAGGAACTCAACAGTTTGAGCAGCATCTACGGAGAAGAATAAACAGTCAACGTTTGAGCCAAACCATTCATCAGAACTGGAAAGAAGCCAGAATAAGAAAGTCGGGGGAAAGAAAAGGAGTACAAGCTGCAAGGTGATAGGTGAGACCAGGTGAGGGGGAAGGTGGGTGGGTGGAAGAGGGGGAATGAAGTGAGAAGCTGGGATGTGTGACGAAAAACCAAGTTATCAGAAGATTGATGCTAATGAGAGAGATAAGTGAGACAATGGAGAAACATTCAAAATGTTAATGAGAGAGGAGAAAGAGATAAAAGAAAGAGACACCAGTCCGAGTATTGACAGACCGATTGCTTTGAACCTGAACTGTTTGAAGTTTGATGGACAGGCGATACCCCAGCAGGGGGATAAAAAGAACAGGTTCGCTAAGGCACGAGACACCACGAGATCACGAGGCCCTGGAAAAGCGGTGAGCCCCACGAGTTGTTGGGAGTTGGAGGCCTGGTCGCGGGAACCAACCATAGACGCACAGGGTGAAAAGGGTACGATCGGTGGGAACCTGGTGTGTGTGTCCGCCCTTGCCTGGGTGCCGGGTTCACCGCGGAAGAATGGTCGTATCCGGAACGGAGGGGTGACAGTCGGTGACCACAGAAGACATTAAAAGGGTTCGCCCGAAAGCTAACTGCGAAGAACAAAGGTCTGTGTGAATCAGATTTGCATATCATCCTCTCTCTCTCTCCCCCCAACGGCACAACAGCGATTACTGCGAACTGTACTAAGCTGAACTGAACTCTGCGTCACTTGAGACTGATCATTTTACCCCTAGACTGCGATAGAGCTTGTTTGATTCCTATTACCCTAGTTCTGTGTACGTGTGTTTTATCATTGCTAACCTGTTGCATTTATATCCTTACAATTAGAGTACCATGTTACTTATTTCTTTAATAAAACTTTCTTAGTTCCAGTAATCCAGACTCCAACTAAGTGGTCCATTTCTGCTGGTTTGGCAACCCAGTTACGGGGTACGTAACAGAGGTGATATTTGGGAGAAGTGAAGGTCTAAAGAAGAAGGAATCCAATAGGAGAAGACAAAGGACCATAATAAAAAGGGGAAGGAGGAATAAATAAATGTTATTTTGGTTTACTCTTAAAATATAACCTCAGCTATCAACAGAATCCAATGGGATAAGATTTACCCAAAAGGCTCCATGGACATGAGACTTCAGCTTAAGTTAGACGGAGAACCTGGGGCAGGTCTCCATGAGGCAAGGTTGAGAGATTTACTGGAAATAAACTTGATCAAGCTTGGTTTAGAAAGATCAAATGTTGGCATTAAGTTGTTTCTCAGTATTTCTTCCACTCAGATTTTGTAGTCCCGAGGAAACCACAGGGGCCAGTGTAAGACTACAGACTCTTCTATAGATGGAGCAGCAGATGGCAGTTTGGGAAAGGCTGGAAGAGATAACTTGTGCAGTGGTACACTTCTACCACTGTTTACAGAGGACTTGTGAGTGCACCAGATGCTGGACCATAATATATCATCCTAAATGCTCCACATCCCCTTTCAAAATTCACAGGCCAGGGATTTCTTGAAGTCAGCAGTGGGTCCTGCATTCTCTTCACCCTTTCAAAAAGACACTCGAATTTTTACTCAAGTCCACCTTAAGTTTGTTCTGGACTTTGTCACAGAGGAGACTGCTTCACAAGAGTAGAAGCAATGTGGCCTGCCCAACAGTGCCAACCAAATATAATTAGAGCCTCAGTACTCAGGATGTTGGCCTGAACGAGGGCACTAACGTTAGTTTGGTTACCCTGCCTTTTGCTCACTGCTGCCAGGGAAAGGTGCCCGAGTATAACAGACTCTCTCTCTCTCTCTCTCTCTCTCTCTCTCTCTCTCTCTCTCTCTCCTACTTGCTGCTCCTCAGAGAAAGTTCCTGCATGCAAACGATCTCTAATTGACAGCATCCTGACTGGCTGCATCATTGCCTGGTATGGGAACTGTACCTCCCTTAATTGCAGGATTCTGCAAAGAATGGTGTGGACAGCCCGGCACATCTGTAGTTGTGAATTTCCCACTATTCAGGACATTTACAAAGACAGGTGTGTAAAAAGGGCCCGAAGGATCATTGGAGACCTGAGTCACCGCAACCACAAACTGTTCAGCTGCTACCATCCAGGAAACGGTACCGCAGCATAAAAGCCAGGGCCAACGGGCTCCGGGACGGCTTCTTCCACCAGGTCATCAGTCTGATTAGCATGCTGATTTGAGTGTATTTCTATGTTACCTTGACTGTTCTATTTATTATAAATTACTAAGATTGCACATTTAAACGGAGACGTAACGTAAAGATTTTTACTCATGAATGCGAAGAATGTAAGAAATAAAGTCAATTCAATTCAGTTCTCTCCTTCAATGCTGTCAGAGGATGGTACTGAAGTTTTGGGTCTACCGTTTGTGGATTCGGCTGTAGCTCACATTATGATGTGCTTCTGGTCTCTCCTTTCCCCGTTGCTACTTTGGATGACGTTGAATTAGGATGGCCTGAAGATAATGAACACCATGCTTAAGTGAATATGGACTCTTTCAATTTTGTGTTTTATATTGTTTTTCACTTGTTCTTTCTTTGAGGATTTGATTTTTTGCACGTGGGGGGGGTGATGTTCTTATTGCTGTTTGCGCAATTTTTTTTTGCACATGGGGGTGCTGGGGATTTTCTTTGAACGGGCTCCATGGTTTTGTTCATGTCGAGGTTGTCTGTGGGGAAGACAAATCTCAGGGTTGTATGCTGCATACATACTTTGATAATAAATGTACTCTAAATCCTTTTAAATCCTTCCTAGGAATTTGGTAAGCCAAGACAAGCTGCTCCCATTGGGAGATATTCAAAGATCTGAGGACACAGATTCAAAATGACAAAGGGCACAGAGCAGCTATGATGTGGAAATTCCTGCAAAAGAAATACTTTGTTACAAGTGAATTAAGTACTTGCAGGAAAATAATTTGCAGGCTACGGGTGAAGTGGAACCAAATAACCTGCTCTAAAAAAAGTCAGTAGAAATTCAGTGGGTCAAGTTGGCTTTCTGATCCATAACGATTTAGATAATAGGAGGGAGTGGAGAGGTTGTGGAGGCAGACACTGGCAAGACAAAGTCAGGAATCAAAAGGTTAAACACGGCGTGACTAGTGTCCTGAGCTGCGTATATTTCAATGCAAGTAGTATCGTAGGAAAGGTGGATGAGCTCAAGGCATGGATCAACACCTGGAATTATGACGTTGTAGCCATTAGTGAACTTGGTTGCAGGAGGGGCAGGACTGGCAGCTCAATATTCCAGGGTTCCATTGTTTTAGACATGACAGAGTGGAAGGGATTAAAGGAGGAGGGGTGGCTTTACTACTCAGGGAAAATATCACGGCAGTGCACTGTCAGAACAGACTGGAGAACTTGACAGTGAGGTGTTATGGGTGGAATTGAGAACTAAGAAAGGTATGACCACTTTAATGGGGCTATATTACAGACCACCCAACAGTCCTAGGGATCTAAAGGAACAAATTTGTAAAGAGATCACAGACTGTTGCAAGAAACACAAGGTTGTGATAACAGGTGATTTTAACTTTCCACATATTGACGGGGACTTCCATACTGTAAAAGGACGAGATGGGATAGAGCTGGTCAAAAGTGTCCAGGAAAGTTCTCTTCAGTACATCGAAGTCCCAATGCTAGAATGTGTGATACTTGATCTGCTATTAGAGAATGAGACAGAGCAGGTGACAGAAGTTTGTGTAGGGGATCACTTTGCATCCAATGATCACAATGCCATAAGTTTCAAAGTAAACATGCAAAGAGATAGGTCTGATCCACGGGTTGAGATTCTAAATTGGAGAAAGGCCAATTTTGATGGTATCAGAAATGATCTGGCAAGTATGGACTGGAACATGCTGTTGAGTACTTGGAAAGTGGGAGGACTTCAAAAACAAAATTTTGAGAGTACAAGGCTTGTATGTGCCTGTCAGAATAAAAGGTAAAGATAACACGTGTTGGGAATCTTTGTTTTCAAGAGATAGGAAGCCCTGGTTAAGAAGGAGAAAAAAAAAGGACGTGCATACCAAGTATAGGCAAGCAGGAACAAATGAGATGCTTATGAAGTACAAGAAAAGCAAGCCAACACTTAAGAAATCAGGAAGGCTAAAAAAAGGCACGAAGTTGCTGTAGCAGAGGAGACAGAGAATCTTGAGGGATTCTATAGGTATGTTAAGAGCAAAAGGATTGCTAAGGACAAAATTCATCCTTTGGAAGACCAGAATGGCAATCCATGTGCACAGCCAAAACAGATGGGGGAAGATCTTAAACACATTCTTTGCATCTGTATTTACTCAGGAGACGGATACAGAGTGAGGCAAAGCAGCATCAGCCTCATGGACCCTACACAGAATCCAGAAGAGGTGTTTGCTACTCTGAGGCAAATCAGTGTAGATAAATCCCCAAAGCCTAAGAAGGTGTTCCTTGGGACACTACAGGAGGCAAGTGCAGAAATTGCCAGGGCTTAACAGAGATTTTTAAACATCCTTAGCCACAGGAGAGGTTCCAGAGGACTGGAGAATAGTCAATGTTGTTCTGCTATTTAAAAAACTCTCTAAACAAAAACTAGGAAATTATAGGCCGGTCAGTCAGACATCAGTTGTGGGATAGACATGGACTGATAGTCAACATGGCTTCGTGCAAGATAGGTCATGTCTAACCAATGTTAGAGTTTTTCGAAGAAGTTACCAGGAAAGTGGATGTTACCTACATGGACCTTAGTAAGGCATTTGACAAGGTCCCGCACAGGAGGCTGGTCAAGAAGGTTCAGGATGAGGTTGTTAATTGGCTGAGACATTTGCTTTGAGGGAGAAGTGGTCATTGAGGTGTGCCTCTCTAACAGGAAGCCCGTGGTTAGGGGTGTGCCACAGGGATTGGTGCTGGGCCCTTTCTTGTTTGTCATCTATATCAATGATCTGGATGATATTGTGGTTAACTGGACTATCAAATTTGCAGATGACACTAAAATTGGGGGTGCAGTGGACAGTTAGGAAGGACATCATAGCTTGCAGAGGGATCTGCGACAGTTGGATAATGGGCTGAAAAAAATTGCAGATGGAATTTAATGCAGACAAGTTCAAGTTTTTGCACTTCAGTAGGTCCAACCACGATAGGTCTTACACAGTGGGGAACTGAGGAACGTGGTAGAACAAAAGGATCTGGGAATACAGGTACATAAGGAGGAGGAGAAGATAGCAGCGCAACGCAGCGCGCGCGGCCTCTCCGGTGATGATATCTGTAATCTGTCAAGTAGGAGGCCGTGCACAATTCTGATTTCATGGAGGCAGATGTGAGAGCACGGAGGAACATCTGGTGAAACTTCTGAAATGCCTGCTTCGCTGCTGCTGCTACTGTGTGATCCGAAATCTCCAGAGGGGAAGGCCCCGAATCCTCGGCTTTGCCTGTTGCTTGGCGGCCGGGGTGGGGTCAAAACACTCGGCAGAGATGGTGCTCGGTGCTCGGTGTCGGAGGCTCGAAGTTTTCGGACGGACTCAGACTGTGGTTGGGTGCTTCCAGGATGCTGCATCGACAAGTTTGCGGTGCTGGAAGCTCATGGCAGGGAGAGTTTCTTCCTTCTACCGTCTGCGTGAGATGTTGTGGCTATCGGGACTTTTGAGACTTTTTTTTACCGTGTCCATGGTCTGCTCTTTATCAAATTACAGTATTGCTTTGCACTGTTGTAACTATATGTTATCATTATGTGGTTTTTGTCAGTTTTAGTCTTGGTCTGTCTTGTGTTTCTGTGATATCATACCGGAGGGACATTGTATCATTTTTTTAATGTATGCATTTCTAAATGACAATAAACGAGGACTGAGTGTTCTCATAATCTAATCTAATCTAATCTAATAATTCATTGAAAGTCGTGTCACAGGCAGATAGGGTCATAAAGAAAGCTTTTGGCACATTAGCCTTCATAAATTAATGTATTGAGTACAGAAGATGGGATGTTATGTTGAAGTTGTACAAGATGTTGATGAGGCCTAATTTCAAGTTTTGTGTACAGTTTTGGTCACCTACCTACAGGAAAGATGTAAACAAGGCTGAAAGTGTGCAGAGAAAATTTACAAGGATGTTCCGGGCCGAGACCCTTCAAAGGGTCTCAGCCTGAAATGTCGACTGTACCTCTTCCTATAGATGCTGCCTGGCCTGCTGCATTCACCAGCAATTTTTATGTGTGTTGCTTGAAATTCCAGCATTTGCAGATTTCCTTGTGTTTACAAGGATGTTGCTGGGTCTGGAGGACCCAAGTTATAAAGAAACATTGAATAGGTTTTGTATGTATTCTTTAGAATGTACAAGATTTAGAGGAGAATTGATACAGGTATACAAAATTATGAGGAGAATAGATAGGGTAATACAGGCAGACTTTTTCCACCGAGGTTGGGCGGGACTACAAGTAGAGGTCATGGGTTAAGGATGAAAGGTGGAAAGTTTAAGGGGAACATGAGGGGAAACTTCTTCACTTAGAAGGTCGTGTGAGTGTGGAATGATCTATCAGCACAAATGGTCCTTGCAAGCTTGATTTCAACGTTTAAGAGAAGTTTGGATAGGTACATGGATGTTAGAGATATGGAGGGCTATGGTCCAGGTGCAGGTCGTTGGGAGTAGGCAGTTCAAATGGTTTAGATGGGCCTGTTTCTGTACTGTACTTCTCTATCAGGGCAAGCAGCTCGCCAATCGTCACCACCTCTTCTTTCTACATATATAAACTCAGTACAGTCGGGGCACTTTCGCTAATAACTTGGCCCCCATGGTACTTATAAGTTTACATGAATCCTACAACCAAGCGTACTGAAACGGCCAGCCTGATCCCCATTACATTGTTGGCTCTGGGATCTTGTTGGGTTAAAAACGGCCGAGGAGAACCTATTGAGGCCAAAGCTACACCCACAGCCACCTGCCCATACTCACCAACCACCCTCTAAACCACCACGTCCCACAGCCATTCCAAAAGCCCCTCACCTCGGTAAACTATACAGAGTAAAGGCGAGGGGGCGTAAAACAAAGCATTTCCCAATAAAAAAAACCACCCTGCCCCCACTCAGCCAGGTAACTCACCTCCACAGCCGCTCTCTCATTCAACTCAAGCCGTTGTTAGGGACAGGATCCGGGTCCTAGTAACAGCGGTCGACGGAAGTCCCGCCTGTATGTATGTGATTGGCTATTCCTATTCAGATTCCACTGGGCATTGGTTAGAATTACTGCTATTCACACCGCCTTTGCCGGGTGGGGCCTGCGGTCCCGCCTTCCTCTAGAATTAACTGGCTGCTGCTCCAACATACGGAAAATGAGTGGATAATAGACCCATCAATCACTAGCGCCCGACCCCGGGGGGGTCCTTCGGTGAAGATTTAACGAACGGCGAAAACATTCCAGCATTTGGATCAATGGATTGTTATCATAATTTTAACGTTTTGAGAAAGCATTCAGAAAATTCTTATTAGCTGGGGGTCGGAGTGTTGCCGAAGTGTAGTTCTGCGTCTTAGCAACCAGTTGAAGTACCACCTTTTTCCAAACGTTGATTGGTCAGTTTGGATGTCAATTTTACGAGAGGGTGGGACTGGGAGGGGCGAAAAAAGTTTACAATCAGAGTAGAAGTATGTCCCCATGTACTAAACTAAGATTCATTTTCCTGCGGGCATACTTAGCAAATCCATAGAATAGTAGTAACTGTAACAGGATCAACCAAAGTGCCGAAGACAACAAAGTGTGCCAATACAAAAATATAATAATATTAAGTAAATAAGCAATAAGTATCGAGAACATGGGATGAAGAAGCCTTGAAAGTGAATCCACAAATTGCAGGAGAAGTTCCATGATGGGGCAAGTGAAGTTATCCCCTTTGATTCAAGAGCCTGATGTCTGAGGGATAATAATTGTTCCTGAACCTGGTGCTGTGAGTCCTGAGTCTCCTTTCTGATTCCAGCAGCAAAAAAGAGGGCATAGCCTGGTGGTTGGGCCCCTGATGTGGATGCTACTTTCCTGCGACAGCGCTCTGTGTAGATGTGCTCATCGGTGGGGAGTGCTTTACGGGTGATGGACTGGGTTGCATCCACTACTTTTTGTAGGATTTTCCATTCAAGAGCATTGGTGTTTCCATACCAGGCTGTGACGCAGCCAGTCGAATCTTCGCAAACTCCTAAGCAAGTAGAGGCAGTCCCATGCTTTCTTCGTAACTGCGCTGTGCTGACTAAGCACTTGGAAACTCATTGAAAGTCTTCTGGAATTCTGAGGTAGAAGGATAGAGGAAGAAAGCGGTTAGAAACGGGAGGAAGAGGGACGGTGAAATAAGTGGTCTGGGATGGAACGTAGGGTAGAAGATTGGATTGAAGAGAAAGGGGTGATGTGATAGAGGGGGAGGTGGGAGGATTTCATATGACAGAGAGGTGGGGAAGAGAAAGAAGGTTGATCATTGGTGGAAGGAGAGAACTGGGGTTAGTGGGGTGGAGTATAGAAGATCAAGGCAATATGGGATTGAGAATGAGATAAGGGGCAAAAGAAGAGATTGGGAGCTTGGAGGGAAGAGTAAAGTGGAGAAGGAGATGGGGAGAGTGAGATTGTGTCAGAATAAGGGTGAGGAGAGATCATGGAGGTCAATATGGTAAAGAGAAGTGAGAATGTAGGAGGTGGAGAAGAAAGATGTATAGAGGGGTGGGAAATATTGGAAAAGAGTGCAATGAGGAGAGGAAAAGGGAAACAATAAATAATTTTTGGATATCCCACTGTATCAAGGTTCATTATGATTTCATGTGACCACGAGATGTAGGACAAGAGGTCTACCATATTGTCCCAAGTTTCATGAGTACACTGGGTATCGTGTTTGTTTTCTACATTGGCAATGGACTAAGTATAACTGGCTCTAAAGAACTTAGAAACATAGAAAATCTACAGCACAATACAGGCCCTTCAGCCCACAAAGCTGTGCCAAACACATCCTTACCTTAGAACTACCTAGGCTTACCCATAGCCCTCTATTTTTCTATGCTCCATGTATCCATCCAGGAGTCTCTTAAAAGACCCTATCGTTTCCGCCTCCACTGCTGCCGTTGGCAGCCCATTCCATGCACTCACCCCTCTCTGCGTAAAAAACTTACCCCGACATCTCCTCTGTACCTACTTCCCAGCACCTTAAAAATATGCCCTCTCATTCTAGCCATTTCAGCCCTGGGAAAAAGCCTCTGACTATCCACATGATCAATGTCTCTCATTATCTTGTACACCTCTATCAGGTCACCTCTCATCCTCCGTCGCTCCAAGGAGAAAAGGTCGAGTTCACTCAACCTATTCTCATAAGGCATGCTCCCCAATCCAGGCAACATCCTTGTAAATCTCCTCTGCACACTTTCTATGGTTTCCATGCCCTTCCTGTAGTGACGCGACCAGAATTGAGCACAGCACTCCAAGTGGGATCTGAGCAGGGTCCTATATAGCTGCAACATTACCACTCAGCTCTTAAACTCAATGCCATGATTGATGAAGGCCAATACACCATATGCTTCTTAATCACAGAGTCAACCTGCTCAGCAGCTTTGAGTGTCCTATGGACTCAGATCCCAAGATCCCTCTGATCCTCCACGCTGCCAAGAGTCTTGCCATTAATTCTATATTCTGCCATCATATTTGACCTATCAAAATGAACCATCTCACTCTTATCTGGGTTGAACTCCATCTGCCACTTCTCAGCCCAGTTTTGCATCCTATCAATATTCCACTGTAACCTCTGACAGCCCTCCACACTATCCACAACACCCTCAACCTTTGTGTCATCAGCAAATTTACTCACCCATCTCTCCACTTCTTCATCCAGGTCATGTATAAAATCACAAAGAGTAAGGGTCCCAGAGCAGATCCCTAAGGCACACCACTGGTCACCGGCCTCCATGCAGAATATGATCCATCTACAACCACTCTTTGCCTTCTGTGGGCAAGCCAGTTCTGGATCCACAAAGCAAGGTCCCCTTGGATCCCATGCCTCCTTACTTTCTCAATAAGCCTTGCATGGGGTACCTTATCAAATGCCTTGCTAAAATCCATATACACTACATCTATGGCTCTGCCTTCATCAATGTGTTTAGTCACATCCTCAAAAAATTCAATCAGGCTCGTAAGGCACGACCTGCCTTTGACAAAGCCATGCTGACTATAACTTCTGGGTTAGTAGACTAAAAAAACATATCAGATTTCCATAAGATCATAAATTTTAGGAGTAGAATTAGGCCATTTGGCCCATCGAGTCTGCTCCACCATTTGGTCATGATTTATTTTCCCATCTCAACCCTAATCTCCTGCCTTCTCTATGCAATCTTGGATGCCCTTACTAATCAAGAACCTATCAACCTCTACTTCAAATATACCCAATGACTTGACTTCCACAGGCATCTATGGCAACTAAATGCGCAGATTCATCACCCTTTAACTAAAGAAATTTCTCTTCATCTCTGTTCTAAACGGACATCTTTCTATTCTGAGACTGTGCCGTCTGGTCCTAGGTTCACCCACTATGGGAAATATACTCTCCACGTCCACTCTGAATAGGCCTTTCAATATCCTATAGCTTTCAGTAAGATTCTCTCACCAGCCTCCCCCCCCCCACATTCCTTCTAAACTCCAGAGCCATCAAGCTCTCCGCATATGTTAACCCTTTCATTCCTAAAATCATTCTCGTGAGCCTCCTCTAGGCCCTTCTCGAACTTTCTCAATATCAATCTCATAGAGAGATACCACACAGAAACGAGCCCTTGGGTCCATGGAGTCCGCACCAGCATTCAGCCACTCATTTTTACTAATCCTACATTAATCCCAATTCTTTATTTGTATACCTCAGATTTTATTGCTTCTTACCTATACATTGGGAGAAAATAACATTGGCCAATTAAGACGTCTCCCAATAGAAAGCAATGGCAAACCACTATCATGGAAAAAATTACCAAGAACAGTCATGGTCATAGGAAGACCATGATCGCCCACGTCTTACGACATGGCACATAACGAATGAACAAATCAATCTGTTAACCATCGAGATGTGGGAGGAAACCAGACCACCCAGAGGAATCCCACACCATCTTACAATCAGGCTAAACCTGTAAATTCCACAGGGACAACACTGAGCTCAGGATTCATCCCTGGTCTTTGGTTCCACCAGCTGACTGGTGTGTGTTCTCCAAACTTCCCCTTCTTGAAGTCCACAGTCAGTCCCTGAGTCTTGCTGATGCTGAGGTTGTTGTTGCAACACCACTCAATTAACCAATCTATCTCACTCCTGTACACCTCCTTACCATCATCTTAGATTCTACCAACAACAGAGGTGTCATTGGCAAATTTATAGCTGGCTTTTGAGCCATAGCTAGCCACTCAGTCATGAGTGTAGAGAGAGTAGAGCATTGGGTGAAGCACACGCCCTTGAGATGTGTGTGTTGATAGCCTCTGTAGCAGCAATCTTTGGGTTTTGACTAGAGATAACGGGGCTTTGGAATGCAGGGGCTATCCAATGGGAGAAATGTTGTTCTTTCTTGTGTGTTTGGGAGCCGGGTATTTCGCGGTCTTTCGTCGGGGAGCGATGGAGAGAGAGGACGCGAATGGAGAGAGTCAGTAGACCACCGGGCAGAGTGGACTGAGGAGCAAGGGTCCGAGGGCCAGCTACGCTTGGAGGTCGGCGGGAACAAATGAACAAACAGTAAGCTCCAACGATGCGCAATAGACTGATTCATGAGAATGGGCCCTTTTCGTTTTTTTTGTTTCTTTACTAACCATATAGTCAAATTAAGAATTATAAAGATCAATCGTTTAATCGCATATGGTGTACTGTTTGATATTTTGCGGTGCGGATTTGTAACCGGGCAACACATCACGCAGCATCCACACAAACGAGATTTCTCAGTTTGGCGGGGCCAGGAATTGTTTTCCCCTAGACAAACACATGCTGGTTGAGCCTGAGGGTTACACGTATATTGAGTAGGTTAAAATCATGCAAAAAACGGAAATAATTGTATATTAATAAAGTGAGGTAGTGTTCACAGGTTCAATGCCCATTTAGGAAATGGATGGCAGAGGGGAAGAAGCTGTTCCTGAATCGCTGAGTGTGTGCCTTCAGGCTTCTGTACCTCCTACCTGATGGTAACAATGAGAAAAGGGCATGCCCTGGGTGCTGGAGGTCCTTAATAATGGATGCTGCCTTTCTGCGGTACCGCTCCTTGAAGATATCTTGGGTACTTTGTAGGCTAGTACCCAAGTTGGAGCCGACTAAACTTACAACCCTCTGCAGCTTCTTTCGGTCCTATGCAGTAGTCCCCCCATACCAGACAGTGATGCAGCCTGTCAGAATGCTCTCCATGGTACATCTATAGAAGTTTTTGAGTGTATTTGTTGACATACTAAATCTCTTCAAATTCCTAATGAAGTATAGTCACTGTCTTGCCTTCTTTATAATTGCATCGATATGTTAGGACCAGGCTCAAACTTTACAACTTCTCCCTTGGAGAATCAGACACCCTGAGCCAATAGGCTGGTCCTGGACTTATTTCCTAGCACAATTTACATATTTGCATATTACTATTTAACTATTTTTGGTTTTATTACTATTTATTATTTATGGTGCAATTGTAACGAAAACCCGGGATCAATAAAGTATGACTATGACTATGAAATCCTCAGAGATCTTGACACCCAGGAACTTGAAACTGCTCACTTTCTGCACTTCTGATCCCTCTATGAGGATTGGTATGTGTTCCTTTGACCTACCCTTCCTGAAGTCCACAATCAGCTCTTTCATCTTACTGACGTCGAGCGCCAGGTTATTGCTGTGACACCATTCCACTAGTTGGCATATCTCGCTCCTGTATGCCCTCTCGTCACCATCTGAGATTCTACCAACAATGGTTATATCATAAGCAAATGTATAGATGGTATTTGAGCTATGCCTAGCCACACAGTCATGGGTATAGAGAGAGTAGAGCAGTGGGCTAAGCACACACTCCTGAGGTGTACCAGTGTTGATCGTCAATGAGGAGGAGATATTATCACCAATCCACACAGATTGTGCAGATCAGTGATAATAATAACACCTCGGGATTTAAAGTTGCCAACCTTCTCCACCTCTGATCCCCTGATGACGACTGGCTCATGTATATCTGGTTTCCTTCTCCTGAGGTCTATAATCAGCTCCTTGGTCTTGCTGACACTGGGGGAGAGGTTGCTGTTTTGACACCACGCGGCCAGATTTTCGAACAGTAGCCAGGTCAGCAGTAGAAAGAGTGAGCAGCTTTAAGTTCCTGGCGGTCATTACCTTAGAGGATCTGTCCTGGGCCCAATATATCTATGGAATCACAAAGGAGGCATGCCTGTGCATTAGGGGTTTGAGAAGATTTAGTATGTCATCAAAGACTCTCACAAATTTACATGGGTTTATGGTGGAGAGCGTTCAAATTGGTTGCCTCAAAGCCTGGTATGAAGTTTGTCCAGTGCATAGGGATCGCAAGAGGCTGCAGAGGGTCATGGACGCTACCAGATTCATTACAGGCACAACCTTCCCCACCAACAAGAGCATCTTCAAGAACCGGTGCCTCAAGAAGGTGGCAACCATCACTGAGTACCCTCAGCACCCGGGACATGCCCTCTTCTCACTACTACCATCAGGGAGAGGTCCAGGAGCCCTCAGACCCCTATTCCCAGATTCTGAAGACCCATTATTTTTGTTGTGTTTTTTATTGCATTCTTTATGCTTATTATGATTTTTTTAATGCTGCATCAGGTTCAGAGTAACAATAATTTTGTGCTCCTTTGCATTTGTGTACAGTGGAAGGGCAATAAACAATCTTGAATCTTAAATATTCAATGATTTAGCAAAAAGCTTCTTCCCTTCCAGCACTAGGTTTCTGAATGGCTCGGGAACACTGCTTGTTATTCCTCTTCTTTTGGCAGTATTTTTTTTTGTAATTGATAAATTTTTATCTCTTTATGTTGTGCTGCTGCTGCGAAACAACAGATTTTAAATCGTATACCAGTGATAAACTGCAGATTCTGATTCCCCACATAATTCCTTTGATATCGTAAAAAATTGTCCAAGTCCTCCTGTCTAATAAAAGGGTATCAGCTCGAAATCTCTTTCTGCTGAGTTTGGAGTTTCGAAGATTGAAAGGCTGCTTGATTAAAACAACCCTGAGGGATTTTGACAGGTTGGATGTACGGTGCTCCACTCCTTATCTAAAAATAAGGAACAGAGCACTGAAGATTAAAGAACTGGCTTTTCCTCCCTCTACTATTGATGCTGCACTCACCAGCACCTTGTCCATTTCACGTACATCCCATCTTCCAACCACCTTGGTAGTGATAAGAGTCGCTCTTGTCCTTACCTAACCCTCCATGAGCCCCTATATCCAACACATTATCCTCCGCACCTTCTTCCATCTCTAAGAGGACCCTACCACTAAACATGTCTTTACCTCACCCCTCCCACTCTCTGCAGGAACTGTTCCCTCTGTGATTCCCTTGTCCCTTAGTCCCTCCCCACTAATCTACCTCCAGCCCCTTATCCCTGCCAGCAGCCTTAGTGCTACACCTGCCCAGACATACTCCTCCCTCACCTCCATTCAGGGCCCCAAATAGACCTTCCAGGTGAGGCAACACTTCACCCATGAATCCGCTGGGGTTGTCCACTGTGTCCGGTGCTCCCGATGCGGCCTCCTCCACATTGGTGAGATCCCGTCATAAATTGGAGGACTACTTTGTCAAACCCCTCAACACCATCCACCACAAATGGGGCTTCCCAGTGGTCGACCATTTTAATTCCCATTCCCATTCATGTCCCAATGTGTCAGTCCATGGCCTCTTCTTATGCCATGATGAGGTCACCCTCAGGGTGGAGGAGCAACACCTCATATTCCATCAGGGTAGCCTCCAACCTGATGCCATGAATATCGATTTCCCTTCCAGTGATCAAATTCCACCCCCTCCCCATTCCCCACTCTGACCTTCTTTTCGCATGCCTATCACTTCCCCCTGGGTCCCCTCCTCCTTCCCTTTCCCCTACAGTCCACTCTCCTCTCCTATCAGATTCCTTCTTCTCCAACCCTTGACCTTACCCACCCACCTGGCTTCACCTATCACCTTCCAGCTTGCCTCCTTCCCCTCCCCCTCACCTTTTTATTCTGGCATCTTCCCCCTTCCTTCTCAGTCCTGCAGAAGGATCTCGGCCTGAAACGTCAACCGTTTATTCTGTTCCATAGATGCTGCATTATCTGCAAACTTCCTCCAGAATTTTGTGGTGTTGCTTAAAATGAGATGATTTCTTTCCCCCTCTCTCTGAAAGTGTTATTGGACTTTGGACAACACATGCAAAATGCAGGAACTCCTGCAGGTCAGGCAACATCGATAGGGAGGGATAGGTAATTGCCATTTGGGGTTGAGAGACCTTATCAGGACTGGTAAGAAAGGGGGAAGGAACCAAAATAAGGAAAAGTAGGTGGTGGGGGGGGGGGAGTACACGCTGGCAGCTGATACGTGAGACCGAGTAAGGGGAAGGTGGTTGGGAGAGGGGAGTAAGAGGCTGGAAAGGGATAGATGGAAGAGCAGAAAGTAGTCAACCGTGGAATAAAGGGGAGGAGGGAAAACCAGAGGAAGGTGATGGGCAGTTACGGGGAAGAGAACGGGTGAGAGGGGAAGCCAGAATGGGAAATGGGAAAAGAAGAGTTCACCAGGATGCTGCCTGGTTCAGAGGGCATGTTCAGTCATGAGAGGCTGGATAAATTGGGTTGTTTTCTCTGGAGTACCAGAGGCTGAGGGGAGAGGGTAGAAATGTCTAATACCAGAGGGCTTGCGTTGAAGGTGAGAAGGGTAGGTTCAAGGGAGATGTCAGGGGTAAGTTTTTCACTCAGAGAGTGGTGGATGCCTGGAATATGCTGCCTGGTATGGTGGTAGACGCAAAAACATTAGAGGCTGTAAGGAAGGTGGAGGGAAATGGGCATTATGTTGGAAAGAGGGATTAGTTTTTGGGTGTTTTTGATTTGTTTTCTTGCTGGTCCAGCACAATATTGTGGGCCGAATGGCCTGTTCCTGTGCTGTACTGATCTATGTTCTTATGTAGCGGGAGGGAGAGAAATTACTTGAAGTTGGAGAAATCGATTTTTGTGCCTTCGGGTTCAGGGCTATCCAGGTGGAATGCGAGATGTTGCTTCTCCAATCTGAGTAAGGCCTCATCATGGCAGTAGAGGAGGCCATGGACAGACATGCCAGAATGGGAATGGGAAGTTGAATTGAAATGAGAGATCCTGCCTTTTGTGGACAGACCAAAGGTGCTCAACAAATCGATACTCCAATCTACTTTTGGGCTTACCAATGTAGAAGAAGTTACATCAGGAGCACTGTATCTTGGAACTAGAAGAATCTTTTTGACTACTTTGAGGTAGAGCATTAACATGGAAGGAAGCCAAATGGTACTGGGAAAGGGCTGATCTGACTGCTAGCCAAAGCACAAGGGCCCAAGCGGCCTATTTCTTCCCCTAAAGAGTAGGAGTACTTCAAACATATTTTCCAGGTTCCGCAGTGTATGGGCATTGGTCTTGTGCTTTCAGACATTCATCTGAAATTTAGTATCAGGCAAAGCTTTCGAGATGCAGGAGGTCTGTGATGTACGACTGCCGTGCTGCGAAGTGGCAACACAGCAAGTTCAACGTGAAGGCACCCAAGGGAGTAATCAGAAAGATGGCAAGAGGATGTCACCCACTAAAGATTACATATAAAATATTAACACAAGCAAGCAGGAAGCTAGAGCAGACCGCCAAAGTGGGAAAAATTATAACAAGAGGGCTATCATTGAAATACAAAATATACTAAATTAAAAATCCAATACATGGAAGAAAATCTATTTCGTGCCAGAAATGCGGGAAAAAAAAATTCACTTCAGCACAGCTGTGGCCTGGGACACAGAACGAGTGACAAGGAGACAGACAGGAGAGTATTGTGCTCATGGTGACGGATTTATAACCAGGAGATTCATTTGTTCAGAAAGGAATATTGTGCTGATGTAGGGCTGTGGCTGAGGGCGAGGGACAGAGGGACGAGTAAAAGATAAATGCACGTCAGGGAGGAACTGACAGCTAGATGCAGTGCATCAACATCTGTCAGTTCTGTAAACGGGAAGCTGAAGGACATGCAGGTTCCCCGACTCCTCATTTCATCTACGGAAAGATTAATAGTCACCATGAGGAAGGATATCTGTGCTGCCGTAAAGACTTGCATGTATTGCTCTTTCCTAGTTCCATCTGAGTCCAGAGGCTTGCCAGATCAACTTACGGGCTGCTTAAAGAGTCGACTATCTCTGGTCCAAATCCCAGCTGCAAAGTAGTAGTAGTCATACTTTATTGATCCCGGGGGAAATTGGTTTTCGTTACAGTTGCACCATAAATAATAAATAGTAATAAAACCATAAATAGTTAAATAGTAATATGTAAATTATGCCAGTAAATTATGAAATAAGTCCAGGACCAGCTTATTGGCTCAGGGTGTCTGACCCTCCAAGGGAGGAGTTGTAAAGTTTGATGGCCACAGGCAGGAATGACTTCCTATGACGCTCTGTGCTGCATCTCGGTGGAATGAGTCTCTGGCTGAATGTACTCCTGTGCCCAACCAGTACATTATGTAGTGGATGGGAGACATTGTCCAAGATGGCATGCAACTTGGACAGCATCCTCTTCAGACACCACCGTCAGAGAGTCCAGTTCCATCCCCACAACATCACTGGCCTTACGAATGAGTTTGTTGATTCTGTTGGTGTCTGCTACCCTCAGCCTGCTGCCCCAGCACACAACAGCGAACATGATAGCACTGGCCACCACAGACTCGTAGAACATCCTCAGCATCGTCCGGCAGATGTTAAAGGACTTCAGTCTCCTCATGAAATAGAGACGGCTCTGACCCTTCTTGTAGACAGCCTCAGTGTTCTTTGACCAGTCCAGTTTATTGTCAATTCGTATCCCCAGGTATTTGTAATCCTCCACCATGTCCACACTGAGCCCCTGGATGGAAACAGGGGTTACTGGTACCTTAGCTCTCCTCAGGTCTACCACCAGCTCCTTAGTCTTTTTCACATTAAGCTGCAGATAATTCTGCTCACACCATGTGACAAAGTTTCCTACCGTAGCCCTGTACTCAGCCTCATCTCCCTTGCTGATGCATCCAACTATGGCAGAGTCATCAGTAAACTTCTGAAGATGACAAGACTCTGTGCAGTAGTTGAAGTCCGAGGTGTAAATGGCGAAGAGAAAGGGAGACAAGACAGTCCCCTGTGGAGCCCCAGTGCTGCTGATCACTCTGTCGGACACACAGTGTTGCAAGCACACGTACTGTGGTCTGCCAGTCAGGTAATCAAGAATCCATGACACCAGGAAAGCATCCACCTGCATCGCTGTCAGCTTCTCCCCCAGCAGAGCAGGGCAGATGGTGTTGAACGCACCGGAGAAGTCAAAAAACATGACCCTCACAGTGCTCGCTGGCTTGTCCAGGTGGGCGGATTGTAAAAGGAGGAGGATTGGGCATAGGGCTCGCAATCCCATTCTGGGAAAATCCTGAGCTACCAAAATACCAACAGAAGCACCAAAGACCTCATCCATGGGAAAGGAAGGATCTTCGGAAAGATGGGCTGCACCTGGGGACAACTTGAAAGACTGGCCCAGGACAGAGGATTCTGGCCAGCTGCTGTTGGCAGCCTATGCCCAAGTAAGGGTGATGGGCTAAGTAAATAAGTTCGAGAGTGAATGGCATTGGTGGGTTCTAAAGTCATCTTGTCTTGAAGTGCAGCCTCTGTGCTATCTTACCTACTACAAAGCTGATGACAGAATCAAAAACAAGAGAACATCTGCAGATGCTGGAGATCCAGAGCAACGCACACAAAATGGTGGAGGAGATCAGCAGGCCAGGCAGCATCCATGGAAAAGATTTCAGTCAACATTTTGGGCCAAGGCCCTTCATCAGGACTGGAGAAAAAGTTAGAACGTCTTTCTAACTCTGGCTCCTCGCCATTTTCTCCAGTCCTGATGAAGGGTCTTGACCCAAAATGTCAACTGAAATCTTTTCCATAGATGCTGCCTGGCCTGCTGAGTTCCTCCAGCATTTTGTGTGTGTTAACAGAATCAGAATCAGGTTTAATATCACCGGCATATGTGGTGAAATTTGTTGTTATGCAGCAATACAATGCAATACATAACAGTAAAAACTGTAAATTACTGTAAGAATTATTTATATGCATGTTAAATAAAATAAGTCGTGCAAAAAAGTAGTGAGGTAGTGTTTATGGGTTCCATGTCCTTTCAGAAATCGGATGGCAGAGGGGAAGAAGCTGTTCCTGAATTGTTGAAATTGTGACTTCAGCCTCCTGTACCTCCTCTCAGATGGTAGCAATGCAGAGAGGGCATGTCTTTGATGTCAAGATGGAGGTCCTTAATGATGGATGGCTCCTTTTTGCGGCCTCGAATCTTGAAGATGTCCTGGTTGCTGAGGAGACCATTGCCCATGATGGAGCTGAATGAACTTAACAACTTTCTGCAGCTTATTTCAATCCTGTGCAATGGCCACCCCCCCACCCCCCATACGCGGCCGGTTAGACTGCTCCCACGATGTGTGCATGTTAGTCATGTTTCTTTATTTTCTACTCAGATATGAATTTATTTGTATTTTGGTGGCCATTTTGATTATGAAGATGAGAAGATGGCGGTGCGACGCAGCGCGCAGCGGCCACTCCGGAATGAATATCTGTTATTTGTCAAGTAGGGTGCCGTGCACAATCCTGATTTGATGGAGGCAGACATGAGAAGCACGAAGGAACATCTGGTGAAACTTCTGGAATGCCTGTTTCGTTGCCGCTGTTACTGTGTGATCAGGAATCTCCGGAGGGGAAGGCCCCGAGTCCTCGGCTTTGCCTGTTGCTTGGCGGCCGGGGCCGGGGTCAAAGTGCTCGGCAGAGATGGTGCTCGGTGCTCGGTGTTCGGTGTTGGAGGGCTGGTCGGAGCCTCGAAGTTTTCAGAGGGACTCAGAGTCGGACTGTGGTTGGGTGCTTCCAGGGTGCTGCATCGGCAAGTTTTTTAGCACTGGAGATTCATGGCAGGGAGAGCTTTTCTTCCTTCTACCGTCTGCGTGAGATGCTGGGGTTATCGGGACTTTGAGACTTATTTTTTACCATGCCCATGGTCTGCTCTTATCAAATTACGGTATTGCTTTGCACTGTTGTAACTATATGTTATAATTATGTGGTTTTTGTCAGTTTTAGTCTTGGTCTGTCTTGTGTTTCTGTGATAGCATACTGGAGGAACATTGTATCATTTTTAATGCATGCATTACTAAATGACAATAAACGAGGACTGAGTGTCCTCATAATCTAATCTAATTTATCCACATCTGGAATCTCCATCATCTGCCTATTGGATAATTACTTGGACAGCATTTTCTGAAAGGAGACACAGTTGACTTAAATATAAAAAGGCCTGAAGAGAGTGGATGTGGAGAGAATGTTAGTAGGGGAATCTAGGATCCAGGAGCACAGCCTGAGAATAAAAGGCCATCCCTATAGAACTGAGATGAGGAGAAATTTCTTCAGCCATTAGAATCCGTTGCCACGGAAACCTGTCATTGGGTATAATACAGGCAAAGATTAATGCAGGAGTTCCCAAACTCTTTTGTACCACAGACCAATACCATTAAGCAAAGAGTTAATGGACCCCAGGCTGGGAATCTCTGGATAAATAGGTTCTTGATTGGTAAGGGGAAATAATGGAGTTGGACCCCAAAAAAAAAAATCAATGATTGAATGGTAGAACAAACTCAATGGGCTGAATGGCCTGATTCTGCTCCTATATCTTACGACTTTGTGGCAAAGTATTGTGGACTGCAGTTTGTTGTGAAGCATATGTGCCAAGGTGGTGCATTCAAACAGAGTTGCTACAACACAGTCCCAGACACCCAGTTTCAATCCTGACCTCCGGCACTGCCAGCAGATCATCAGACACATCTAAGATAGATAAATAGTTGAAAGATATAGGAATTAAAGGTTATGGGGAACTATGATGCTGGCATAGATTACTCACGATCATATTGATTGGCAGGGCAGGTTGGAAGGGCGGAGTGGCCTATTCCCGCTCCGATTGTCATATGGCCTTGTTCTGCTGTCTGTGTGGAGTTTGCAAACTCTCCCTATGGCCACAAGGCTTTCCTCTGGATGTTCCAGTTTCCTCCAATGTCCCAAAGAATTCTAGGTTGGTTAGTTGCCCACTATAACTTGCTCCTAGTGTGGGTGAGTGGTAAAATCTGGGCTGTTGATGGGATTGGTGTAAACGGGTCCCCAGTGGTCAGTACAGACTGGATGGGCCGAAGGGCCTGTTATTGTATGACTGTAATTCACAGGTGGAATAAGACTCCTACAATTAAAAACAGAAAGATGCAGAAAATATTTCACTTTCCTAAGCAACAGCTATGTAAGACCTTGCTCAGACCCCTCTTGAACTACTGTGTTCAGTTCTGGTCACCTCACCACAAGAAGGATGTGGATACTATAGAGAGAGTGCAGAGGAGATTTACAGGGATGTTGTCTGGATTGGGGACCATGCCTCATGAGAATAGGTTGAGTGAACTTGGCCTTTTCTCCTTGGAGTGACAGAGGATGAGAGGTGACCTGATAGAGGTATATAAGATGATGAGAGGCATTGATCATGTGGATAGCCAGAGGCTTTTTTCTCAGGCCTGAAATGGTTAACAGGAGGGGGCATAGTTTTATGGTGCTTGGAAGAGGGTACAGAGGGAATGTCAGAGGTAAGTTTTTCACACAGAGAGTGGTGAGTGCGTGGAATGCATCACTGGCAACGGTGGTGGAAACGGATACAACACGGTTTTTTAAGAGACTCTCAGAAAGGTACATGAGCTTAGAAAAATAGAGGGCTATGCAGTAGGGAAATTCTAGGCAGTTTCTAGAGTAGGTTACATGGTTGGCACAACATTGTGGGCCGAAGGGCCTGTAATATACTATAGATATGTTCAACACACACAAAATGCTGGAGGAACTCAGCAGGTCAGGCAGCATCTATGGAGGGGAATAAACAGTCGAAGTTTCGGCCTGAGACCCTTCTTCAGGACTGGAAAGGAAGGGGGAGGAAGACAGAATAAGAAGATGAGGGAAGGGGGAGATGAAGGAATATAAACTGGCCGCTGATAGGTAGGCCCAGCTGAGGGGGAGGTGGGTGGTAGGGGAGAGCAGATGAACTCAGAAAAGGGGGGGTGATAGGTGGAGAGCTGGAAAAGAAGGATTCTCATAGGGAAAAAGAGGAGTCCAAGGGAGAAAGGGAAGGAGGAGGGGCACCAGAGGGAGATGATGGACAGATGGGAAGAGAAGGAGTAGGAGGCGAGCCAGAATGGAGAATGGAAAAAGAGGGGCGGGAGGGAGGTTAGAGAAATCAATGTTGATGCCATCAGGTTGGAGGCTACCCAGATGTGTTGCTCCTCCAACCAGCAAAATCTCTTGTGTCTACATTTCTTTCCCTGATTCTATTGCGCAAAACAACTCCCAGAGAAAGTCAACCGGAACAGAACTGGTTAAAATCCAGTGGCAGGATTCTATGGTGCAGAACGATACCCAGTGAAAGTAAACTGGAACAGGGATGGTTAAAATGCAGTGGCAGAATTAATGTGCTCCTTTCAGTGTTGACTTTTTTCCTTTGCAGATCTGCCGGCAGGAGGAGAGCTGGAGCCATACATTTTTAATGATGTGTATAAGAGTCTAATTCAATGAAGCATATTAAAGATTCAGGCAGGGATAGGTACCATTTGATTAAGGCCCTCTTCTCCAACAGTGAAGGGGATCATCTGGGACCTAAGTGCATTAAATTGGAACAAAAATCTTAGCTCCAAGTGAATCAGCTTATCCCTACAAATATTTTTCTAAAGTCACTTTCTGAGACATTTCCCGTCATGCTAAAAGTCACTATCCATTCCTGGTACTCCCAGGGTGGTATAATAGTGTAGTGGTTAGTGTAACACCATTACAGATAGGAACATCTTCTTCCTCACTACTTTTTTATTTCTATTTTTGCACTATTTTTGTCCAAGACCTCTTTCGGAGTCGATGCCTCCAGAAGACACGGTACATCATTAAAGACCCCTCACACCCTCTCCATGAACTGTTTGTTCTTCTGCCATCAGGCAAACGTTACAGGAGCATCAAAACTAAAACCACAAGGCTACTAAACAGCTTCCTCCCACAGGCAGTCAGACTGCTAAATAGCTGCTCTACCTGACTCTGCTTTGGACACTTTTAACTTGCACTGGACACTTATAACTGATTTAACTGACATGTGGCTGTTGTGTTTTACTATTTATTGTTATGTTTATTATTTAGTGTTGCGTTTGTTATGTTATGATTGCACTGCTCCTGAGAAACGCTGCCTCATTCTGCACTGCAGAGCTGATGTATGGTTAGAATGACAATAAAGTTTTTTTGAAACTTTTGAATCTTTGAATCTTTTATTTAATTTAACTACAAACGTATGTATATATATATATATATATATATATATATAGAGAGAGAGAGAGAGAGAGTTAAATTTTATATATTTTAACTATTATATACATATATATATATTTACCATAGTTCTCACTTTTTTCTCTATTATTATGTATTGCATTGAACTGCTGCCGCTAAAGTCAACAAATTTCATGACACATGCTGGTGATATTAAACCTGATTCAGATTCTGATTGGGGTTCAATTCATTTTGTTGTCTGTGAGGGGTTTGTATGTTCTCTCCATGACCGCGTGGTTATCCTCCGGGTACTCAGGTTTCCTCCCAGATACCAAAGATGCACGGTAAGGGTTTGGAAGTTATCGGCATGCTATGTTCAGGGGTGCAGTGCTAGCTGGAGCACACTGGAGCGCGTCCGGCACATCTTTAAGAAAAAAGCCGAAATAAACAAGCTAATTAATTAGGTGCCGCCCAGGGTGATTTGATTATCTCAGAAACTGCTGATCTCCTGGGGTTTTTACACACAACAGACTCTGGAGTTTATAAAGAATGAACAAATGAACAGAACAAATAAACATCCAGCGAGTGGATTTAACAAGATGTTTTCTCTCACAGAACATCCACTCGCTGGATTTTTTTTGTTTTTGGCACCATTCTTTGTAAACTCCAGAGTCTGTTGTGCGTAAAAATCCCAGGAGATCAGCAGTTTCTGAGATACTCAAATCACCCTGGGCGGCACCTAATTAATTAGCTTGTTTATTTCGGCTTTTTTTTAAGAGGTGCCAAACGCGCTCCGGTGTGCTCCGGCTAGCACTGCACCTCTGGCTGTGTTGGCACCAGAAGCACGGGGCCACTTACAGCCTGTCCCCAGCACAACCCCCACTGACCTGATTTGACACAATTGATGCACTTCACTTGTACGTGGCAATGTGCATGTGACAAGTAAAACTAATCTTACCTCCTGCGGAAAAGTACGAGTTGCCTTCTTGAGCCGCTGCAGTCTGTGTGGCGTAGTTGCCCCTACAACGCTAGAGGGTGCAGAGTTCCAGAACTTTGACGCAAGACTGATGAAGGAACTGTGATATCTTTCAGGGTGTGGGCACGTGGCCAAGTGGGTAAGACATTCGACTAGCTGCCTGAAGGTCGTGAGTTCGAGCCCCAGCCGAGGGAACGTGTTGTGTCCTTGAGCAAGGCACTTAATCACACAGTGCTCTGCGACGACACTGGTGCCAAGCTGTATGGGTCCTAATGCCCTTCCCTTGGCCAACATTGGTGTTGTGGAGAGGGGAGACTTGCAGCATGGGCAACTGCTGGTCTTCCATACAACCTTGCCCAGGGCTGTGCCCTGGAGAGTGAAGACTTTCCAGGCGCAGATCCATGGTCTCGCAAGACTAACGGATGCCTTTGACTTGATTTGATATCTTTCAGGGCAGGGCAGTTGTGTGATTTGAAGGGTAACCAGCAGGTGATGATGTTGCTAAGTGTTTACCACTCTTGTTGCAACTGGCTGTGTAGGGTTGTGGTAAACCATATATATATGTTGTAACTGGGTTACCTGTCTGGACACGGCCCTCTGCTGACTGCTCCTGTGGCTCCTCCCACAGACCCCTGAATAAAGGCGATTGTGCCACTGCTCCTCCCTCAGTCCAGGACAGATACTCAGCATGGACGTTGGCCCATTTACTGCTAATAAAAGCCTTTCAGTATTTACTCTACTTCCAGTCTTTTGGAGTAATTGATAGCGCATCAAGGGTAACGTAATTGGTGGAAACATACATATTCACAACACTGACATGGAGTTGCTTTTCACTTTAAGAGGCTGGTCTGAGATGATGACGTAATTATTTAAAGTTCTGTTACCACGCCTCGTGTTCAGTTTTTCAGGTACAATAGAGAAGTCGTTACATTTTTGTAAACATAAGACACCTCGCATTGTTTTATTTGCAAAAATCTACATTGGCGACCCCGACATGATCAGCATTAGCCTGCAGTAGCATTTCAGTTGTTGGATTCTGGTACTTCAGTGATCCAGATGTTCTCAGAAATCAGGAATGAGGCATAATTCCTCATAAACCTTATAAAATAATACAGCCATTTCACTATATGTTACAAGAAAGAAGAATGAATAGAACAAGCGAAGGGAAAATGAAAAAGATAAAGGAAAAATTGCAAAGCTTCATTGTGATCTTGATTAGAACTGCCATTGTGCTAATGGCGATTAGACTTTGATTAATAGTACCCATATTCTCTTAAATATTTTATGAGTTCCTTAGTTTGCCTTAACAATGTTAACTATTTTATTATCGATGTTATTGAATAAAGGTCTGGACCGGATGTTTCTACAGGTCCCTCTTTATTGTTGGTTCTGACATGTAGAGCTCAGAATCAGATTTGTTATCACTGGCATTTCAGGTGAAACTTTCTGTTTTTGTAGCAGGTGTACAGAGCAAACTCAGAAAAATCTATAAATTACGAAGTTAGATAAATAGTGCAAACTAAAAAGAACAAAAAGGTGGTGTTCATGGGTTCATGGACTGATCAGGAATTTGTAGAGGGGAAGTAGCTTTTCCTGAACCATTAAGTGGGGGTCTTCAGGCTCCTGTACTCCCCACTGATAGACAGCAGAGTTGTACAGCCCAGAAGTAGTCCCTTTGGCCCATCAGTTCTATACTGACCAAGATGCCCATCCGAGCCAATCTCGTCAGCTAGTGTTCCTACCTTCCTATCTGTGCATCTGCCCAATTGTCGTTTAGAAGTTCTCATTCAATCCTTTAAGCACGGAAGGAAACCGTTCAACCCATTAAGTCCAGGTTGGCTCCTTCCAGAATTACCTATGCAGTCTAATTACCCTGGATCTTTTCACACAATTCTGCAAATTATTTTCCCCTTGTGTACCTAACCACTTCCCTTCAGAGTGTCTGGTTGACTGCTTTCCTCCACACTTATTGGCAACATGGTCCAGATCACCACCAGTCTCTACATAATCAAGCAACACACATCAAAGTTGCTGGTGAACACAGCAGGCCAGGCAGCATCTCTAGGAAGAGGTACAGTTGACATTTCAGGCCGAGACCCTCGGCAGGACTAACTGAAAGAAGAGCTAGTAAGAGATTTGAAAGTGGGAGGGGGAGGGGGAGATCCAAAATGATAGGAGAGGACAGGAGGGGGAGAGATGGAGCCAAGAGCTGGACAGGTGATTGGCAAAAGGGATATGAGAGGATCAGGGGACAGGAGGCCCAGGGAGAAAGAAAGGGGGAGGGGGGGAACCCAGAGGATGGGCAAGGGGTATAGTGAGAGGGACAGAGGGAGAAAAAGGAGAGAGAGAGAAAGAATGTGTGTATATAAATAAATAACGGATGGGGTACGAGGGGGAGGTGGGCCATTAACAGAAGTTAGAGAAGTCAATGTTCATGCCATCCAGATGGAATATAAGGTGTTGTTCCTCCAACCTGAGTGTGGCTTCATCTTTACAGTAGAGGAGGCCGAAGATAGACATATCAGAATGGGAATGGGATGTGGAATTAAAATGTGTGGCCACTGGAAAATCCTGCTTTCTCTGGCGGACAGAGCGTAGGTGTTCAGCGAAACGATCTCCCAGTCTGCGTCGGGTCTCGCCAACATATAGATTCTACATAATCAAGTTTTTCTTCTCCCCCTCCTCACCGCCCACCCCCCTCGTATCTTTCGTCCAACACTTGGGTAGGTTGAGAGTTAAATTTTGGTTGAGGATATCCCTGTGAAAGGCACTCATTACATTGCAGGTGCTCTTTGGAGGGAATATGCTATGTGTTCTTCTGGCGATAACAGGGTCGTATTCAGCTATATTGACAGCCACAAGCCAAAGACCTGTTAACTACACCTTAGGCTGCCACAATAGGATGCAACCACACAAATGTCCACCAGCACGACTGGAAGAAAATAACGGGAATTTGCAAAGGCATGGCACAAGTGCTCCTCCACACCTGTGTAGTCCTGACTCTCCAATCCACATGTCTCAGAGGTACCAAGAGTACCAAGTCACAAAACCTTCTCAAAGGTAGGATCAAAGAGGAACAAGGTAGTAATGAGAAGAAGGCATGTCCAGGGTGGTCAGGAACATTAACTATGGATGCTGCCTTTTCGAGGTACTGCTTCTTCAAGATGTCCTTGGTGGTGGGGAGGGATGTGTCCATGATGGAGCTGGCTGTGTCTGCAACCCTCCGTAGAGACTCCATACCAGTCTGCCATGCAGCCAGTAACAATGCTCTCCACCAAACATCTATAGAAATTTGGAATGGTCTTTCATGACATATAAAATGTTCACAAACTCTTGATAAAGTACAGTCACTGGCGTGTCCTCATTATTTGCATCATAACCAGAATCGGGTTTAATATCAGTGGCACATGTCGTGAAATTTGTTGTTTTGAAGCAGCAGTACAATGCAATCTTTAATTATGAAAACTGTAAATTACAATAAATAATAATGTGTTGGGCCCAGGATAAATCCTCTGAGATGTTTACACCCAGGACCTTTCCACCACTAACCCCTCGATGAAGACTGGCCAGTGTTGTACCAACTTCCCCTTCCTGGCAACCACAATCAATTCCTTGGCCTTGCTGACTTTGAGAGCAAGGTTGACGTTGCCACACAACTCGCTAACTCTTATAACGCTCGTCATCGGCATCTGAGATTTGAGCTGCGGCTGGCCACAAACTAATGAGTGTAGACAGAGTCAAGCAGAGGGCTAAACATGCATCTTTGAGGTGCACCTATGCTGGTAGTCATCAAGGAGATGTTATTACCAATTCACACTGAATGTGGTCTCCTGGTAAGAAAGTCAAAAATCCCAGTAGCGGATTCTTTCAGTATTCTGGTCCTATGTGCATCTCCAAATTTCTTTGAGTTACCTGGGTCTTAAGTTCTCAAATTTCATCACCAAATTTATGTATTTATTTATTGGGAAAAGGCTTTTCCTACTCTTTGAGCCACTCTGTCCAACAATCCCCCTATTTTGTTCAAGCCTAATCACAGGACAATTTACAATGACCAATTAACGCCTTTGGACTATGGGAGGAAACCAGAGCACCTGGAGGAAACCCACGCGGTCATGGGGAGAACGTACAAACTCCTTAAAGGCAGCAGCGGGAATTGAACTGGGGTTGCTGGTATTGTAAAGCATTGTGCTAACCACTAGGCTACCGCGCCACCCTTCACCTTTTAAAAGTTGTTCTTTAAAACTTGTCTTTTCCTAATTTTTATCTCATAAAGCTCCAGAGCAGAATTTTACTTCTTTGTGGGAGCTTCAAAGTGGTGAGTTGCTGCATGTAATTTCCTCCAGCCTTACTCATCTTGGGTATGGAAATGCTGGTGTGCATTGGACTGGAGTATATTGAACTGTACGTGTCAGAAGCACTTAGTGAGCTGCCCCGGATGATCTTCCCATCCTTCTCCCATTGATGGTCCACAACACTTCCATCCATACCATCTGCACCAGCTCA
The DNA here is from genome assembly GCF_963921235.1 of Mobula hypostoma. Classification (NCBI taxonomy): domain Eukaryota; kingdom Metazoa; phylum Chordata; class Chondrichthyes; order Myliobatiformes; family Myliobatidae; genus Mobula; species Mobula hypostoma. The sequence goes on from NC_086107.1 coordinate 106,124,915, forward strand.
AATGAGGCAACACCCCCATGCTCCTGTGCTCACACTCACAATGCTTTCCAGGCTGCCAGTGCACAGACTTTAATATCACTGCTTTCAAGTTGGGCAGATTTGATAGAGGTATATAAAATTATGAGGAGTATAGATAGGGTGAATGCAAGCAGGTTTCTTGTACTATTCCTCCATTCCCCACTCGACCTTTTACCTTTTCTCACCTGCCTATTACTTCCTGCCCCCCCCCGTCCCCTTCTCCTCTCCCATCAGATTCCTTCTTCCTCAGCCTTTTACCTTATCACACTTCTCCGTGGATTGTCACCTTGTCGTGGTGGAGAAGCTTGTGTGGTCCTGCGATCCCGAGAGCAATGCTGTCTGGAGCTATGCTCCTGGTAGGATCACCCATGGCGGTAAGGTCGAGGGTGAGGTCCCTGACAAAGAACAATCCAACCAAGACCTCAACGGTGGAACAGGCGGACAAGGTACTTCGAACTCAACGGCTGTGAAGGCGGATGAAGGCTGCAACAAATCCATCAGCTCCAATCGTCGTGGTTTCCATGCCATTGGAATCAGCTGGTTGATTTGTGAAGTATCTTGTACTTCTTGGAGTGCAACATCAAGTACACGTTAAACAAATACACGCACAGGCGTCTTCGCTCTGTGGGCCACTTCTTCAGAATGAAGACCATCATCCTCGACCTCGAGGGATAGCCACAACGACAATGACCTTGTCACCTTCCAGCTGGCCTCCTTCCCCTTCCCCTCAACCTTTTTATTCTGGCACCTTCTCCCTTCCTTCTCAGTCCTGAGAAGGATTTCAGCCTGAAACATCGACTGTTTACTCTTTTCCATAGAAGCTGCCCGACCTGCTGAGTTCCTCCAGCATATTGTGTGCATTGCTTTGGATTTCCAGCATCTGCAGACGTTCTTGTATTTATATTTGACACTGAGGTTGGGTGAGATGAGAACTAGAGGTCGTGGATTAAGGAAGAAAGGCGAGATGTTTAAGGGGAACTGGAGGGGGAGAGAACTTCTTCACTCAGCAGGTGGTGTGAGCTGCAAGTGGAAGTGGTAGATATGGTTTCAATTGTAACATTTAAGGTGAAGTCTGGATGGAGGAGGTATGTAGGGCCAAGGATGGGTCAATGGAACTAGATAGAATAACAATTTAGCACGGAGTAGATGGGCTGAAGGGTCTATTTCTGGGTTCTGTGCTGTAGTGCTCTACGATTCTATGAGTCTCTTTATGGCTCTGCCTCTCTCCATTTCTATAACCTCCATTAACAGTTCTATTCTTTCATTCCACCTGGACTTTCGGCTGAAGCCTAACTTTGTGAATCTTTCCACCTTGCTGCCTCTCTCCTATCCTTTAACCTCCTTAAAACCCATTGCATTGACCTAGACTGCCTGAAGTACGTTAATAGTGGGAGAAAATTACACAATTGAGTTCTAGCAACGTGCCCTATAAGGTATCTCCTGTAACATGAGCGCCAGTGAATAACCTTACAGTATGGGTTGGCTTGGGTTGAATTAGCTGTATCTGCTCACCTTGGAAACAATCAGATTCAGACACCACCCACATTGCCCAACGTAACCAACGTGTTGTTGCTGTTCCTTTCTGTGTCTCATGCAGCATCGGGCAGCAACTTTGCCGTTTCTCTAAGATTTTTGTCTGGTTTTTTTTCTACGAGGCCGAGTTGCCAGCTCGACGCTCAACCCAGCACGGATGGAAAGCGTGCGAGGAGCCGGGCGGATTCGAACCCAGGACCGCTCGCCTCGGAGCCCGGTGCGGATGCTACTCCACCGCCGGCTGGCACCGCATGTAAATAAACACGGTCGATTCTGCAGGTGCTGGAGACCCAGAGCAACACACGTAAAGTGCTGGAGGAACTCAGCAGGTCAGGCAGCAACCTATGGATGTGAGAATAAAGAGCTGAAGCTTTGGGCAGAGACACCTCATCAGGACTGGAAAGGAAGGGCAAAAGAAGCCAGAATAAGCAGGTGGCGGGAGGGTCCTTTACTCCTTCCCCTCCCCCAACTACCTTATCTGGCTTCTCCATCCTTCCTTTTCATTACATGTACAATCCTGCTCGCCGATATTATTTGACAGCATTTCTACATTCCAGGACTTTAACATTGAGAAGCTGTGATCCATCTGACGTGCAAATATAAAGTACAATTTTAATACTGCTCTTATGAATTCTCCAATATTTTTTGCCAGTTTAAAGTAGCTATATATGTGGAAATAGCTTTCTATTTTTTATTTATTGAGATACAGTATGGACTAGGCTCTTCTGGCCCTTCGAGCTGCACCACCCAGCAATTCCTCGATTTAACCCTCGTCTAAGGCTACGTCCACACAAGACCAGATAATTTTGAAAACGCCGGTTTCACGTAAAAACGATAGGCATCCACACCAGGCATTTTTGAAAATACCTCCGTCCACATTAAAACGAGTATTTGGGCGAATCTCCTCCTACTGGGCATGCGCAGGACACATCTACAGAAGACAAGTGAAGAGGAAACGGTATACTATTTCCGTTTCCGCGGTACAGTTGTGCTATTTCCATTGGTCAAAAACTAGAGTACCTACAACAACAGCGAAAGGAAGTTTTCAACAATGTCTTCGAAGAATACAAAGAAAACCTCCGCTGGAAAAAGCAGACCGGACTTCTTCGTTTGGACAGACGATGAAGTCGAGCTGCTTCTGTGAGTTACAAACGACTACAAAGTCAGCAAAGCAGTGGAGAATATGCGACTGGGAGTCATGCCAAACCAAATATGACGACATCCTCGACCGCTATAAATAACGCTATAAACTGATTCCTAAGCTCCAGAACCTGGGCCTTAGCACTCAGATCTGCAGCTGGATCTTCAACTTCCTCACAGACAGCACCCAGGCTGTAAAAATAGGGGACAAACTCTCCTCTACAATCACTCTGAGCACCGGTGCCCCACAAGGCTGTGTACTCAGCCCCCTGCTGTACTCACTGTACACCCATGATTGTGTAGCAAAGTTTCCATGAAACTCAATATATATTTGCTGATGACACAACAATTGTAGGCCGTATCTCGGGTAATGATGAATTTGAGTACAGAGAGGAAATTAAGAACCTGGTGGCATGGTGCGAAGACAATAACCTATTCCTCAACGTCAGCAAGATGAAGGAATTGGTTGTTGACTTCAGAAGGAGTAGTGGACCACACGACCCCATTTACATCGGTGGTGCGCAAGTGGAACAGGTCAAAAGCTTTAAGTTCCTCAGGGTCAATATCACAAATGACCTGACTTGGTCCAACCAAACAGAGTTCACTGCCAAGAAGGCCCACCAGCGTCTTTACTTCCTGAAAGAACTAAAGAAATTTGGCCTGTTCCCTAAAACCCTCACTAATTTTTATAGATGCACCATAGAAAGCATTCTTCTGGGGTGCATCACAACCTGGTATGGAAGCTGTCCTGTCCAAGACCGAAAGAAGCTGCAGAAGATCGTGAACACAGCCCAGCACATCACACAAACCAATCTTCCGTCCTTGGACTCACTTTACACCGCACGCTGTCGGAGCAGTGCTGCCTGGATAATCAAGGACATGACCCAGCCAGCCAACACAATTTTCGTCCCTCTTCCCTCCAGGAGAAGGCTCAGGAGCTTGAAGACTCGTATGGCCAGATTTGGGAACAGCTTCTTTCCAACTGTGATAAGACTGCTGAACGGATCCTGACCCGGATCTGGGCCGTACCCTCCAAATATCCGGACCTGCCTCTCGGTTTTTTTGCACTACCTTACTTTCCATTTTTCTATTTTCTATTTATGATTTATAATTTAAATTTTTAATATTTACTAATTTTTACTATTTTTAATACTTAATATTTGTAATCCAGGGAGTGGGAAGCGCAGAATCAAATATCGCTGGGATGATTGTACGCTTTAGTGTCAATTGTTTGGCGACAATAAAGTATAAAGTATTTGTGTTCAAGAAATCAATGAAATGCCGGGCTGCCGCCACCACCTGTTCCGGCGCATCATGACAGCGTTTTTAAAAAGCTCCGGTTACCCCGTGCACACGCCACCGCCCAACGGGCGTTTTCAGATTTACACACTCTGGACAGCGTTTTAGAAAATCTCTGTTTTCGAGGGAGGAAAACGCCATTTCAGTGTGGACGGAGGGTCAAAACGAAGAGAGAAAGCTTTGGTTATGGATTTATCCAGTCTAGTGTGGACGTAGTGTAAATTCAGGACAGTGAATACCTGGAGTATTGTGTGCAGTTTTGGTCCCCTAATCTGAGGAAAGACATCTTTGCCATAGAGGGAGTACAAAGAAGGTTCACCAGATTCATTCCTGGGATGGCAGGACTTTCATATGAAGAAAGACTGGATGAACTGGGCTTGTACTCGTTGGAATTTAGAAGATTGAGGGGGGATCTGATTGAAACGTATAAGATCCTAAAGGGATTGGACAGGCTAGATGCAGGAAGATTGTTCCCGATGTTGGGGAAGTCCAGAACGAGGGGCCACAGTTTGAGGATAGAGGGGAAGCCTTTTAGGACCGAGATTAGGAAAAACTTCTTCACACAGAGAGTGGTGAATCTGTGAAATTCTCTGCCACAGGAAACAGTTGAGGCCGGTTCATTGGCTATATTTAAGAGGGAGTTAGATATGGCCCTTGTGGCTACGGGGATCAGGGGGTATGGAGGGAAGGCTGGTGCAGGGTTCTGAGTTGGATGATCAGCCATGATCATAATAAATGGCGGTGCAGGCTCAAAGGGCCGAATGGCCTACTCCTGCACCTATTTTCTATGTTTCTATGTTTCTATGTTTACAATGACCAATTAACCTGCCAACCAGTACACCTTTGGACTGTGGGAGGAAACCAGAGCACCTGGAGGAAACCCTCGCGGTCACGGGGAGAACGTACAAACTCCTTACAGGCAGCGGTGGGAATTGAACCCTGGTCTCTGGCGCTCCAAAGCGTTGTGCTAACCACACACTACCTAGCCACTCCCTATTGTTGGTGATCCATTGGATGGAACTTTTAACATCCCAATGTTCATATTGTGGTTTTCTCTATTTATTAGACCCAGTCCAAAACTTCAGGAGTCGTTTGAGGGCGCCACGGAAGCATAGTGGTTAGTTTAACACTACTACAGCACCAGCGACCCAAGTTCAACTCTACTGTTGTGCACGTTGTCCCCGTGATTACATGGGTCATCCCCAGGTGCTCCGGTTTCCTCCCACATGCCAAAGACATACAGGGTCAGCAGGTTAATCGGTCACATGGGCATAATTGGGCGGCTCAGGCTCGTTGCCAGAACGGCCTGCTATCATGCTGTATCTCTAAAATAAATTTAAAAGTTTTAATGTCTCCTGAATTTCTTGCAGAGATTCTGAATATTTCAGTAAAGAAATGGTGACAATGGTGGACTGAAGGCCCTGGAATTGGTATCAGAGAATTATAGAGCTGGAGGAAGTTACAGAGACAAGGCCAAGAAAGGATTCAAACTCAGGACGATCATTTTAAAATCTGCGCACTGACAGATGTACTGGTGTTGGTGAGTAGGCAGGGGAATAATCCATTCTCATATTTACTGCACCTTATAAGTTAGGAAGGTATGGACAGCATATTGCTGTGTCAGACACTGCCTCACAGTGCCAAAGAACCAGGTTCAATCCCGATCTCCACTGCTGTCCGTCTGGAGTTCACATGTTCTCTCAGTGACTGATCCCATCTGCTTCAGTTTCCTCCTCCATCCTAAATACTGTATAAACAAGTTTATAAGTTGGCGTGAGGCCAAGTGGTTAAGGCGTCGGTCTAGTGATTTGAAGGCTGCTAGTTCGAGCCTCAGCTGAGGCAGCGTGTGTGTCCTTGAGCAAGGCACTTAATCACACATTGCTCTGCGACGACACCGGTGCCAAGCTGTATGGGTCCTAATGCCCTTCCCTTGGACAACATCGGTGGTGTGGAGAGGAGAGACTTGCAGCATGGGCAACTGCTGGTCTTCCATACAACCTTGCCCAGGCTTGTGTCCTGGAAACCTTCCAAGGCGCAAATTGATGGTCTCAGGAGACTAACAGATGCCTATATAATAAGTTTATAAGTTAATTGACAATTGTAAATAGACCCTAGTGCAGGGGTACTGAACCAATGGCATGTGTCTCCAAGTTGGTACACCATAAGACCATAAGATATAGGAGCAGAATTAGGCCATTTGGCCCATTGTGTCTGCTCTGCCATTTCATCATGACTGATCCATTTTTCCTCTCAGCCCCAATCTCCTGCCTTCTCCCTGTATTCCTTCATTCCCTGACCAATGAAGAATCTATCAATCTCTGCCTTAAGTATATGTAAAGACTCAGCCCTCACAGCTACCTGTGGCAACGAATTCCACTGATTCACCACTCTCTGGCTAAAGAAATTCCTCCTCATCTCTGTTCTAAAAGGACATCCCTCTATTCCGAGGCAGTGTCCTCTGGTCCAGGACTCTCCCACCACAGGAAACATCCTCTCTGCATCCACTCTGTCGAGGCCTTTCAACATTCAATAGGTTTCAATTAGATCCCCCCCCCATCCTTCTGAATTCTAGTGTGTAGAGTCACAAAGCCATCAAATGCTCTTCATATGACAAGTCTTTCAATCCAGAAATAATTTTTGTGAATTTCCTTTGAGGTTCACAAAAATTGTGTTGACACGTGACATGCAGGGTCGCCCCTCGATTCTTTAAACTTCGCTGTTAATAAATAGATACATCATGATTATTTCTATTGCCAAAGCAAGCAGCAAATGATTTTTTTTTACAACCGACAAGAGTGAGGTGTTTTCACAGGAAACATCTCACACCAGCTTGACATTTGTGAGATCACGCCATATTGGTTGATACATTTTGTAATCCTCACAGACCTGGTCTACAGATCAGTAAACAGTTTGTAATGAGAGAGCTATGGATGGCAGTGAACCCAAATGCAGAGTAAGGTCTGGAATACACTCAGACTCGGACGTAAACTAAACAAGACAAAATCCAGATCCAAAGATGAAATCACAAACAGTCGTGCTAGAAATGGAACTGCAACAATTGAGTAGTGAGTGCGCAGCACGAGACCTTTAAAAACAGGCTTTCACAAAGGAATGTGGCAGGCAATAATTGGCAGTCTGAGTCTGAAAGGGACAATGGCAGCTAACCATACGCCAGGGAATTTCAGTGCCAAAATTTGGATGCCCACCACTGTTCGGTCGGGAACATGACACAGTTACAAAAGCAATGCCATTAGGAAATGATGTTATTTTTCAATTGTCTTTTTAAAAGATTAGTATTAATATTTTTTTAATACTTCATTAATTTCAATCTACCTCTGTCATGCTTTCATTAATAGTAAAACAATAAATATACATAAATAAACAGCAGGGTTCATCCTTTTTCAATGGGGAAAAAGTCCATAATTATTGTTACTAATTCATTAATCAGTGCTAATCTCTCCTCAAAATTGCCATGGAACACAGAATCAGGTTTAATATCACGGGTATATGTTGTGAAATCTGTTGTCTTTGTGGCAGCAGTACATAATAATAGGAAAAAAAGGGAATTACAGTAAATATATATATATAATAGTTAAATTAAATAAGTAGCACAAAAATAAAAATTGAAAAAGTAATGAGGTAGTGTTCACGGGTTCAATGTCTGTTCAGATATTGGGTGGCAGAGGGGAAGAAGCTGTTCCTGAGTTGAGTGTGTGCCTTCAGAGTTCTGATTGATCAATCTTGACTGACAAGCTACAGAACCTGGGCCTTTGTACCTCCCTCTGCAATTGGATCCTTGCCTTCCTAACCGGAAGACCACAATCTGTGCAGATTGGTGATAAAACCTCCTCCTCTCTGATGATCAAGACTGGTGCACCTCAGGGGTGTGTGCTTAGCCCACTGCTCTACTCTCTCTACACCCATGACTGTGTGGCTACGCATAGCTCGAATACCATCTATAAATTTGCTGATGCTACAACCATTGTTGGTAGAATCTCAGATGGAGATGAGAGGGCGTACAGGAATGTGATATGCCAACTCGTGGAGTAGTGTCGCAGCAACAACCTGGCACTCAACATCAGTAGGATGATTGTGGACTTCAGGAAGGGTAAGTCAAAGGAACACATACCAATCCTCATAGAAGGATCAGAAATGGAGAGAGTGAACAGTTTCAAGTTCCTGGGTGTTAAGATCTCTGAGGACCTAACTTGGTCTGAACATATCGATGCAGCTATAAAGAAGGCAAGACAGCGACAAAATTTCATTAGGAGTTTGAAGAGATTTGGTATGTCTTTCTTTTTTAATCTTTTTATTCGTTTTCAAGTTCATAAACATAGTAACAATAGTGACATAGAGAGATTGGAATTACATTATTGATAATAAACATATACAAGAGAAACCACAAATAGTATAAGTGTAACAAACTTCCAAACTCTTGATGTAATTAATTATGAAGAGAAAAAAAATAAAAATAAAAAAAAATCACAAAGAAAACCCCCCCAAAAAAGCAAAAAAAAACCAAACAGAACTAAACAGGGCTGAACCAATATATTAGATTGAATACATTCATTAACGTTGTAAACTCCCTCCTCTATTCATATATTCTAAGTTAATAAGAAGAATTCGGAAAAGGTCAAACTACATCATATGAAAATGTTGAATAAATGGCTTCCAAGTCTCTTCAAATTTAACCGAAGGATCAAAAATGACACCTCTGATTTTTTTCTAAGTTTAAACATGATATAGTTTGAGAAAACCATTGAAGTGTAGTGGGAGGATTGGTCTCTTTCCAATTCAATAAAATGGATCTTCTGGCCATTAATGTAACAAATTCAATCATAGGACAGGCTGAAGAGGATAAAGAGCTATGTTCTGTCACTGGCAAACCAAAAATTGCCGTGTAGGATGGGGTTGTAAATCGAAATGCAAAACTGTTGAAATGATATCAAAGATATCTGTCCAAACTTTTTCCAAGAGAGGGCAGGACCAGAACATATGAGTCAAAGAGGCCACCTCAAAGTGACATCTGTCACAAATAGGGTTTATATGGGAGTAAAAACGAGCTAGTTTATCTTTAGACCTGTGGGCCCTATGCACTACCTTAAATTGTATCAGCATATGTTTAGCACATATAGAGGAAGAGCTAACTAATTGAAAAATTTTCTCCCATTTCCCTGTAGGTAGGTAAAGTTGAAGTTCCCTTTCCCATACATTTTTAATTTTATCAGATATACCTGGCTGTGTTTTCATAATTATATCATAAATAGTTGTTATTGAACCCTTCTGATCAGGATTTAAGCCTAAAATTTTTTCCATGATATCAGTTGGGTATGAAATCAGAAATGTAGACAGCATGGTATTTAAGAAGTTTCTTATTTGTAATTATCTAACAAAATGGAATCTGGGCAAGTTATATTTATTAGACAAAAGACATGAAACAATTATTCAAAAATAAGTCATGGAAACATTTTATACCCTTCATTTTCCATATCAAAAAGTCTTGATCCATAACAGAGGGTTGGAAAGAAAATAAGATATAATTGGGCATGATAATATAAATTTGTTCAAACCAAAAAATTTATGAAATTGGAACTATATTTATAATGCGTGTTTAATTATTGGATTAACCATTTGTTTATTCAATTTAGAAAACACAAAGGGCAGTGAAGATCCTAAAATAGAAACTAATGAAAACTCTTGTACAATTTTCAAAGTTTACCCATTGTGGACTTGGAATTATATCCCAATCTTGAGTCCAAAATATTAAATATTGAATATTAATTGCTCAGTAATAGAATCTTAAATTCGGCAATGCTAAACCACCATCTTTCTTGGACTTCAGTAGATATTTTTTTCTTAACCTAGGATTTTTGTTCTGCCATATATAAGAGGAAATTTTAGAATCAATAGTATCAAAAAAAGATTTAGGAATAAAAATTGCTACAGCTTGAAATAGATATAAAAATTTAGGTAGAATAATCATTTTAATAGCATTGATTTGGCCAATCAGTGATAGAGACAGTGGGGACCATTTAGTAAGCAATTGTTTAACCTGACTAATTAATGGTAAAAAGTTGAGCTTGAATAAGTCCTTATGCCTTTCAGCAATTTTAACCCCCAAATAAGTAAAATAGTCAGAGATTTGGTATGTCAACAAAAACTTTTATAGGCGTACTGTGCAGTGCATTCTGATAGGCTGCATCACTGTCTGGTAAGGGGGGGGGACGCGGCGCTACTCCACAGGACCGAAAGAAACTGCAGAGGGTTGTAAATTTAGTCGGCTCCATCTTAGGTACGAGCCTACAAAGTACCCAGGACATCTTTAGGGAGCAGTGTCTCAGAAAGGCGGAGTCTCAGAAAGGCAGTGTCCATTATTAAAGACTTCCAGCACCCAGGACATGCCCTTTTCTCACTGTTACCATCAGGTAGGAGATACAGAAGCCTGAAGGTACACACTCAGCGATTCAGGAACAGCTTCTTCCCCTCTGCCATCCGATTCCTGAATGGATATTGAACCATGAATGCTACCTCACTTTTTAAATATATATTATTTCCGTTTTTGCATGATTTTTAATCTATTTAATGCACATATACTGTAATTGATTTACTTATTTATTTATTTTTACTTCTTTTCCCCTTCTGTATTAGGTATTTCATTGAACTACTGCTGCTAAGTTAACAAATTTCACAACACATGCCGGTGATAATAAACCTGATTCTGATTCTGATTCTGACTCTGTACCTCCTTCCTGACGGTAGCAATGAGAAGAAGGAATTTCCTGGGTGATGGGGGAGTTTTTTAAATGATTATCGCCAATTTGGGTGCAGACTCTCAAAAGGTTCACCACCACTGCCCTAGTTTGTAGGTGAGAGGTGGAATCCAGGGGAAGTTGATGGAAATCTGGGGAGAATTGAAAACAAAATGGAAAAAAGAAACTTGGGGGGGGGGCGCGGCCCAGTATTGCAGTGGTTAGTGCAATGCTTTACAGTGCCAGTAAACAAGGGTTCAATTCCCACTGCTGTCTGTGAGGAATTTGTACGCTCTCCTCATGACCGTGTAGATTTCCTCCATGTGCTCCAGTTTCCTCCCACATTCCAAAGGCATATAATCATATAACCATATAACAATTACAGCACGGAAACAGGTCATCTCGGCCCTCCTAGTCCGTGCCAAACTCTTACCCTATCCTAGTCCCACCGACCTGCACTCAGCCCATAACCCTCCATTCCTTTCCTGTCCATATATCTATCCAATTTAACTTTAAACGACAACATCGAACCTGCCTCAACCACTTCTGCTGGAAGCTCGTTCCACACAGCTACCACTCTCTGAGTAAAGAAGTTCCCCCTCATGTTACCCCTAAACTTTTGTCCTCTAATTCTCAACCCATGTCCTCTTGTTTGAATCTTCCCCACTCTCAATGGAAAAAGTCTAACCACGTCAACTCTATCAATCCCCTTCATAATTTTAAACACCTCTATCAAGTCCCCCCTCAACCTTCTACGCTCCAAAGAATAAAGGCCTAACTTGTTCAACCTTTCTCTGTAACTTAGGAGATGAAACCCAGGCAACATTTTAGTAAACCTCCTCTGTACTCTCTCAATTTTATTAACATCTTTCCTATAATTCGGTGACCAGAACTGTACACAATACTCCAGATTTGGCCTTACCAATGCCTTATACAAATTCAACATTACATCCCAACTCCTATACTCAATGCTCTGATTAATAAAGGCCAGCGAACCAAAAGCTTTCTTCACCACCCTATCCACATGAGATTCCATCTTCAGGGAACTATACACCATTATTCCTAGATCCTTCTGTTCTACTGCATTCTTCAATGCCCTACCATTTACCATGTATGTCCTATTTTGATTAGTTCTACCAAAATGTAGCACCTCACCTTTTTCAGCATTAAACTCCATCTGCCATCTTTCAGCCCACTCTTCTAACTGTCCTAAATCTCTCTGCAAGTTTTGAAAACCTACCTCATCATCCACAACGCCACCTATCTTAGTATCATCTGCATACTTACTAATCCAATTTACCACCCCATCATCCAGATCATTAATATATATTACAAACAACATTGGACCCAGTACAGATCCCTCAGGCACACCGCGACACACTGTCCTCCAATCTGACACACAGTTATCCTCCACTACTCTCTGGCGTCTCCCATCTAGCCACTGCTGAATCCATTTTACTATTTCCATATTAATGCCTAATGATTGAACCTCCCTAACTAACCTTCCGTGTGGAACCTTGTCAAAGGCCTTGCTGAAGTCCATATAGACACCATCCACCATTTTACCCGCATACAGGTATAGTTTAGGGTTAGTGGGTTCTGGGCTTGCTTTGTTGGCACCAGAAGCATGGAATGCTTGCCGGCAGCCCCCAGTACATCCTTGGACCATGTTGGTTGTCGACTCAAATGACACATTTCTGGGGTGATATACTGCGTCCGGTGCTCCCGATGTGGCCTTTTATATATTGGTGAGACCCGACGCAGACTGGGAGACCGCTTTGCTGAACATCTACGCTCTGTCCGCCAGAGAAAGCAGGATCTCCCAGTGGCCACACATTTTAATTCCACATCCCATTCCCATTCTGACATGTCTATCCACGGCCTCCTCTACTGTAAAGATGAAGCCACACTCAGGTTGGAGGAACAACACCTTATATTCCGTCTGGGTAGCCTCCAACCTGATGGCATGAACATCGACTTCTCTAACTTCCGCTAGGCCCCACCTCCCCCTCGTACCCCATCTGTTACTCTTTTTAATGCACACATTCTTTCTCTCACTCTCCTTTTTCTCCCTCTGTCCCTCTGAATATACCTCTTGCCCATCCTCTGGGTCACCCCCCCCCCCGTCTTTCTTCCCGGACCTCCTGTCCCATGATCCTCTCGTATCCCCTTCTGCCTATCACCTGTCCAGCTCTCGGCTCTATCCCTCCCCCTCCTGTCTTCTCCTATCATTTTGCATCTCCCTCTCCCCCTCCAGCTTTCAAATCCCTTACTCACTCTTCCTTCAGTTAGTCCTGACGAAGGGTCTCGGCCTGAAACGTCGACTGCGCCTCTTCCTATAGATGCTGCCTGGCCTGCTGCGTTCACCAGCAACTTTGATGTATGTTGCTTGACACATTTCACTGTATGTTTCAGTATTTCAAAGTACCTGTGACAAATAAAGCTAACATTTAATCGTCAATGCAGGATTAATGTAAACAGGTAGTTAATGGTAGGTCCAGACTTGGTGGGCTGAAAGGCCTATTTTCACGTTGTAATCCTTTCTGGCTCTATGGTTTAAGCCAGGTGTTCCCAACCTGGAGTCCGCAGGCACCTTGGTTTATGGTAGGGGCCCATGGCATGAAAAAAGTTGGGAAACCCTCCAGTTTGTTGGTGTTTTCTTGCTTCTGGCTGATTGACAGGTGGGTGATCTGTTAATTTTTTGTGTGTGGGGGGTGCATTTTTAACGCTGTTGTCGCTGTTCTTTTCTGTGGGTGAGGGGGTTGAGAGTTGCCATTGGTCACTTTTTTTCTGTGGGTAGGGGTAGGGGATTTGTTGCTATTATCACTGTTTTTTTTTCACGAGGACGATGTGAGGGATTTTGGAGCTTGTGAGTTTTGTTTCTTTTTCTTTTTCATGCTGGGGAGGGAGATGTTAATGTCTTTTCTTTCAACAACTCCCATGTACTTTCTGTATTCATGGCTATCTGGAGAAGACGAATATCAGAGTTGTATTGTACTTGCATACTTCGACAATAAAATGACCTTTTGAACCTTTGAACCTTTGAAGTGTTAAGAAGCTTGCAGATTAATTTTAAATTAAGCAAGATTAAAACCACTATCCTCACTGGCAGAATAGTTGATCCTATTTAGCTGCAAGGATTTGAATTTAATCCTAACAACAGTCTGGAAACAGAGGACAAAGACCTGCTGAGTACAATGTACCACACCTGCTTGCTAATTGTATCTTTAGGCTTGGAAACTATTAACAAAAAGCCACAGCTATGGCAAAGAGACAGCCTTGCCATTCAGAAAAAGAAATTTAGAGCTCTCAGATGGACAGTCCTTCCAGCTGACGTAAAATAATTGTAAATGCATAGCAAAGAATCAATAAATTGTTACACAAACCAAATGGATAAAGAATTGGTAAGCAGGAACAGGAAATGAAAGGGAGGCAAGGATTATGTTGTTTTAGAAGAAAAGGGATCATCAGATTATCAACAGTTCAGATATATTGAGACCCTTCCAGAGAATGCTATCTACTGGAAGATTTATGGGATTTGCAGAAGATTTACAAGTAGGTAGAGTGCAATATAGCAAAGTTAATATATAGCTTCTCTAGCCATATAACGGAGTATATTCTGACCTACAAAAAAGTGGTGGTACGACCCAGTCCATCACAGGCAAAGTCTTCCTTACCTCCACCATCCAGACCACACTGTCTTTTTGCTGTTGCCATCGGAAAGGAGGTAGAAGAGCCTCAGGTCCCAAGCCATTAGATTCAGGAACAGTTATTACCCTCCAACCATCAGGCTCCTGAACCAGCGTGGATAACTTCACTCACCTCAACACTGAACTGACTCCACAGCCACTTTCAAGGACGCTACAACTCATGCACTCAGTATTAATTAATTAATTTTATTTATCTATCTATGTATCTGTTTATTATTTATTTATTTATCTATTGCGGGCACGTGGCCAAGTGGTTAGGGCATTAGACTAGCGACCTGAAGGTCGTGAGTTCGAGCCCCAGCCGAGGGAACGTGTTGTGTCCTTGAGCAAGGCACTTACTCACACGTTGCTCTGCGACGACACTGGTGCCAAACTGTATGGGTCCTAATGCCCTTCCCTTGGACAACATTGGTGTCGTGGAGAGGGGAGACTTGCAGCATGGGCAACTGCTGGTCTTCCATACAACCTTGCCCAGGCCTGCGCCCTGGAGAGTGAAGATCCATGGTCTCGCAAGACTAATGGGTGCCTTAATTTATCTATTATTGTTGTTTTTTTATTTTTTCTCAGCTCAAGCGGTAAAACCTGAGCTACGGGCATAGCCAAGTACACTCATTTCTCAATTGCCAGGAACTTTCAGACTATTCTAGTGGTGTTTAGTATTGAGGCTTTCTGGAGATTTACATAAATATTGCTGTGTAGCCCTAATTGTCTAATGGTATTGTGTAGTGCCTTTGGGTGATACCAGTTGTAGATATTACTGTTGGGTAATTATTATTCCATTTATTATATTATTATTATTTTATTTTTCTCTTCTTTTGCACATTGGTTGGTTGTCAGTTTTTGAGTGTAGTTTTCATTTATTATTTTGTATTTCCCTGTTCTATTGCGAATGCCTGCAAGAAAATGAATCTCACGGTGTTACGAGCACCATAGTACGCAGTGGTTAGCACAATATTATTACAGCTTGGGGCGCCAGATTTTGGATTTCAATCACTATGTCTCTGTAAGGAGTTTGTACGTCTTCTCGACAGAATGCATGCTCCAGTTTCCTCCCACAGATCAAAGACGTACGAGTAGGTTAATTGGTTATTGTAAATTGTCCTCCAAAGTGCTGTCAAAGGGTTTTGGCCCAGAACACCAACTATACTCTTTTCCATAGACGCTGCCTGGCCTGCTGAGTTCCTCCAGCATTTTGTGTGTGTTGCTCGGATTTCCAGCATCTGCAGATTTTCCCTTGTTTGTGGTTGTAATTGTCCTGTGACTTTTTAAAATTAATTAATTGCCTGTTACACCACTGGCATTTAGGGAAGCAATGAAGCTGCTCCATCTTCGTCTGTCCTTGGCCACGTGTCAGACCTGAGCTGAACTCCCAAACCTGGAGGTCTGGTGGACCACTCTTAGTCAGTCCTCTACCTCTTGACCTGTTTAGCTTGGGTGAACCCTACCAAGAACCAAAGCATAAACCCTGACTCTAGCCAACACAGCTCTCTGGGTCACTGAGGCACACAAGCCTCCAAACCTATGACAAGGCTGCGCTCTTCCTGGAAGTGTCCTGTGATTAGGTTAGGGTTAAATTGGGTTTGACAGAGGTTGCTGGGGCGGAAGGGCTTACTCCACACTAAATATCTCTAAATAAATAAATGTTGTGACATATACACATTTTAATAATACATTTACTTTGAACTTTGAGCTGTTGAATAATGCAGGTTTACAACAAGGTTAAGGGAACAGAAAATCTATCCAAGACATTCATTGCAAAAATTCAAACACAAAAAGTCTCCAAAACGTTACGATAAAGTAAGCAGATATATACATGTTGCAAAACAACAGATGATATGACCAAAACCAAAGTGAGTAAGAATATCACTGAAGAAAATCAGAAATGGACAAATAGTGGGGAGAAGAG
The DNA here is from genome assembly GCF_963921235.1 of Mobula hypostoma. Classification (NCBI taxonomy): domain Eukaryota; kingdom Metazoa; phylum Chordata; class Chondrichthyes; order Myliobatiformes; family Myliobatidae; genus Mobula; species Mobula hypostoma. The sequence continues at coordinate 106,141,270 of NC_086107.1, forward strand.
CTGAGCAACACTAACTCCAGCTTAGTAGTTAAGCAGGTACAGAAGATTTGGAAGTTAGAGGTCAAAATAGCCAGCTATTTGTCACAAAAATCACTCAATGTTAGGATCATGAAACCAGAGGGAGATACTGCACAGAAAAGGGTATTTCTGCTGACTGGGTCTGCACCAACCAGCAAGTACCTTCAAAGTTCAAAGTAAATTTATTATCAAAGTATACGTCACCATATACAACCCTGAGGTTCATTTTCTTGAGGGCATTCACAGTTAATACAAAGAAACACAACAGAATCAATGAAAATCTGCACACAAAGATGGACAAACAACCAATATGCAAAAGACAACAAATAGTGCAAGCACATAAAAGAAATTGAGAAAAATAACAACAATAAATAAATAAATAATAAGTGTTGAGAACATTGGTTGTAGAGACCCTGTCAGTGAGTCCATGAGTTGTGAAATCAGTTCAGTGTTGTGGAGAGTGACGTTATCCACCCTGGTTCAGAAGGCTGATGGTTGAAGGGTAATAACTGTTCCTGAACCTGATGGTGAGGGACTTTAGGCTCCTGTATCTCCTTTTCAATGACAGAAGTGAGAATAATGCATGGCCTGGGGGGTGGGCGTCCTTGATGATAGCACTCCTCGTAGATGGGCTCAATGGTGGCAGGGCTTTATCCACGATGGACTGGGCTGTATCCACTACTTTTTGTATGGTGTTCGTACACTAATCCAACACTAATGCAAATAATTTCTGATACCTTTTCTCATACATTTTCGAAGGAGACCGTTCTGCCCATTGAGCCTATGTTGACTCTCCCTTATTTCCCTGTAACCGATCACCTCACCAACCCAGCAACGTTACTGTTGAATCTGCTACTAATTCACTACCGCTTGGTTCCTTAAGGCTGTACAGTCGTGTGGAGGTACTGGGGACAAGCTCACACTGCTTATTAAATGCTTGCAACATCGGGCGTCTCCAACAGTCTCTGACAACCAAGTCCAGCTCCTGGCCTTCACGTGTGGCTTAGCTACTAAGCCTGGCTGAACTGTTTCCGCTGACAAGAGAAGGGGCAAAGGTAGGTTTCTGGTGCCTTAAAACCAGTCATTTTGGGCAGATGGGGTTCATCAGACGTGGTTGGCAGCTCATCTAGGAAAAGGGAAGCTCTGATCTTAAACCTTCGCTGCCTTGTGGCTATACTCACTCATTGGGGAAGGCTTTGGGAGTAAACCCCAAGGAAAAGTCCAGAGCTGAAGTCCCTAAGTCAGTCCTACGTTGAGTTCAATGTTGACTGGCAACTACTGCGATGGCACTGGTGCCAAACTGTATCGGTCTCTGCCATTCAGCTGGATGGAGAGGGGGAACCTGCAGAATGGGCAACAGATTGCTCTCCGTATCCTACCACCCTGGCTTGAGTATCACGTACACAGCTAGGATGCAATATCAATGGTCAAACCTGACAACGGAGGCCCTCAAACTCTAATTTACCAAAACCCATTAACCTATCAACCTGCACATCATTGGGATGTAGGAGAGGATAGGACCTGTTGTAACGTGAACAAAGTCACTGGAGAGAAGTAACTGGTAGATATGGAGCAGTCTTTTATTCAACAAAATGAGACACAGCAGGCAACATATTGGGATTCTTTCGGAGAAAGAGGTCTGCTCGACCCAAGACTACATGATATTTTATATGCTGAAGATCAAAGGACAATTCCATATTTATAATGTATCTACAACGCTTCCTTTGAACCACACATAACTCTCACACCTTCCCTCTTTGCACCCACACTCCAGACAATGTTAATCAGCATTGTCTGGTCCTGTAATCAACTGCTGTTTTCTCGGCTCTAGGACCCATTGTTCAGAGCTGCATTTAAATTTATTCTACTGTCCATATTCAGATCTGAAGATAGTTGCTATATTTCCTAACCCCAAAAATGCCCTAACAGGAGCGCCCAAAGGAATCCCACACAATCACAGGCAAACTCTGTACTAACACACTACAGATCAGGATTGTCTGCGGTCACTGGAGCTATGAGGCACCAGCAAAAATTATAGTTCAATTATGATAATTGTTAAATAAACATCTTTAGAAATCTCTTGAGAAACAAGGATCATTGTAAGGTTTCAGGAAATACTAGACTGAAGCATTTATGTATTAACATAAATTTGTTATTTTATATTATTGGTTTAATGGGGCAGACAGATGTCAAAAATAGTAATAATTTCATTTTAAAAGGTTTATGACTAGTGCCAAACTTCCTGTTTCCCAAGCCTTAATCCTAACAAAAAAAGATTTCTCGATGTGGTTTGGAATCAGTTGAAAGGCCCTTGAGTTATGTTTTTCCTTTCTAAGCAAGGGATGTGACCCATAATTTATCTGAAAGTCTAACCATTAATCCCTTACCAGTCAAGAATCTATCAATCTCTACTTTAAATACACCCAATGACACAGCCCTCCATGGCAATGAATTCCACAGATTCAACACCCTCTGGCTGAAGAAGTACATACTCATCTCAGTTCCAAAACCATGTCTCTTTATTTTGAGGCTGTGCCTACCAGTGGAAATATCCTTTCTGCATTCAGTATGTCTTTCAGTATTTAGTAGGTTTCAATGAGATCCTTCTGAACTCCATCGAGCATAGACCCAGAGACATGAAATGTTTCTCATACGTACGTTAAACCTTTCATACTCATGATCATTCATGCAATGTCCTTTTGGACCCTCTCCAGGATGAGCAAAATGTTCCTTAGACAGGGGACTCAAAATAGCTCACAATATTCCAGCTCAATTCCCATTCCGGTGGGAGGAGAAGATGGTGGCGTGACGCAGTGCGCGAGCTCTCTGGTGAAATGATATCGTATTTGTAAGTAGGATGCCGTGCACAATTCTGATTTGATGGAGACAGACGTGAGAAGGTACAGAGGAACATCTGGAGAAATTTCTGAAATGCCCGGCTCACTGCCACTGCTACTGTGCGATTGAGAATCTCCGGAGGGAAGGCCCCAAAATCCCCGGCTTTGTCTGCTGTGGGCGACCAAGGCTGGGGTCAAAGCGTTCGGCAGAGATGGTGCTCAGTACTCGGTGTCAGAGGGCTGATCGGAGCTCGAAAATTTTCAGACGACTCAGAGTCGGACTGTGGTCGGGCATGGCAGGGAGAGTTTTCTTCCTTCCCCCGTCTGCGTGAGATGTGGGACTTTCGAGAGACTTTGAACTTTTTTACTGTGCCCATGGCCTGTTCTTCATCAAGTTATGGTATTGTTGCACTGTTGTAACTATATGTTATAATTATGTGGTTTTTGTTAGTTTTTCAGTCTTGGTCTGTCCTGTGTTTTGTGATATCACACCGGAGGAATATTGTATCATTTTTTAATGCATGCATTACTAAATGACAATAAAAGAGTCCTCATAATCTAATCCAATCTAACAATCTAATGTGACCTGACCAGTGCCTTAAAATCTCAGGACTACATCTGGCATAGAAAGTCTATGAAGGTATCAGGGAAACAAATTGCATGCCTCGCCAGTGACTGGATTTAATTGGGGCCTCAGTGCTGGAGCTGCTGGCTTCAAAGTACTGTAACTTAAAGTTCAGATTTATTATCAAAGTACACATACGCCACTATATACTGCCCTCAGGTTCATTTTCTTGCAGACGGGTACAGAAAAATTAAGAAATACAATAGAATTTATGAAAAACTGTAGAGAAATAAAAACTGACAAACAGCCAACGTGCAAATAAAGACAAACCATGCCAAAATAAAAGTAAATAAATAATACTGAGAACATGAATTGTAGAGTTTTTGAAGGTGAGCCTAGAGCAGGGGGTTCCCATTCTGGGGTCCACAGACCCCCGTGGTCTTTGTAAGCGAGTCCATAGGTTATGGAGTCAGTTCAGCTTTCAGGTGAGTGATGTTATTCATGGTGGTTCAGGGGCCTGATTTTCCTGAACCTGGTGGTGTGGGACCTAAGGCTCCTGTACCACCTGCCCAATGGCAACAGTGTGAAGACAGCACGTCCTGGATGATAATAGTATAAACATTAGTTTCATCATCTTTCCAATAAATTTGGAGAACTTAGCTGAGAAGTTATTGGTGGTACATTTTAAGAGCCTTGCGTTGCCTGCTGTAGACTTAGGAAACATACAGAAGAACAGGGATAACGCCGTCTGTTAAACCATGAATATTCTTGTGTCAGGTCTGAAGTCTCAATCTTCAGACTCACTTTTCCTGAGTTAACCAAAGCCTGTGCTATCACACAGAAAACCATAGTGAACTTCACCACTGATAACCTCCATTGACTTGTTGGATTAGGGTGTTGAATTGGTATATTTCTTTTAGCTTGATTTTGCTATGCTTGCTTATATTTTTAAATAATCACCTCTATACTGTATGTGTAACTGTTCAGTAAGTTTTCTAGCAATTGTAGTATATCTGCTTTTGTATTTTCTAGGAGCTTCTCAGTTTTTCTGCAGCAGGTGTCATACCACTTGAATCTGGGAGATGGCGCCAGTGAGCAGCGCGACCACGGGTGGCATCCTCCAGGCGGGTCACGGAACAACTCCTTTCACTTCTTTCCCGTTCAAGTGTGGTTCTGTTGGAGCCTGTGATCTACATTTTGGCAGCGTGCTTTTGGGTTGATTGAGCGACGTGGCGATCTGCTGTGTCTGAGGGAGTTCAAGCAAAGTATGCGGCCTGGAGGCCAAGAAGCCTGGAGCTGGGGCATGATCGACTTCATTTCTTGACACTCTCACTCAGCAGACTGAAATAATCGAAACAAGTGTGGAAGACGATCGGGTGTTCAGTGCCATCTACCCTGCACATGGGGTGGGGGGGGGGATGTTTTTCTTTGAATGGGTTCTATGGTTTTCTTTGTTTTGAGGCTGTCTGCGAAAAGAAGAATCTCAGGGTTGTATACTGCATGCATACTTTGATAATAAATGTATTTTGCATCTTTGTATCTTTTACGATTTCAACAGTTACTTCTTATCAATGGAATAGGCTTTTATCTCTGGCTTGAGTATGAGATAACAGTGACTTCTTTTTCCTGCAACACACATCAAGGTTGCTGGTGAACGCAGCAGGCCAGGCAGCATCTCTAGGAAGAGGTACAGTCGACGTTTCAGGCTGAGACCCTTCGTCAGGGCTAACTGAAGGAAGAGCTAGTAAGAGATTTGAAAGTGGGAGGGGGGGAGATCCAAAATGATAGGAGAAGACAGGAGGGGGAGGGATGGAGCCAAGAGCTGGACAGGTGATTGGCAAAAGGGATACGAGAAGATCATGGGACAGGAGGCCCAGGGAGAAGGGGGGGGGAAGCCCAGAGGATGGGCAAGGGGTACAGTCAGAGAGACAGAGGGAGAAAAAGGAGAGAGAGAGAAAGAATGTGTGTATATAAATAAATAACGGATGGGGTACGAGGGGGAGGTGGAGCATTAGCGGAAGTTAGAGAATTCTCCCTGGGCCTCCTGTCCCATGATCCTCTCGTGTCCCTTTTGCCAATCACCTGTCCAGCTCTTGGCTCCATCCCTCCCCCTCCTGTCTTCTCCTATCATTTTGGATCTCCCCCTCCCCCTCCCACTTTCAAATCTCTTACTCACTCTTCCTTCAGTTAGCCCTGACGAAGAGTCTCAGCCCGAAGCATCGACTGTACCTCTTCCTAGAGATGCTGCCTGGCCTGCTGCGTTCACCAGCAACTTTGATGAGTGTTGCTTGAATTTCCAGCATCTGCAGATTTCCTCGTGTTTGCTTCTTTTTCCTCTTCTTTTCTTTGTTCTTTGTTCTTATAACACCTAATAAAATGGCCGTAACCACTAAGTTTTATGTTTCATTCCAAACTTCCAAAGAACCTCTGGATCAATATCACCAGATCCAACAGCCTAGAGAAGTTCCAGTGACTACAGTAATGGAACTAAGTTGACCAGAACCTGTAATCCTAATTTAATTACAAAGTTCAAGGTAAATTTATTATCAAGGTGCATACATGTCCTCACATACAACCACGAGATTAATTTTCATAACCATTATATAATCAGTGAAAGATCACACCAACTTGGGTTTTGCCAATGTGCAAAAGGCAAAAGATTTTGGTGAGGCCAAATTTAGTTCTGGTCTCCGACCAACAAGAAATTTGACCGAAGCTGGAAAGCCAAAGCAACGTACACAAAGTGCAGGAGGACCTCAGCAGGTCAGGCAGCATCTGTGGAAGCGAACAAACAGTCAACGTTTCGGGTCGAGACCCCTCTTCAGGGCTGGAGAGGAAAGGAGAGAAGATACCAGAAAAAAAAGGAGGAGAGCTAGAATGTGATAGGTGAACCCAGGTGGGTGAGAAAGGTAAGAGGCTGGAGAGGATGGAATCTGAGAGGAGAGGAGAGTGGACCATAGGAGAACGGGAAGGAGGACGGGCATCGGGGGAGATGATAAGCAGATGAGAAAAAGTAAGAGGCCAGAGTGGGAAATTGAAGAAGAGAGGAGGGGGAGGGAAATGTTTTATCAATAAGCCTGAAAGAGTGCAGAGAATATTGACAGGGATGTCGCTGGTATGAGTCCTGAGTTACAGGAAGAGGTTGAATAGGTTTGGACTTGATTCCCTGGAGCGCATGAGAATGAGGGGAGTTCGTAAAGAGGAACACAAACTTATGAGGGGTACAAACAGGGTGAATGCATACAGGCTCCTCCCCCTGAGGTTGGGAGAAACTAGAGCTAGGAGTATTTAAGAGGAATCTGAGGGCGAGCTGCATCACTCACTGCATGGTGCTAGTGTGGAACAAGCTGCCCGCAGAACTGGCAGGTGCAGGTTTGACTGGAACAGTTAAGAGAAGTGTCGGAGATATATTGATCAGAAAGGGACGGAGGGCTATTGTCCAGGTGCAGGTGTATGGGAACGGGCAGAGAACCAGGCCGGCATGAGCGGAAGGGCCTGTTTTGTTTCTGTAATGCTCCGCCACTGCATGAGTCTAGGGCACCACTGTAACCATTAGCTACTCAGATAAAAGTGGATATACCACTTCAAGCTGAAAATTAAAACTAAATTTTCTTTGTGGTTGAGCAGAGAGAGAGGCTCTAAGTACAGTAATGGCCTGAAAAGTGATTTCTTTGTAGCCTTTTATTTCAATCTCCATGGTTAAATGGGTGTTTTTCAAAACAAGACAAAGATTAATACCACAGTCAGCTCTAGTTTCTATTTTACAAAGAGCCCTAGAAGCAAATTAGAAAGTGAAAATTGGGTTTACAGGAATTACTTCAGTTTATAATCAGAATCAGGTTTAATATCACTGGCATATCAAATTTGTTAACTTAGTGGCAGCCGTACAATGCAATACACGATAAATACAAAGCGAAAGCAGTAGAATGGACTAGCTTGGCTGAATAGAACATAGAACATAGAAATCTACAGCACATTGAAGGCCCTTCAGCCCACAATGTCGTGCTGACCATGTAACCTAATCTAGAATCTGCCTAAAATTTCCCCACTGTATAGCCCACTATTTTTTTAAGCTCCATGTACCTAACTAAGACTCTCGTTAAAGACTCTACTGTATCTGCTTCCACCACTGTCACTGGCAGTGCATTCCACGCACCCACCACTCTCTGCGTAAAACACCTATCTCTGCAATCTCCTCTGTACCTGCTTCCAAGCACCCTAAACCTATGCCCCCTGGTATTAACCATTTCAGCCCTGGGAAAAAGCCTCTGACTATCCACAAATCAATGCCTCTCATCATCTTATACACCTCTATCAGGTCACCTCTCATCCCTCCATGACTCCAAGGAGAAAAGGCCAAGTTAACTCAATCTATTCTCATAAGGCATGCTCCCCAATCCCGGCAATATCCTTGTAAATCTCCTCTGCGCTCTCTCTATAGTATCCACATCCTTCCTGTAGTGAGGTGACCAGAACTGAACACAGTACTCCAAGTGGGGTCTGACCAAGGTCTTATATAGCTGTAACATTACTTCACGTCTCTCGAACTCAATCCCACAGTTGATGAAGGCCGTCACACCAAATGACTTCTTAACAACACTGTCAACCTGCGCAGCAGCTTTGAGTGTCCTTTGGGCGTGAACCCCAGCATCTCGCTGATCCTCCACACTGCCAGGAGTCTCACCATTAATATTATATTCTGTCTTCAAATTTGAACAGTTTTATTCTATCTGTACACTCAGTGGCCATTTCATTAAGGACCTCCTGCCTCTGGGTGAGTGTTCATGGTCGTCTGCTGCTGTAGCCCGTCCACTTCAAGGGTCAATGTGTTGTGGGTTCAGAGACGCTCTTCTGCTCACCACTGTTGTAACGTGTGGTTATGTGAGTTGCTGTCGCCGTCCAGTCAGCTTGAACCGGTCTGGCCGTTCTCCTCCGACCTCTCTCATAAACAGGGTGTTTTCACCCTCAGAAATCCCGCTCACTGTTTTTTTTTGTTTTTCACACCACTCCCTGTAAACTCTAGTGTTTCAGCAGTTTCTGAGATACTCAAACCATCCCGTCCGGTTAAAGTCACTTCGATCACATTTGTTCCTCATTCTGAGCAACAACTGAACCTCTTGACCGTGTCCGCATGCTTTTATGCATTGAGTTGCTGCCACGTGATTGGCTGATTAGATATTTGCATTACTAAGCATGTGCGCGGAGCTGTGGATCACACAAATATTGCCTGCGTTCAGCGGATGCAGCAAAGAGAGATTGGAAAAATATTTCAAAAGGACAGTTGAAAGTAATGAAGGCTTTTCTCTCTGGAGTTATTGAATCTGTTTCTGCAGCAAAGAAGATCGGTACCCAGATGGAGCAAATCTCTGGTCATCAGCAATGCAGAAACAAAAGCAAATGTTTCTCTTAACAAGTTGAAAAAAAAATAAAAACCTGCAGTAATCAGAAACCTGAAATAAAAGCAGGGAATACCGGAGAGAGCTGTCAAAGTAGGCAGGTTTGTAACTGCAAGGACTGACGATCAGTACTGACCTTCAGCACTGCCTGAATGGAGCGTGTACACTCTCCCATAACCGTGGGGGTCACCTCAAGTTGTCCGAGTTAACGTCGCAGAGGTTAATTGGCTACTGTGTATTCCCCTTTGATATGGGTAAATAGCAAAGCATTCAGAAAGGAATTGACGTGGAATTAAAATCTTCTTTCAGTTAGTCCTGACAAAGGGTCTCGGCCTGAAACATCGACTGTACCTCTTCCTAGAGATGCTGCTTGGCCTACTGCGTTCACCAGCAACTTTGATGTGTGTTGCTTGAGATAGGACTGATGAGTTTCTTCTAATTGAAGCCAGCATTTGAAGTGAGGGAGAGAAACAGTATTAATACTTCAGATCTAATAACAGGTCATCAACTACAACCATTACATAGCTCTCCCTCTCCCTCCCCCTCTCTCTCCCCCCTCCCTCTCCCTCACCCTCAACTTCTCCCTCTCCCTCTCCCTCCTAGGTTCAGACGGAATTCGATGAACTCGATGGGAGACCCTGGGGCAAGTATACTGAGGCATGGGACGTTAAGAGAGTTTATGTGGGATTGGGCACAATGAGCTGAATTCTAAACAAGAACTTAAACGGACAGTACTAAGGGAGTGTCTCACTGTCGGAGGGACAGTACTGAGGGAGTGTCTCACTGTCAGAGGGACGGTACTGAGGGAGTGTCTCACTGTCAGAGGGACGGTACTGAGGGAGTGTCTCACTGTCGGAGGGACAGTACTGAGGGAGTGTCTCACTGTCAGAGGGACGGTACTGAGGTAGTGTCTCACTGTCGGAGGGACGGTACTGAGGGAGTGTCTCACTGTCAGAGGGACAGTACCAAGGGAGTGCCTCACTGTCAGAGGGACAGTACTGAGGGAGTGTCACACTGTCAGAGGGACAGTACTGAGGTAGTGTCTCACTGTCAGAGGGACGGTACTGAGGGAGTGTCACACTGTCAGAGGGACGGTACTGAGGTAGTGTCTCACTGTCAGAGGGACGGTACTGAGGGAGTGTCACACTGTCGGAGGGACGGTACCGAGGGAGCATCACACTGTCGGAGGGACGGTACTGAGGGAGTGTCTCACTGTCGGAGGGACGGTACTGAGGGAGTGTCTCACTGTCAGAGGGACGGTACTGAGGGAGTGTCACACTGTCAGAGGGACGGTACTGAGGGAGTGTCTCACTGTCAGAGGGACGGTACTGAGGGAGTGTCACACTCAGAGGGACAGTACTGAGGGAGTGTCTCACTGTCGGAGGGACAGTACCAAGGGAGTGCCTCACTGTCAGAGGGACAGTACTGAGGGAGTGTCACACTGTCGGAGGGATGGTACTGAGGGAGTGTCACACTGTCGGAGAGACGGTACTGAGGGAGTGTCTCACTGTCGGAGGGACGGTACCGAGGGAGTGTCTCACTGTCGGAGGGACAGTACTGAGGGAGTGTCACACTGTCAGAGGGACGGTACTGAGGGAGTGTCACACTGTCGGAGGGATGGTACTGAGGGAGTGTCTCACTGTCGGAGGGACGGTACTGAGGGAGTGTCACACTGTCAGAGGGACGGTACTGAGGGAGTGTCACACTGTGGGAGAGACGGTACTGAGGGAGTGTCGCACTGTCGGAGAGACGGTACCGAGGGAGTGTCTCACTGTCGGAGGGACGGTACCGAGGGAGTGTCACACTGTCAGAGGGACAGTACCGAGGGAGTGCCTCACTGTCGGAGGGACAGTACCGAGGGAGTGCCTCACTGTGGGAGGGACGGTACTGAGGGAGCGTCGCACTGTCAGAGGGACAGAGAAATTGCTTTTAAGAAGTTGAACACCAAATTGATAGATTTCTTTTCTGAACAAGTTTGTTATGTTCAGAAACATAATGGCCCAGCAAGAGAGATAAAAAAGATTTAGAAGATCTTGAGAAATGGTAACATTAAAAAAAATCCGGCAAATCCAGATAAAGGACACAGATGTACAGTAGTACCAACACTGAAGAGAGAGGCAAGAGAAGAACAGTTTATTTGGATACAATCTACCTTCCTAGTAAAACGACACCGGGGAAATTCTTGCTCCAATAGTCTATAGATGAATAAGCGCAACACACACAAAATGCTGGAGGAACTCTGTAGGCCAGGCAGCATCTATGGAAAAGAGTAAACAGTCGACATTTCGGGCTGAGATCCTTCGTCAGGACTGGAAAGGAAGGAAGGAGATGCCCAGTTTGCGGGGCAGGGGGGTTAGAAATGAAAAAATCCAGAGAGCCAGGGTGGAGTGTCTAAAGAGAGGAGGAGGGGTGAACATGGGAGAAGGGGTCATCAGCGCGGGACGTGGACTCCTTGTCAAAGAAGTGGGCTCGGAGACAGCGGCAACTGAAGAAAACCTCGACATTGTGGCGGGCGCGGAACTCACTGAGGTGCGGGCACAGGAGGACAAAGGTGAAGCCCTCGCTGAGGACAGATCTTTCTGCCTCAGAGAGGAAAGGTTCGAGGAAGTAGTGAAGACCTGGCATGGAAGGGAGCTGGGATCAGAAGGGGGAAAATTGCTGGTGGTGTCAGAGGGGAGAGGAGGGTTGAGGTGTTCAGGGAAGGTGGGGTGGGAGGGAAATGGATGCTCTGAGGACCCAAGATGAGTAAAATTCCAAATAATATTCAGATATTTGAACAGCTTGTAATCCATCACCATTTGGAAATATTTTTTTCTATGGTTGTTACAAACAAAGATAAAGTCATAATTGATGCAAGACCTACATTCAATTCAATTCAACTCAAGTTTAATTGTCATTCAACCATTACTCATGAACACAGTCAAACGAGACAGCTTTACTCCAGGGCCAATGTACAAAATGCAGTACCAACAGTCACACACAGCACAAAGCACACGTAACACATATCAGGTAGAAAGACACAGCCACTCAATAAAAGAGACCAAACACAAACTATCCAACGCCCCAGAAATCTGAAAAAATTGCGTGAAATGTGATTCTTAAAGCTCCTTCTCAGACCGACAGGCAAAGATAGAACCTTCTGCATAAACATACTTGAAGTTGTTCGTGAGCATTTTTAAAGAGATTCCATTGAGTTTCTGCTGACAGATTGGAAGTTTTGACATTTCAGGATTCTTCACCTTGATTCAGTGTCTTGGATTCTCCGCTGCATTGGAGAGTTGAAGTGTCGTCTCATCTTAATCTCTAGTCTAATGAGGCTCAGCAACAGGAATGTGCCAATAAAACTTCATTTCTATAGCAACGGCCTTCCACTTTGCTTCACAGAAGTGCGACCAGGCAAAAAGAATTGACCCTGAGCCATGTGCAAAGATGTGAAGGCAGGTGACTAATCGTCCATTGAACTGTGAAGAGGAATTTTGAAGAGGTGGATTGTTTAAATCTGGGAGATGGTAAGAGGGCAGAGTCAGACAGGCAAACTGATGGAGTGGGTTACAAGGGGTGGAGGAGTTTAGGGAGATGGGGAGAGGTGCATCCACAGAGGGACCTTAAAACTAGCTTGAGTTTTCAAAGTTCAAAATACATTTATTCTCAAAGTATCTATGCACTACACAACCCTGAGATTTGTCGTCCCACAGACAGCCACGAAACAAAGAAAACCATGGAAACCTGTTCAAAGAAAAACGTCAACCCCTCCCCCACCCCCAGCATGCAGAAAAAGAACAAATCGCGCAAATGGCAAAAAAAAATGAGGGAGAAACACAGAATATAAAACATTAAGCCACAAACAGCCCAGGAATGTTCAGTTTCAGCTCAGTTCAGTTCGATCCAGCGCTGTGTTGTTCATCCACTGCAGGCCGCAGAGCCTGTCCACCCCAATCAAAATAGCAACAAAAAAGAAGCAACCAAAAACTGGAAACACATCATAACGTGAACTACAGAGTCCAATCCGCAAACCTCATCCATTAAACCTTGCCCAAGATACAGGACTCCAGCACCGTCCTCTGGTAACAATGAGTGAGAGGGAGAGAGAGAGACACTGGTCGAATGCAGGCACCTTCCTCCAGGAGAATGAGAGAGAGAGAGAGAGAGAGAGCAGGCAAGCGATACTGAACACCCACTCGCCCTCTGCTCTCGTCCTCGCTGAGTTCAATCTTCCCTGAAGCTTTCGTCAGCGAGAGCGGTGAGAAGTGAAGTCGATCACGGACTTGCGCCCAGTCTCCAGGCCGCACATTTTGCTCGAAGCCTCACCAGACCTCCCTCGGAGACAGCAAAGCACCAAATTGCTCAACTGGCCTGAAAACACACCGTCAAACTGTAGAGCACAGGCTCCAATCGTAGCAGAATCGTATCTGAATGAAGAAGAAACAAAGTAAAAGAAACAACCTTGTGAACCCTCTGAAGAATGCCGCCTTTCCCGCTGGTGTCACCTTCTCCGGGAGCAGGAGGTATCTTTGAATCAGAAGATTAGCTTTATTTGTCACATGTACATCGAAACATACAGTGAAATGAGTTGTTTGCATCAATGACAAACATATTTCGATAATGGCCAGGGACAGCCCACAAGTGCAGCCGCACTTCCAGCAGTGACATTACATGCCCGCATCTTACTAACCCATCCCGTGTACCTTGGGAATGTGGGAGAAACCCGTCTCCTTACAGACACCGGTGGGAATTGAACCCCTGTCACCTGCAGTGTAAAACCTCACGCTAACCGTTGCAGGACTGTTCCACCCCAAGGCTTTGCTTAAACCAACAGGCAAAAGGGTAATGATTGAACAGGAACAGTGCAGCAGTGCTGGAGTTAAAAAAAGTGTCTTCTGAGACTGAAAATAGCTTGGAGGAATTAGGAAATGAGGAAGGAAGTTGTGTGCCAGCCTGCTCTCCTTCCTAGACCCAAAGATGCACAGAGCAGTCATTCCTATCATCATGGAGAATAGGATGAAAGAATCTGATGGTTAAGAATCAATTGAACCATTTATTAAAGGAGAGAATGACTGAACTTGCATTAGTCTGAGGGCTCCGTCGGTTGGAGTCGACCATGAATATTGTGTCCTAGCTGTGTAGATACACAAGCCTGGGCAGTATGATATGGAGAGCAAGCTGTTGCCCTTGTAGCAAGCTCCCCCTGTCCGCACATCTGCAGACATCCCACCCTGCAAAAACTCATTTCAGGGAGGTAGCACCATCAATTTGCGGGAGACTCCCGGAACTTCCGGGAGAGGCGGGATGTCTGCAATAGAGTAGCTCCTTAGCAGCCAGCCAGCTAGTTTAAATAACGTTAGCTATGCTAATAAACAAATGACACCTGTTAAACTCACCTCAACATGTCTTTTACAGTCTTAACCCACCATGGGCAATAGAAGAGTCACTGTTGCAAACAGTGCAGCGAGCAACACTGTCATTATTTTTGACCCCTATTAGGCAGGGGTACACTTTAGTGTAGTCTGGGGTGACGTACGTTTTATATTTTCTTTTTGGAACACTCTGCCATGGCGCACTCTCGCTCGCGCGCTCTCTCTCTCTCGTGGTCGTTCTCTCGCTCGCTCACTCTCAAAAAAATTGATTTCGGTGATATTGTATATAATTTGCGGGCATCAGGGAGCCACAATTAATATGCAGGAGACTCCCGGAACTTCCAGGAGAGGTGGGATGTCTGCATCTGATGAACTCAAAGGGACGGCAGAGATCGAAACAGTTTAGCACCAGTTTTGATAGTCAGTGTTGAACTCAACGAAGGACTGCCAAAGAGACTCCAGCCCCAGATTTTTCCCTCGGGGTTTACTCCCGAAGCCTTCCCCATGAATGGGTATAGCAACTAGACAATGGAGGTTTGAAGTCAGGGTTTTCCTTCTCCTAGATGAGCTGCCAACCACAGCTGATGAGTCCCATCTGCCCAAAACAGCCGGTTTTAAAGCACCAGTAACCTGCCTTTGCCCATTCTCCTGTCAGTAGAAATGGTTCTGCCAGGCCTAGTAACAAAGCCACACGTGAAGGCCAGGAGCTGGCCCTGCCTGTCAGAGATTATCTGAGGCTACTTGCATTAGAAGCACCCTTCTTACTAGGCTGAAATGCTTTGCTGGACCTAATTGTCTCTCACACAGTTGCTGTGTTTGTGCACAGTAAGATCCCACAGATCAACATATTTCTGATGGGGAACAGGGACTGGGCAGGAGTTTCTGCTTCGTTCAGCCTTGGAAGGCAGGCCTGATTCATATTTGCTGCCCTCTCCCAATTGCCTCAGCTAAAAACGGTTCATTGGCTCAAAAAGGCCGTTCTCGAGTGAGTCGTGTGCCCCGTGAGTGTTTACAAGGATTCAGCCTCGCAGTTACTCCCACAGGCACTGGTCAAAGTCAAAGTAAGCTTATTATCAAAGTGCGTATATGTAACACTCCGGTTCCGTGAACTGTGTAAGTCTAGGGAAGGCACCCTCCGGCCCCGCCAAACGAGGGCAATTGAAGTGCACACCCCTCCGAATCCCCCGTTTGTGTGGATGCTACATACAATTAAAAGATTTAGCTTTATACGGAGGAATTTAAGGTGGGGGGTTATATGGGAGGCAGGTTTTAAGGGTCGGCACAACATTGTGGGCCGAAGGGCCTGTACTGTGCTGTACTATTCTATGTTCTATGTTCTACGTTCTATGTTTATGATTCTTAATTTGGCTAAAGGGTCTGTAAAGAAAAGGGCCCATTTTAAATGGAACAGTCTAACGTGCACCCCAAGTTGGAGCTCACAGTTTCCTGGCCCCACTCCAGGTTGACCCTCTGACCTCTCTCTCTTCTCCCCTCTCAAAAGTCCCAAGCCCAACCTTAGTGTCCCTTACCAAAGAATCCTCCCCTGAATCCGTTCATCCCAACTGTATGGCACACATTTCTCCTATCTCTTATCTTCAACAGTAACCCAAGCAAGCAGCTTACACAGAGAACAGAAAAGCATAACAGAGAGAACAAATGAACCATGTGAACCAGGGCATTACAGATATAAGCCTGGAATACATTTCCTTCCAGGCACTTACTGGAAAATACAACAGTGCCGGCTGATGGTGTAGGGGCATCCACATCGGTCTTCAAAGCAAATGATCCTGGGTTCGAATCCGGCCGGCTCCTTGCTCACTTTCTGTCCGTGCCTGATCTGAGCGCCAGGCTAGCAACCCGGCCTCATAAAAAAAAGTCAAAAATGCTAAAGATGCGACAAGGTTGCCACCCGACGCTCCACAAGGCGCAGAGAGGAATAGACACAACAAAGAAATACAATAGGTATTATGTAAAGCAAGAAATTACAGAGATCGACAAACAACCAATGTGTAAAAGAACACCAGTCGTACAGATAACAAAAAAGTAAATAAGTAAAACCTGAGTTGTCGACTCTTTGAAAGTAAGTGTAGAGCTCGGGGGGTTCTCAGCCTGCGGTCTGCAGACACTTCTGTTAATGGGGCCCATGGCATTAAAAAAAAGCTTTGGAACTCTTGGGGAGTTAGTCCTGATGAAGTGTTCTTGGCCCAAAACATCGACTGTTTATTCATTTCCATAGATGCTGCCTGACCCGCTGAGTTCCTCCAGCATTTTGTGTGTTCTGCTCTGGGTTTCATTGTGTTTGGGTGTCAGTTGTGTTGAGATGGGCCAAGTTATCTGTGCTGGTTCAGGAGCCTGATGGCTGACAGATAATAACTGTTCCTGAATATGGTGGTGTGGGACCCAAGGCTCCTGGACCTCCTGCCCGATGGTGGTAGTGTCATTGTGTGCACTCACAGCACCGGATCCAATCCTCGGCTTTGCCTATTGCCCATTGCCGGGGCTGGGGTCAAAGCGCTCGGCAGAGATGGCGCTCGGTGCTCGGTGTCGGAGAGCTGGTGGGAGGCTCGGAGTTTTTCGGACGGACTCGGAGTCGGACCGTGGTCGGAAGCTTCCAGGACGCTGCATCGGCAAGTTGGCGGCGCTGGAGGTTCACCGTCTGCGTGAGATGATGGGACTTTCGAGAGACTCTGAGACTTTTACCGTGCCCATGGTCTGTTCTTATCAAATTACGATATTGTTTTGCACTGTTGTAACTATATGTTATAATTATGTGGTTTTTGTTAGTTTTTAAGTCGGTTTGTCATGTGTCTCTGTGATATCATTCTGGAAAAACATTGTATCATTTCTTAATGCATGCATTACTAAGTGACGATAAAAGAGGACTGCGTGTCCTCATAATCTAAAAAAATACAGAGGAACAGCAGGCTTTCTCAGTCACAGTGGTCATAGGCAGCGTCTCAACTCAACTCACGATCCAACCCAGGAGCAGAGGAACGGCAGAAGGGACGAAACAAGAGGGTAGGCTTAGGAACGCCGACAGAGCCTCAGGAGGGACAACTGAGAGACCCCTTTAAATAATCACAGAATGCGGAAAACACGTGCCAGGCACAATTCGCTTGACAAGATTAAACCGAAAGGGCGAGTTAGGACAGCGGTTAGCAAATACGAGCGCTCGAGAAGCCTGGATCAATGTTCTACAGCAAGCCACAGAGGCCCGCAGGGCTCAGGACAGTAGTGAGAAGAGAGCACGGCCTGATTGATGGAAGACCTCGAAGACGGATAGTGCTTCCTTGCGGCAGCGCTCCTTGCAAGTGTGCTCCATGAGAGCGAGCGGCTCTGCCTGTGATGATCCAGGCTCTATTCATCAGTTTCTAGACTTTTCCTGCATTTATTTCTCAACCTTATGAACTGAATCTGTATTCTCTCACTGCCCTTGGTAGGATTGATCTCAATCTTCTGGCACCGAAGCCTGTATCATAGCTACTGTTCCCGATGTATTGATAGAATCCTTGCACAGGCAGAACAGACACGAACAGCTATTTGAGGAAACGAACCCATACTGCAGTGTTGGACTCCCTCAACTGGGAGGGAAATTGCTCACTCAAACCCCGCAAGCCAGCCAAAATCCGGTTGTTGAAGGAATCATTCACGGGGCTTTGAGCTCTAAAACTTTCTGCTTCACTTTGATGGCCCAAGATCTTTGATGCAATCTGGCGGTGACTCACGTTTGCGAATTGGGGGTGAGATCCAAGCGGCGGAGACCATCAGCCACAAATGTGCAGAACAGGAACTCAGTCACACTGCGACAAGCTGGATGCTGTTGTGCCATTCTATTTAAAGGGCTGTTCTTTCAGGTTCCCTTTGTGGTCAAATTTGTGACACAGATTGAAACAGGCTGAATCTGACCCAGCGTCAAAGTCCCAGGACAGGTCTGTTAAGGGCTAGGCTCCTCACATAGCAAATAAGAACTGCAGCAACCAATCTTTGGACCCGAATGTGGATTGTAGGTTAAATTTAAAATGAAGCCCTAGAGCTGTGGACATCGGTTAATTAAAAATCAGACAATGCTGATTAACGTTCATTTTGGGTGTCTGGAGTGTGGGTGCGAAGAAGGAGATGTGAGAATTATATGTAATTCAAAGCATTGTAGATACATTATAACTATAGAATTGTCCTTTGATCTGTAGCATATAAAATGTCATGTAATATTGGGTCAAACAGGCCTCTTCTACCAAGAATGTTTCATTTTGTTGAATAAAACACTTCTGTATCCATTAGCTTCAGTGTCTCCCTGAAACTTTACAACACACTCAATGCGAAACCTTATGTTTCTAATCAGGTGTGGAGCTTCATAAATCTGGCTAAGAGTTGCTTGTTTAAAAAACACAGGAGAGGACTCTAGATTCCGCTAAATAGAGTTGTGGGGCCTATCTGCTGGGGGCAAAAGTAGTACAAAGAACAGGGAGAAGAAGCTACTCTTCTGGTGTGGGACAGGAGAAAGAATCATAGTTGAAAACCAAGAGCAAAGCATCTGCTCAGTTCTGGTCACCTCACTACAGGAAGGATGTGGATACTATAGAGAGTGCAGAGGAGACTTACAAGGACGTTGCCTGGATTGGAGAGCATGCCCTATGAGAATCGGTTGAGTGAACTTGGCCTTTTCTCCTTGGCGCCACGGAGGATGAGAGGTGACCTGACAGAGGTGTATAAGATGAGGAGAGGCATTGATTGTGTGGATAGCCAGAGGTTTTTTCCCAGGGCTGAAATGGCTAACATGAGGGGGCATAGTTTTAAGGTGCTTGGAAGTAGGGTACAAGGGGGAAGTCAGAGTTAAGGTTTTCACACAGAGTGGTGGGTGCATGGAATGCACTGCCAGTGATGGTAGTAGAGGTGGATACAATAGGCTCTTAGATGGGTACGTGGAGCTTAGAAAAAGAGAGGGCTATGCAGTAGGGAAATTCTAGGCAGTTTCTAGAGTAGGTTACATGGTCGGCACAACATTGTGGGCCGAAGGGCCTGTAACGTGCTGTAAATTTCTATGTTCTATCTTTTTTTAACTGAGCTGAGTGTCTGAGCATCAACGGACATTTTGTATCAAGCAGAGTGTATAAAGAAAACGCAAGATCTACAGATGGAACTGTCTCTTATTTATAGAGTGGCTGCCTCTCACACAGACAAAATCCCTTCCAACCCCAACTGCCTGGCACTAGAGAGCTGGAGCTGCTCGACTGAAGAATGGTTAGTGTTGCTCTGGACTGTGCTCCTCAAGCAACTGAAATTCCCTGGGTAGATACAACTGCCTCGGGTAAAGACATCTCCTTCTCGGCCGAAGGTGAATAAGCAGTGTTGGGATGCTCATTAAAATCTCAAACCACTGTTCTTATCAACAGCTAGAGGCAACTCTCTTTCTTCTTCTTCCTTTCGTTAAGCCTTCTTTCACCGACCTAATTGATTATTTTTACGATGATACAAAAGTTGGTGGTGTTGTGGAATAGCGTGGAAGCTGTTGTAGGTTACAGCGGGCAGTGACAGGCTGCAGAGCTGAGCTGAGAAGCAGCAGGTACAGATCAGTCTGGAAAAATTTCAAGTGATACATTCTGGAAGGTCGAACTGGAGGCAATGATTCAAAGACTCAAGGTACATATATTATCAAACTGCGTATGCAGTGTGCGACCCTGAAATTCGTCTTCCTCACAGATAGTCACAAAACCAAGGAACAACATGAACCAACTTGCCCAAAGAAAAATATCAAACATCAAATCGCAAAAAATATCACGCAAACAGCAAAAAACACCACAATCGAAAATATAGACTATAAAACACAAAGGGCAGGTTTCAGTACAAGGTTAGTGGCAAGGTTCTCAGGAGTGTGGTGGAACAGAGGGATCTTGGGGTCCAGGTCCGTAGATCTCTCAAAGTCGCTGCACAAGCTGATAGGGTGGTTAAGAAGGCATATGGTGCGTTGGCCTTCATTATTTAGGGGATTGAGTTAAAGAGCCACGAGGTAATGTTGCAGCTTTATAAAACGTTAATTAGACCATGCTGGTGTGCAGTTCTGGTCACCTCATTATAGGAAGATGTGGAAGTTTTAGAGAGGGTGCCGAGGAGATTTATCGGGATGCTGCCTGGATTAGAGAGCATATCCTATAAGGAGAGCTTGAGCAACCTTGGGCTTTTCTCTTTGGAGCGAAGTTGGATGAGAGGTGACTTGTAGAGTAGACCTCCTATACCTAATAAAGTGGCCACTAAGTGTACTGAATGTTCGTGGTCTTTTGCTGCTGTAACCCAACAACTTCAAGGACTGATGTGTTGTGCGTTCAAAGATGCTCTTCCGCACACCACTGTTGTAACGTGTGGTTACTTGAGTTGCTGTCACCTTCCTGTCAGCTTCAACCGGTCTGTCCATTTTCCTCCGACCTCTCTCATTAACGAGGCATTTTCGCCCACAGAACTGCTGCTCACTGGATTTTTTTTTTCACACCATCCTCTGTAAACTCTAGAGACTGTTATGCATGAAAATCCCAGGAGATCAGCAGTTTCTGCAATACTCAATCCACACAGCATGGCACCATCGATCATTTCATGGTCAAAGCCACTTAGATCACATTTCTTCCCCATTCTGATGTTTGGTTTGCACTACAACTGAACCTCTTACCCATGTCTGTATGCTCTTAAGCAATGAGCTCTTCGGGCTTGTGTGGGCATTTGGGCTCTGAGGTTTTTAGAGGACCTGAATTGGTTAATTGTTGTTTAATGAGAGACATTAAACACTTAAGAGTTCCTTCTCTTTTTCTCTAGTGACTTGTGGCTTTGTAATGTGGTCTTCTGGTGCTTTCTGTTTAAACTTGTTAAGTTTATCTTGATAGGCTCAAGGATTTTCGTGTTAAGCGGACGCCCAATTAGTGCTACTTACGGGGTCCTAGTTTTGAGACTGTTACTTCTCATGGTGTCACTCGTCCGAGCCACAGATATTCTGTTGGAATCCTTAAGAATAAACTTAGTCGCCGTCTCTACGTTGGAGTCTGCCTTTCCTCCGCGCGTGGGCTCCAACATTGCCAGCGCACATCGTGGCTCTTTTACGCATTGAGCTGCTGCTACGTGCTTGGCTGATGATACCTTTTTATTAATGAGCAGGTGTACTGGTGTGCCTAATAAAGTGGCCACTGAATCTATATTGTCATGAACCAGTTTGTGGGACAAAACCGATCCAGCTCCACTGGCCCCTGAACCTTGTTGAATCAATCAATCTTCCTTTTTTAAAGAAAGGGGCTTCCCTTCCTCCACTATCAACTCTGCTCTTAAACGCATCTCCCCCATTTCATGTACATCTGCTCTCACTCCATCCTCCCGCCACCCCACTAGGAATAGGGTTCCCCTGGTCCTCACCTACCACCCCACCAGCCTCTGGATCCAACATATTATTCTCCGTAACTTCCGCCACCTCCAACGGGATCCCACCACTAAGCACATCTTTCCCTCCCCCCGTCTCTCTGCATTCCACAGGGATCGCTCCCTACACAACTCCCTTGTCCATTCGTCCCCCCCATCCCTCCCCACTGATCTCCCTCCTGGCACTTATCCGTGTAAGCGGAACAAGTGCTACACATGCCCTTACACTTCCTCCCTTACCACCATTCAGGGCCCCAAACAGTCCTTGCAGGTGAGGCAACACTTCACCTGTGCGTCGACTGGGGTAATATACTGCGTCCGGTGCTCCCGATGTGGCCTTTTATATATTGGCGAGACCCGACGCAGACTGGGAGACCGCTTTGCTGAACATCTACGCTCTGTCCGCCAGAGAAAGCAGGATCTCCCAGAGGCCACACATTTTAATTCCACATCCCATTCCCATTCTGACATGTCTATCCACGGCCTCCTCTACTGTAAAGATGAAGCCACACTCAGGTTGGAGGAACAACACCTTATATTCCGTCTGGGTAGCCTCCAACCTGATGGCATGAACATCGACTTCTCTAACTTCCGCTAGGCCCCACCTCCCCCTCGTACCCCATCTGTTACTTATTTTTATACACACATTCTTTCTCTCACTCTCCTTTTTCTCCCTCTGTCCCTCTGAATATACCTCTTGCCCCTCCTCTGGGTTCCCCCCCCCCACTTGTCTTTCTTCCCGGACCTCCTGTCCCATGATCCTCTCGTATCCCCTTCTGCCTATCACCTGTCCAGCTCTCGGCTCCATCCCTCCCCCTCCTGTCTTCTCCTATCATTTTGCATTTCCCCCTCCCCCTCCAACTTTCAAATCTCTTACTCACTCATTCAGTTAGTCCTGACGAAGGGTCTCGGCCTGAAACGTCGACTGCACCTCTTCCTACAGATGCTGCCTGGCCTGCTGCGTTCACCAGCAACTTTGATGTGTGTTGCTTGAATCAATCAAGTGTTTGTCTTCCTGGACTACGTTAATTTCAATGACTGTGCAACAGTTTCACAGCGTATGTTCGCTCTTTACGGTGATTATTTCCATTTTAAGAACACAGTGCATTTCCCTTTTAAGAAAATTTGCAACAGTACGGCAATGAAGAAGCAGATTTATCTTCATCTCGCCTGGGCAATGGTATATGTGCTTCATTATTAATGCAGGGCCTAACCTCTCAAAGTTTATAGCCAGTACTGTTGACATTGTAGAGTTCATTCATTTGAGTTTAAATTTCCCAACTGCATTCTTAGGATTCGAACTCGCATTTCAGATCAATATTTAGGCCTTTAGGTACGAGCCTAGTAACATAACCACCACACTACCGTGTCTTTAACAACCTAAGTCCACTATCTCCAGTTGTAAAGTGCAGCACTTACTATATAAACAGAGTTGTTTTCCAGGGACTCTCTCTCAGCTTTTCCTTTCAGTCAAATAACTAACTGCTGGAGGAACTCCAGCACCTGTGGGGGAAAGTGTACAGTCGATGTTTCGGGTCGAGACCCATCGTCAGGTCTCGGCCCAAAATGTCAATTGCTTATTCTCCCCTGTGTAGATTCTGCCTGAGCTGCCGGGTTCCTCCAGCATTTGGCATGTGCTGCTCAAACTGCTGTGTCTGGCTGATGTTTCATGTCGAGACCCTCATCTATTATCTGGACTGGCTTCATCTCAGTCCTGATGAGGGCTCGTGACCCGAAGCGTCAAGTGCCCATTTCACCACACGGATGCTGCCTGGCCTGCTGAGTTCCTCCAGCATTTTGTGTGCGTTGCTCAGGATTTCCGGAATGTTGTGTTTTTTCACATTTCAGGATGACTTCAAAGCACCGAGTTTCCATTTCCCCACACGGATGCTGCCTGGCCTGCTGAGTTCCTCCAGCATTTTGTGTGCGTTGCTCAGGATTTCCGGAATGTTGTGTTTTTCACATTTCAGGATGACTTCAAAGCACCGAGTTTCCATTTCCCCACACTGATGCTGCCTGGCCTTCTGAGTTCCTTTCGTGTTCTTTTTCTCGCTCCAGATTCCACCGTCTGCAGTCTCTTGTGTCTCCATGAATCCTTTTCTAACTGAATGCAGTGCAACAAGTGAAGGATGGTATCAGTTGTCACCGAGGCATTAGACTGACCACCACAGGCTGCAGGTAATATTGGGCCCACTAAAGCCATTTGGAAATTCTGACAGTATTGTATGGAGATCACATGGTCATAGCAAGATACAACATGGAAACTTTGGCCCACCAGGTCCACACTGATTTACACTAATCCTACACTAGCATCATTTTAAGATAAATAGATAGATACTTTATTGATCCCAAAGGAAATTATGGTGACAAGTGCACATGGTTTTTTACCGTGCCCATGGTCCGCTCTTTATCAAATTACGGTATTACTTTGCACTGTTGTAACTATATGTTATAATTATGTGGTTTTGTCAGTTTTAGTCTTGGTTTGTCCTGTGTTTCTTGTGATATCATTCTGGAGGAACATTGTATCATTTTTTAATGCATGCGTTTCTAAATGACAATAAACGAGGACTGAGTGTCCTCATAATCTAATCTAATCTAATATACAAATATTAGAAGAGAAGTAAGAAAGAATAAAAGCAAGTTACCTTAAAAATAAGATGTACAAGATTTACAAGTCAAAGATTTCAAGATCACTTCCCTGGCTGCAGGTTGACTAATTATACAGCCTGATGACTGCGGGCAAGAATGACCTCATATAACGCTCTTTGGACCAGCGCAGTTGTCTTTGTCTATCACTAAAAGTGCTCCTCTGTTCGGCCAAGGTGGCATGCAGAGGGTGAGAAACATTGTCCAGAATTGCCAGGTTTTTCCGTAGGGTCCTTTGTTCTACCACAGCCTCCAGTGGGTCCAGTTTGACCCCTATAACAGAGCCAGCCTTTCTAATCAGTTTATTGAGCCTGTTGGCATCACCCGTGTTGATGCCATTGCCCCAGCACACCGCCGCAAAGGAGATTGTACTGGCGACAACAGACTGGTAGAACATGTGAGGGAGAGGCCTGCATACTCCAAAGGACCTCAGTCTCCTCGGGAAGCAGAGGTGACTCTGGCCCTTCTTGTACACAGTCTCCGTGTTGGTGCTCCGCTCAAGTCTGTTATCCAGGTGCACCCCCAGGAACTTGTTATTCGCCCTGCACTCCCCCCAGAGTCCATCACCCACCTCGACACTAGGGACAATTTACCATGGCCAGTCATCCTACCCAAGAGCATGTGGCTGGAAACTGGAGCACCCAGAGGAAACCCAGGCAGGGAGAAAAACTCAAACTGCACACCCAGACAGCGCCCGAGGGCAGGATTGAACCTGCGTCTCTGTCGCTGTGAAACGCCAGCTCTAACAGTTGTGCTGGTGTGCTGCCCTTCACTTGCCCCACTCCCGGTTATTTGTCAACTTTAGTGTGTCCCAGCTGCTCCTTGGGCTGTCCCATTGTCAGACCATAAAGGCATAGGAACAGAATTAAGCCATTCTGTGGCTGTGGCTACTCTGGATACTACAGAACTTACAACTGCAGCTCTGCCAATCACTGAGTGTGACTACAAAGAATCTCCCCCACCCAGGCAGTGGTCAGAGTGATAAGCTTACTGGAAATAGTAAATACGACTCACCAGGGAAATTGAGGTACAATCACTGGGCTGTTCATCATAAGAGAGTCGGACACAGGAGCAGAATTGGGCCATTTGGCCCATCTAGATTGCTCCACCATTCCATTATGGCTGAATTTTTTAATATAACTCTCACAAGCCCATTCTCCTGCCTTCTCCCTGTAACATTTGACATCCTTGCTAGTCAAGAGCCAATCAACCTCTACTTAAAATATACCCGACGATTTGGCCTCCACAGCTGCCTTTGGCTGTGAATTCCATAAATTCACCACCCCTGGCTAAGAAAATGCCTCCTCATCTCTGTCCTTTACTATATGTTCCTGAGTGAAACATATAAGATTATTAAGGGATTGGACACACTAGAGGCAGGAAACATGTTCCCGATGTTGGGGGAGTCCAGAACCAGAGGCCACAGTTTAAGAATAAGGGGTAGACCATTTAGAACGGAGTTGAGGAAAAACTTTTTCACACAGAGGGTTGTGGTTCTGTGGAATGCTCTGCCTCAGAAGGCAGTGGGGGCCAATTCTCTGGATTCTTTCAAGAAAGAGTTAGATAGAGCTCTTAAAGATAGCGGAGTGAAGGGATATGGGGAGAAGGCAGGAAAAGGGTACTGATTGTGGATGATCAGCCATGATCACAGTGAATGGTGGTGCTGGCTCGAAGGGCTGAACGGCCTACTTCTGCACCTGTTGTCTATTGTCCTTGTACTCTGAGGCTGTGCCCTTTGGTCCCAGGCTCCCCCCACTAATGGAACCACCCTCTCCGTGTCCACTCTGCTGAGGGCTGCTTGCAGGTAGGGCAACCGTCTGAGTTCTGCAGCCACCCTGGCTCAATTCCAACCTCCACTGCGGTCCGCGCTGCATCTGCACGTTGTCCCTGTGACCACCTGGCTTCCCTTAGGGTGCTCCAGTTTAATCCCGAAGGTGTGCAGGTTGAAACGTCAACGGACTGCAGAGAAAATCTGTTGGAAAGCATGGCTCACTGACAATATCAGTAAGAAATTGTCTGCTTTGCCTATTACTGAGAATAGAATTCAGTACTTGGGAACTATAAGACCATAAGATGTAGGAGCAGAATTAGGCCATTCGGCCCATCGAGTCTGCCCTGTCATTTCATCATGGCTGATCCGTTCTCCCTCTCAGCCCCAATCTCCTGCCTTCTCCCCATATCCCTTCTTGCCCTGACCAACCCAGGATCTGTATACCTCTGCCTTAAATATACCCAATGACTCGGCCTCCACATCTGCCTGTGGCAACAAATTCCACAGAGTCACCACTCTCTGGCTAAAGAAATTCCTCCTGATCTCTGTTCTAAAAGGATGCCCCTGTATTCTGAGGCTGTGTCCTCTAGTCTTAGACTCTCCACCACAGGAAACATCCTCTCCACATCCACTTTACCAAAGCCTTTCAACATCCGATAGGTTTCAATGAGGTCGCCCCTCATTCTTCTGAATTAGAAAACCTAGAGCCATCAAATGCTCCTCATAGGACAAGCCGTTCAATACCAGAATCATTTTTGTGAATCTTCTTTGAACCCTCTCCAGTTTCAGCACACCCTTTCTAAGTTAAGGGGCCCTAAACTACTCACAATACCTCAAGTGCTTCAGCAGTGCTTTATAAAGTCTCAACATTACATCCTTGCTTTTATATTGAATTGATTCAACATCCAGAAAAGACAGAGCCTGGAATTAGCAGATCTCTGTAATAACGTTGAGAAAAATGGACCAGATCGTCAGAGACCATTACCCACACTTGATGTTTAAAAGAGCAGGTTATGTAAAGGAAATTGCCTGTAATTATCAAAAAATGTGCGGGGTTAAAATATAGCCAAAAATTCTTTGGAGGAGAAATTATTAATTACAATCCATTTGTTACTCGAGATGCATGTCGGATTGCCATCGCAAATTGATGTGGTTTGTGCAACAGCATATGTTAAAGGTCCCAAAGGGATCCAGATGGAGTCTGTGGTCTGAAAGCTGTATAAACTAGTTATACCTCCAGTTAAATGGCCCTTTGATTGTTGAAATCAGAGATGGAAACTGAGCATTCTCCGGCCTGAAGCAATCGTGAGGAGCTTGAGATTTGGTATGCCACCAAAAACGCTCACGGATTTCTACGGATGTACCACGCAGGGCATTCGAACTGGCTGCATCCCTGTCTGGTATGTGAGGGTGGTTACTACTGCACAGGATCGGAGTAAGCTGCAGAAAGTTGTAAAATTAGCCAGCTCCGTCATGAGCCCGAGCCACCGTAGTATCCAGGACATCTCCAAGGAGCAGTGCCTCAGAAAGGCGGCGTCCAACATTAAGGACCCCCATCACCCAGGACATGCCCTCTCCTCATTGCTACCATCAGGGAGGAGGTACAGGAGCCTGAAGACACACACTCAACGATTCAGGAACAGTTTCTTCCCTCTGCCATCTGATTTCTAAATGGACATCGAACCCATCAACGCTACCTCACTCCTTTTGTTTATTTCCTATTTCGTTTGCACTACTTATTTAAATTAACTATTTAATATATATACTTAATGTAACTCACAGTTTTCTTCTTCTCTTGTATTGTATTGTACTGCTGCTACAAAGTTAACAAGTTTCACGACATATGCCAGTGATATTAAACCTGATTCCGGTTCTGATCATGTGTCTTCCTCTATCTAGTTAGCAGGGTTTGCTGGGTAAAGGTCCATAATTAATCAGATTGTACCTTTCCAGCTCTATACAGCTCCAGATGTTCAGCTGGAAAACAACACAGGATGCACAGGAAGCTGAGCTTTGAAGGGGTGCATTCAGTGTATTTTTCAAACTTGCCTCCTTTGCGTGAGTGTGTTTGTTCCCCCCCCCACCACAAAAATGAAAATCCTGCTTTCCACCAGCCTGCTGTGGAGGTTCCAATGCGCCGGGTTGAAGGAGCCTGCAGAGGCTTGTAGATTCAGCCAACTTGATCGCAGGCAGAACCCTCGCCACCGATGAGGACGTCTTCAAGCGGAGGTGCCTGAAGAAGGTGGCATCCATCCGTGTGGACCCTCACCATCTGGGACATGCCCTCTTCCTGTTGCCACCACTGGGGCAGAGGCAGCGGAGTCTAAAGACCCACACTCAGCGATTCAGAAACATCTCAGTGACGACTGGGGGGAATCTTCTGCTGTTGTAAGCAGTCGTCACAAGCCCTTCTATATCCTCCTGGAGATATAAAAACGAGGATTCTCTACCCTTCTAGCAATGCAGCTCTCCCCCAGTGCCCTCCCCCTCTCACAGTACACTGCTCCTTCAATATTTCCTCCCACCTTCAACACAGCCACACTCCCTGAACAATTCCACTCTGAGGAAGCACTGTCAGTGATTCAGAAACAACTCATTCCCCTCTGCCGTCAGATTTCTGAGCAGTCAGTGAACCCTTTCTCACAAACCCCTTATTCTTCTCTTCTTGAACTAATTATTCAGAGTATAGAACATAGAACACTACAGCAGAGTAAAGGCCCTTCAGCCCACAATGCCGTGATGACCCACTAACCTACTCTAAGATCATTCCTTCCCACATAGCCTTCAGTTTTCTCTCATCTATGCGCCTACCCAAGAGTTTCTGAAATGTCCCTAAGGCCTTCAACACCACCCTTGGCAGGGAGCTGCACGCACCCACTACTCTCTCTATAAAACACTTACCTCTGACATATCCTCTACACTTTCCTCCAATGACCTTAAAATTATGCCCCCTCGAATTACCCGTGTCCACCCCGGAAAGAAAACCTGGCTATCCACTCGATCTATGCCTTGTTCCCCTCGATCAGGTCACCTCTCATCCTCTCGTGCTCTAAAGCAAAAAAGCCCTGACTTGCTCAAGCTCTCTAATCCAGGCATCGTCCTGGCAAATTTATCTTTGTGATTTCCAATAATTTTGTGTCTTTATACCGTACTACTCCTGCAAAACAGCAATTGTCATCTCACTTAAATCTGTGACGGTAATTCTGACTCCGGTTCTGATTTTGGTGGGTGTCGTAGCAGCAACCTTGCACTCAATATCAGAGGAAACGACCCAAGGACTGATGTGGGCTTCAGAAGGGGACACACACACCCTTCAGTCCTGACGAAGGGTCTCAGCCCGAAACATCGACTGCTCACTCTTTTCCATGGATGCGGCCTGGCCTGCCGAGTTCCTCCAGCATTTTGTGTGTGTTGCTTGGAAAACACATCAGTCCTCACGGAGGGATCAGGAGAGGAAAGAGTGAGCAATTTCAAACTCCTGAGTGTCAATATCTCTGAGGAGCTAAACTGGACCCAACATATTGATGCAGCTACAGAGAAGGCACAACGATGGCTATATTTCCTTAGGAGTTTAAGAAGCCGCTGCTACTGTGTGGTAACCGGAATCTCCGGAGCTGAAGGCCCCGAAATCCTCAGCCTTGCGTGTTTCAGCGGCCGGGGAGAGGTCAAAGGCGCTCGGGAGGCTGTATCGGAGAAGCTGGTCAGAAGCTCGAAGTTTTCGGACGGATGGACTCAGTGTCGGCTGGGGTCGGCTGCTTCCAAGGTATCGGCAAGTTGACGGTGCCTGGAGGTTTATGGCAGGGAGTTTCTCCCTTTTGCCGCCTGCTATCGGGGACTCGGGAGTCGATCAACTCGGGACTTTGAGACTTTTTTTTTACCGTGCCCATGGTCTGTTCTTCATCAAATTATAGTATTGCTTTGCACTGCTGTAACTATATGTTATAATTATGTGGTTCTGTCAGTGTTAGTCTTTGGTTTGCCCTGTTTTCTGTGATATCACTCCAGAGAAACATTGTATCATTTCTTAATGCATGTATGCATTTCTAAATAACAATAAAAGAGGACTGAGTGTTCTCATAATCTAAAAAAAAGATTTGGTATGTCACCAAAAACACCCAGAAGTTTCTACAGGTCTACCATGGAGAGCATTCTGGCTGGCTGCATCACCGTCTGGAATGGGTGGGGGTTGGGTGGTTACTGCGCAGGATCGAAGCCGCAGAGAGTTGTTAACTTAGCTCCATCATGGGCACGAGCCTCCGTAGTCTCCAGGACATCTTCAAGGAGCGACGCCTCAAAAAGGCGGCATCCATCATTAAGGACCCCCATTACCCAGGTCATGCCTTGTTCATGATTGCTACCATCAAGAAGGAAGTATAGGGGTCTGAAGACACACACTCAACAATTCAGGAACAGCTTCTTCCCCTCTGCCATCCGATTTCTGAATGGACATTGAACCCATGAACACTACCTCACTACTTTTTTATTTCTATTTTTGTCCACTTAGTTAATGTAACTGTTTAGTACATACACTTACTGTAATTTTTGTTTTCTTCTCTCTATTATTATGTACTGCATTGTTCTGCTCACGCAAAGACAACAAACTTCATGACGTACGCTGGTGACGTTAAGCCCCATTCGGATTCTGATCCTAACGTGCGTCTAAGTCAATGCTAGCATCTTCCAACCACTGATTTAGTCACTGCAGTGGACTGGAGTTGCATGTGGCAACGCCAAGCACTCCCTGGCCTTCGGGCTGGCACTGTTGCCCAGTGAGCTCGGTTAAACCTGGCGTCTGCAGGGTAGTTTCATTCAGTGAACGGTAGAAATCAGGTTCTGGAGAGTAGATAATTAGAGACATACAGCACAGGGAGTAGACCCTTTGGCCTACTGAGTCTGTGCCAACCATTAAGTGCCAATTTACACTAATCCTACACTGCTCCCGGTGCATTCTCCCTTTTTACAACCTACTCCCCTCCCTCACTAGATTCTGCCACTAACCCACACACTGAAGGCACTTACAGCATCCAAGGTAGCTGGATGTCTTTAAAATGCGGAAAGACACTGACATAATCAAACACCAACAAATAACACCCCATCTAAACCTTTAGCATTAAGGGTGGTGCCAATCAATATTAGGGAAGTTGAAGTCACCCCGACAACAACCCTATTTTTGCACCTTTCCAAAATCTACCTCGCAATCTGTTCTTCAGTGTCTCTGTTGCTACCGAAGGCGAGGGAGGTCCCTATAGAATTCTTCCAATGGAGTAAATGCTCCCTTCCTGTTTCTGACTACCACCCCATGGACTCAGGGACACACATAATGCAATCCAGGTTCAATTCCCGCCGCTGCCTGTAAGGAGTTTGTACATTTTCCCTGTGGCCGTGTGGGTTTCCTCCCACAGTCCAAAGACGTACCGGTTGGTAGGTTAATTAGTCATTGTAAATTTTCCCATAGTTAGGCTAGGATTCAAGCAGGAGGATTGCTGGGTGACACAGCTCAAAGGGCTGGAATAGCCTATTCCACACTGTATTGCAATAAATAAATAATACAAAATTAGACAGAGAGCAGGCAAACTCCACACAGACAGCACTGGAGGTCAGAGTTAAAACCAACTCCCTGGAGCTGCTCTGCTAGTTATAGGTTGTGCCACCCTTAATATTGTTTATTCTTAAACGTATTTTATTTAGCTTCATTTTTTTTTAACATGAAAATTGGTTAATGTGAAAAAAAAACAAGACTTTACTTTTCCTTTAAAAGCGTCTGCTAGGGTCTTCATGGGCGGCAGTCGGTGAACGGAGGGGTGGGGCCTCACCAAATGTCGGAGCTGTTCTGTGAGAGCCACGGGCTGCCTGGACCAAGGTTCTGGAATAGTTCCTCAGTTACACTGAAATGCTGAGGGTTGAGTTCCCAGCAGATGACAGTGCTAGAGGCGACAGTAAACGTAAAGGGCAATGGAAGTGAAGGGTCCAGGAATGAGCTCGGTCGGCTGGTTAAGTGGTGTCACAGCAACAACGTTTCCCTCAAGTTCGGTAAGACCAAAGCATTAATTGTGGATTCCAACCCCCGTTGAGGGGTCAGCAGTGGAAAGAATAAGCAGTTTCAACATCATAATCAGGCTTAATATTACCAGTATATGTCATGTAATTTGTTATCTTTGCAGCAGCAGTACAGTGCAATACATGACAAATGTAGAAAACAAAAGAATTACTATAAGTATATATACAGTAAATATAATGTTGGCATCCGTCAGTCTTGCGAGACCATGGAACTGCGCCTGGAAAGTCTTCACTCTCCAGGGCACAGGCCTGGGCAAGGTTGAATGGAAGACCGGCAGTTGCCCAGGCTGGAAGTCTCCCCTCTCCACGACACCAATGTTGTGTACAAGGGAGGGGCAAGGGCCGATCCAGCTTGGCGCCAGTGTCGTCGCAGGAGTTGCCTGAACGAGGTTGAAGGCAACGTCGGACTGCCTGAGGGACTCCAGCTCCGGATTTGTCCTCAGGGTTTACTCCCGAAGCCTTTCCCATCAGTGGGTATGGCCGCAAGGCAGCAGAGGTTTGAGATCAGAGTTTTCCCTCCCTTAGATGGACTGCCTTCCCAGGCTGACGAGCTCCATCTGCCCGACTGAGTATATACACCCTGCCTATAAAAAGTATCGAGCTTTTCTTCAGCTGCCGCTGTCTCCGAGCCCACTTCTTTGACAAGGAGTCCACGTCCCGCGCTGATGACCCCTTCTCCCATGTTCACCCCTCCTCCTCTCTTTAGACACTCCACCCTGGCTCTCTGGCTGCTCTGGATTTTTTCATTTCTAACCCCCCCCCCCCCGCTACAAAACTGGGCATCTTCTTCCTTCTTTTCCAGTCCTGATGAAGGATCTCAGCCCGAAATGTCGACTGTTCACTCTTTTCCATAGATGCTGCCTGGCCTGCTGAGTTCCTCCAGCATTTTGTGTGTGTTGCGCTTACTCATCTATAGACAATTGGAGCAAGAATTTCCCCGGTGTCGTTTTAATAAGAAGGTAGATTGTATCCAAATAAACTGTTCTTGTCATAACTGGGGGCACTGGTAGCGGACCCAAATGCAAGACACAGACACTGAAGTACTAGGAACTGGACTGGACTTAGGGACGGGACAGGACATAGACTAGCTGGGACAGAAACACAGACTTGGGCTCGGACCTTGGCTAGGAAAGCGGGACCAGGACGAGGAACTGGGAACGAGGAGCCTGGGCTTGGAGTCTGAGCCAGCGACTGGATAAGGACTAAACAAGGCTTGGGTTCTTCGAGGCTTGGCTACAGGACTAGGCGAGGCTTGGGTTCTTCGACGAGGGAATTCCAGCACAGGGTTGGGCAAGGCACATGGACAGGATGAGAACCCGAAGCCTTAACTTGATCTTGGGAGAACAGGAACACAGAACACGGAGCCCAGAGCCAGGACTCCTCCTTGGGAGCAGGACGTAGGGCCAGGACTCGTACACAGCACACAGAGCCAGGATCCCCTCCTTGGGAACAGGACCAAGGGCTGGGGCTCTTTCTATACACAGAACACTGAACACGAAGAGACAAATAAAGCAGAATGCAGACTTCACGGACCGGACCATGACAGTTCACCTCTTGCCTCTGTCCTCAGTGTTGGTACTACTGTGTATCTGTGTCCTTTATCTGGATTTACCTCATTTTTTTTAATGTTACCGTTTCTCAAGATCTTCTAAATCTTATTTATCTCTCTTGCTGCGCCATTATGTTTCTAAACATAGCAAACTTGTTCAGAAAGGAAATCTATCAATTCGGTGCTCAACTTCTTAAAAACAATCTCTCTGTCTCTCCAACAGTGAGGCACCCCCTCGGTACCATCCCTCTGACAGTGTGACACTCCCTCGGTACTGTCCCTCTGACAGTGTGACGCTCCCTCGGTACCGTCCCTCTGACAGTGAGGCACTCCCTCAGTACTGTCCCTCTGACAGTGAGACACTCCCTCGGTACTGTCCCTCCGACAGTGCGACACTCCCTCAGTACTGTCCCTCTGACAGTGAGACACTCCCTCAGTACCGTCCCTCTGACAATGTGACACTCCCTCGGTACTGTCCCTCCGACGGTGAGGCACTCCCTCAGTATCGTCCCTCTGACAGTGCGACACTCCCTCGGTACTGTCCCTCTGACAGTGAGACACTCCCTCAGTACTGTCCCTCCGACAGTGAGACACTCCCTCGGTACTGTCCCTTTAAGTTCTTGTTTTGAATTCAGCTTATTGTGCCCAATCCCGCATAAACTCTCTTAATGTCCCATGCCTCAGTATACTTGCCCCAGGGTCTCCCATCGAATTCCGTCTGAATCTGGGTGGGAAGGGAAAGGGAGAGGGGGAGGGAGAAA
The DNA here is from genome assembly GCF_963921235.1 of Mobula hypostoma. Classification (NCBI taxonomy): domain Eukaryota; kingdom Metazoa; phylum Chordata; class Chondrichthyes; order Myliobatiformes; family Myliobatidae; genus Mobula; species Mobula hypostoma. The sequence goes on from NC_086107.1 coordinate 106,175,616, forward strand.
GAGAGGGAACGGAAGTGAGTGAGGGAGAGGGAGAGGGGGAGGGAGAGGGAGAGAATGTAATGGTTGTAGTTGATGACCTGTTATTAGATTTGAAGTATTAATACTGTTTCTCTCCCTCACTTCAAGTGCTGGCTTCAATTAGAACAAACTCATCAGTCCTATCTCATCTCCTCTTATCTCTCTGCATGCACTCTGCAATTCCTTTCTGAATGCTTTGCTAATTACCCACATCAAAGGGGAATACACAGTAGCCAATTAACCTCTGCAACGTTAACTCGGACAACTTGAAGTGACCCCCACGGTTATGGGAGAGTGTACACGCTCCATTCAGGCAGTGCTGAAGGTCAGTACTGATCGTCAGTTCTTGCAGTTACAAACCTGCCTACTTTGACAGCTCTCTCCGGTATTCCCTGCTTTTATTTCAGGTTTCTGATTACTGCAGGTTTTTGTTTTTTTTTTCAACTTGTTAAAAGAAACATTCGCTTTTGTTTCTGCATTGCTGATGACCAGAGATTTGCTCCATCTGGGTACCGATCTTCTTTGCCGCAGAAACAGATTCAATAACTCCAGAGAGAAAAGCCTTCATTACTTTCAACTGTCCTTTTGGAATATTTTTCCAATCTCTCTTTGCTGCATCCGCTGAACACAGGCAATATTTGTGTGTTCCTCAGCTCCGCGCACATGCTTTCATTTGTCTTTATTCAGTTATATAATGAGGATTCATTCAGGGAAAGCGACCAGACGCAGAGAGGAAGTGAAAGTGGCCACAGCCAAATTCAAATGCTTAGTCACTGACACATCGTGGATTCAGTAACTACTTTCAGCTAATTTTCCTAATTATGCAATGACGGTGAACCTCCGCTCAGTGGCCACTTTATTAGGTACACCTGTACACCTGCTCGTTAATGCAAATATCTAATCAGCCAATCACGTGGCAGCAACTCAATGCATAAAAGCATGCGGACACAGTCAAGAGGTTCAGTTGTTGCTCAGAATGAGGAAGAAATGTGATCGAAGTGACTTTAACCGGACGGGATGGTTTGGGTATCTCAGAAACTGCTGAAACACTAGAGTTTACAGGGAGTGGTGTGAAAAACAAAAAAAAAACAGTGAGCGGGATTTCTGAGGGTGGAAACACCCTGTTTATGAGAGAGGTCAGAGGAGAACAGCCAAACCGGTTCAAGTTGACTGGAAAGCAACACTAACTCACATAACCACACGTTACAACAGTGGTGAGCAGAAGAGCATCTCTGAATGCACAACACATTGACCCTTGAAGTGGACGGGCTACAGCAGCAGACGACCATGAACACTCACCCAGAGGCAGGAGGTCCTTAATGAAATGGCCACTGAGTGTACAGATAGAATAAAACTGTTCAAATTTGAAGACAGAATATAATATTAATGGTGAGACTCCTGGCAGTGTGGAGGATCAGCGAGATGCTGGGGTTCACGCCCAAAGGACACTCAAAGCTGCTGCGCAGGTTGACAGTGTTGTTAAGAAGTCATTTGGTGTGACGGCCTTCATCAACTGTGGGATTGAGTTCAAGAGACGTGAAATAATGTTAAAGCTATATAAGACCTTGGTCAGACCCTTCTTGGAGTGCTGTGTTCAGTTCTGGTCACCTCACTACAGGAAGGATGTGGATACTATAGAGAGAGCGCAGAGGAGATTTACAAGGATGTTGCCTGGATTGGGGAGCATGCCTTATGAGAATAGATTCAGTTAACTTGGCCTTTTCTCCTTGGAGTCATGGAGGATGAGAGGTGACCTAATAGAGGTGTATAAGATGACGAGAAGCATTGATCATGTGGATAGCCAGAGGCTTTTCCCCAGGGCTGAAATGGCTAACACGAGGGGGCATAGTTTTAAGGTGCTTGAAAGTAGCTACAGAGGTGATGTAGAGATAGGTGTCGTACACAGAGAGTGGTGGGTGCGTGGAATGCACTGCCAGTGACAGTGGTGGAAGTGGATACAGTAGGGTCTTTAAAGAGAGTCTCAGATAGGTACATGGAGCTTAAAAAAATAGGGGGCTATGCAGTAGGGAAATTTTAGGCAGTTTCTAGAGTAGGTTACATGGTCAGCACAACATTGTGGGCCGAAGGGCTATAGATGTCTCTGTTCTATGTTCTATTCAGCCAAGCTAGTCCATTCTACTGCTCTTTGCTTCATAACAACGTCTTGCTAACATGCCTCATTTCACCCTATCACCCCATTTTCATGGAGACACAAGAACCTTCAGATGCTGGAAGCTGAAGAGAAAAAAAAATGAGTTGCTGGAGGAACTAAGCATCTGTGTGGAGAGAATTGGGTAAACGAAGTTTCAGGTCAGGCATACAGATGGACGAAACTGAAGGGCCTTGATCCAAAATATTGACTGTCCACGTCCTCCTACTGATGCTGCCTGGTTCTTCCAGCAGCTCATTTTTTCATCCCTGTTTCATATTCTTCTTCCCCACCCCAAGCTTCCTCTTCAATGTATCTCTGTCCTGCAGTGCAACCACACTCACGAGAAGCTCTCCCCAATCACTGTGACGATCTTAAAAAAGCACATCTCCAATCAGCTCTTTGACAGAAAGGAACTCTTGCCTGTTTGCCTAAACCACTCAAAAGCCTCTACAGATGTACTGTAGGGAGCATTCTGACAGGCTGCATCACTGCCTGGTATGGGGAGGGAGGGCTAATGCACAGGATCGAAAGGAGCTGCAGAAAGTTGTAAAATGAATCAACTCCATCATGGGTACTTGTCTCCACAGTATCCAAGCTACCTTCAAGGAGCGGTGCCTCAGGAAGGCAGCGTCCATTATTAAGGACCCTCATCACCTCATGACCCTCCTCTCATTGTTAGTGTCAGGTAGGAGGTACAGGAGCCTGAAGGCACACGCTCAGCGATTCAGGAACAGCTTCTTCCCCTCTGCCACCCGATTCCTAAATGGACATTGAACCCATGGACACTACCTCACCTGTTTTAAAAGTTATTTCTGTTTTTGCACTACTATGTTTAATTCAGCTATTTAAAATACATACAGACATTTACCGTAATACTCTTTTTTCTATATTTATCATGTATTGCATTGTACGGCTGCCACTAAGTTAACAAATTTGACAACATATGCTGGTGATATTAAACCTGATTCTGATTATAAACTGAAGTAATTCCTGTAAACCCAATTTTCACTTTCTAATTTGCTTCTAGGGCTCTTTGTAAAATAGAAACTAGAGCTGACTGTGGTATTAATCTTTGTCTTGTTTTGAAAAACACCCATTTAACCATGGAGATTGAAATAAAAGGCTACAAAGAAATCACTTTTCAGGCCATTACTGTACTTAGAGCCTCTCTCTCTGCTCAACCACAAAGAAAATTTAGTTTTAATTTTCAGCTTGAAGTGGTATATCCACTTTTATCTGAGTAGCTAATGGTTACAGTGGTGCCCTAGACTCATGCAGTGGCGGAGCATTACAGAACCAAAACAGGCCCTTCCGCTCATGCCGGCCTGGTTCTCTGCCCGTTCCCATACACCTGCACCTGGACAATAGCCCTCCGTCCCTTTCTGATCAATATATCTCCGACACTTCTCTTAACTGTTCCAGTCAAACCTGCACCTGCCAGTTCTGCCGGCAGCTTGTTCCACACTAGCACCATGCAGTGAGTGATGCAGCTCGCCCTCAGATTCCTCTTAAATACTCCTAGCTCTAGTTTCTCCCAACCTCAGGGGGAGGATCCTGTATGCATTCACCCTGTTTGTACCCTTCATAAGTTTGTGTTCCTCTTTACGAACTCCCCTCATTCTCATGCGCTCCAGGGAATCAAGTCCAAACCTATTCAACCTCTTCCTGTAACTCAGGACTCGTACCAGCGACATCCCTGTCAATATTCTCTGCACTCTTTCAGGCTTATTGATAAAACATTTCCCTCCCCCTCCTCTCTTCTTCAATTTCCCACTCTGGCCTCTTACTTTTTCTCATCTGCTTATCATCTCCCCCGATGCCCGTCCTCCTTCCCGTTCTCCTATGGCCCACTCTCCTCTCCTCTCAGATTCTATCCTCTCCAGCCTCTTACCTTTCTCACCCACCTGGGTTCACCTATCACATTCTAGCTCTCCTCCTTCCCCTCTCTCACCTTTTTATTCTGGTATCTTCTCCCCTTCCTTTCCAGCCCTGAAGAGGGGTCTCAGCCCGAAACGTTGACTGTTTGTTCGTTTCCACAGATGCTGCCTGACCTGCTGAGTTCCTCCTGCATTTTGTGTACGTTGCTCTGGATTTCCAGCTTCGGTCGAATTTCTTGTGTTTTTGTTGTGTTGTAGGGAGGTGACCAGAACTAAATTTGGCCTTACCAACATCTTCTACGGCTACAATATAACATCCCGACTCTTGTACTCAATGGCCTGATTTATGAAGTTCAATCTGCCAAAAGCTCTCTTTCCAACCGTATCTACCTGTGATGCCGCTTTCAAGGAATTGTTCCCAGGTCCCTTTGTTCTCCCATTCACCCTAATTGCCTTATCTCCTTGCCTGCCCATCACCTCCCTCTGGTGCTCCTCCCCCCGTTTTCTTTCTTCCATGGCCTTCTGTTCCCTTCATTCCTCCCCCACCAGGTTTCACCTGTCACCTGGTGTTTCCCTCTCCCCTCCCCCACCTTTTAAAGCTACTCCTCAGCTTTTTTTCTCCAGTTCTGACGAAAGGCTTCGGCCTGAAACGCCGACCGTACTTTTCTCCGTAGATGCTGCCTGGCCTGCTGAGTTCCTCCAGCATTTTTTGTGTGTGTTGCTTGGATTTCCAGCATCTGCAGAGTTTCTTGGTTTGTTTGTGACCTTATAGCCCTGTCCTTCACTTTGTGTGTCATACCTTGGCTTTTCTTCCCAAAGTGCAACACCTCACTCTTGCCTGCATTAAAGTCCTGTCCTGTACAATTTAAGCTTTCTTACTCATTCCTCGAGTGCAAGCACATTACACACTCACAGAGGCCACCTTGTTATTCAGCAATAATGATCAATAATTTCCTCAGCAGGGTGAGCAGTTTCGCGTTCCTGGGTGTCAGCATCTCTGAAGATTTATCCTGGGACCGACCTATTGATGCAAGTTCACAGAAGCCACAGCGGCGGCTGTATTCCATTAGGAGTTTGAAGAGATATGGTCGTCACCAAAGATTCCAGCAAGTCTCCACGTACGTTCGGTGAAAGGGCATTCTAAGTGGTTGCACCACTGTCTGGTAATGGAGGGGCCACCGCACAGGATCGGAAAGGCTGCAGAAAGTTGCAAAAGCCGTCAGCTCCATCCTGGGCACTAGCCACCCCAGCATCGGGATCTTCAAAAGGCAATGCCTCAGGAAGGGGACATCCGTAATTAAGGACCCCCATCACCCAGGAAATGCTCACTTCTCATTGCTGCCGTCAGGAAGGAGATACCAGGAACCTGAAGACACACAATCAATGTTTGGAACAGCTTCTTCCCCTCAGCCGTCAGATTGCTGAATGAACAATGAGAACAGCCTTACTATTTTCTTTGCTCTCTTTCACACGACTTGTTTGTGTATATATATAGTATATTTCCGTTTGCAACTTATAGTTTTTTTATGTATTGCACTGTTTCTCTGCTGCAAAACAAGACATTTCATGACATATGCCAGTGATATGAAACCTTATTCCTATTCCTACCTAATCAACAGCATCCGCCCTGCTCTGCTGGGGGAGAAGCTGACAGCGATGCAGGTGGATGCTTTCCTGGTATCATGGATTCTTGATTACCTGACTGGCAGACCACAGTACGTGTGCTTGCAACACTGTGTGTCTGACAGAGTGATCAGCAGCACTGGGGCTCCACAGGGGACAGTCTTGTCTCCCTTTCTCTTCACCATTTACACCTCGAACTTCAACTACTGCACAGATTCTTGTCATCTTCAGAAGTTTTCGGATGACTCTGCCATAGTTGGATGCATCAGCAAGGGAGATGAGGCTGAGTACAGGGCTATGGTAGGAAACCTTGTCACATGGTGTGAGCAGAATTATCTGCAGCTTAATGTGAAAAAGACTAGGGAGCTGGTGGTAGACCTGAGGAGGGCTAAGGCACCGGTGACCCCTGTTTCCATCCAGGGGCTCAGTGTGGACATGGTGGAGGATTACAAATACCTGGGGATACAAATTGACAATAAACTGGACTGGTCAAAGAACACTGAGGCTGTCTACAAGAAGGGTCAGAGCCGTCTCTATTTCCTGAGGAGACGGAGGTCCTTTAACATCTGCCGGATGATGCTGAGGATGTTCTACGGGTCTGTGGTGGCCAGTGCGATCATGTTTGCTGTTGTGTGCTGGGGCAGCAGGCTGAGGGTAGCAGACACCAACAGAATCAACAAACTCATTCGTAAGGCCAGTGATGTTGTGGGGATGGAACTGGACTCTCTGACGGTGGTGTCTGAAAAGAGGATGCTGTCCAAGTTGCATGCCATCTTGGACAATGTCTCCCATCCACTACATAACGTACTGGATGGGCACAGGAGTACATTCAGCCAGAGACTCATTCCACCGAGATGCAGCACAGAGCGTCATAGGAAGTCATTCCTGCCTGTGGCCATCAAACTTTACAACTCCTCCCTTGGAGGGTCAGACACCCTGAGCCAATAGGCTGGTCCTGGACTTATTTCATAATTTACTGGCATAATTTACATATTACTATTTAATTATTTATGGTTTATTACTATTTAATTATTTATGGTGCAACTGTAACAAAAACCAAATTCCCTCGGGATCAATAAAGTATGACTATGACCATGACTACGAAGAGACTTGCACATAACTGTTTAAAATAAATCAGAACCACAAAGCTTGGTCTGTCACTGCACAAAACAGTCCAGGAACTGATGTAGAGGCAATAGGGTAAACACAATCCGTCAAATGGTGCCAGAATCTCACAAGAGAAAGGGCAGCTTCCTGACGGATCTGGAGTATAAACTACAGGACAGGGCGCAGGCAGCAAGAAAATAAAGTATGGAGGAGATTTAATGATCCCTTGCCTGTCCTTCTGTCCGATAGAAGGGGTATTAGTTTAAGGCGATTGGAGGAGATGATGTGTGCAGGAGATGTCAGAGGTATTTTTTTTACACCGAGATTGGTGGGTGTGCAAACCGCTCTATATTGGGGGTGCTAGAGGCAGATACATTGGAGACCTTTAAGAACCTCTTGGATGGCACATGGATGATAGGAAAAAATGGGCTGCAAGGGCTTCGAGGTCTTTGTCATTCATCCTATGGGATTTTGTTTTGCGGATGTCTGTGAAGAGTACAATGTTAGGCTGTGTGCTGTATACATTCTCTGACATTAAGATGAACCTCTGAGTGAGGGCTATGTGGAAGGGAAGCATTAGTTTGATCTTAAAGTAGGTCCGAAGGTTGGCACACCCTCCTGGGTTGAAGGCCGGTACTTCACTGCAATGTTCTATGCTGGACAAGCAATCCTTGCACACCAGGCTGCATTTCAATGATGAGGCAAGTGAAGTTGAGTGAAGAGCCTGATTCTTGAGGGGTAATACCTGTTATTAAGCTATTAGTTTCCTGAATCTGGTGATGTGAGAACAAGTTACGGTCTTGAACCAAAGCTGGTAACTTCACTCAACTTCACTTGCCCCGTCACTGAAGTGTTCCCACAGCCAATGGTCTCACTTTCAAGGACTCTTCATCTCATGTCCTCAATATGTATTGCTTATCTATCTACCTGACCCGGCTGGTGGCGTAGTGGCATCAGCGTCGGACTACGGGACGAGAGGTCCGGAGTTCGAATCCAGCCGGCTCCCCTGCACGCTTTCCATCCGTGCTGGGTTACGAGCTGGTGATCTCTTTGGAAACTCACCCGGCAGAAGGAAATGGCAAACCACTGCTGTAACTTGCCTCGTACGCGGTTCCCCACTATGTCAGAGAGGCGTGGAGGGAAATCGTCCGCTAACCGGAGAAACTCCAGATGCAACGTACCTTTCCTTTCCATCTAGCTATCTATTTATTTATCTATCTATCTATCTATCCATTTATGTATTATGTATTTATTATTTTTTTCTTTTTGTACTTGCACAGTTTTTTTGCCTTTTGCACACTGGCAACACCCAAGTTGGTGTGATCTTTCATTGATTATACGTAGTTAAGTTAAATTAAGTAGTGCAAAAATAGAAATAATTTTTTAAAAAGTGAGGTGGTGTTCAAGGGCTCAATGTCCATTCAGAAATTGGATGGCAGAAGGGAAGAAATTGTTGAGTGTGTGCCTTCAGGCCTCTGTACCCCCCCCCCCCGATGTTAACAATGGGAAGGGGGCATGTCCTGGGTGATGGCGGTCCTTAATGATGGATGTCCCCTTCCTGAAGCATCGCTCCTTGAAGATGTCTTGGATACTATGGAGGCCAGTACCCATGATGGAGCTGACTAATTTTACAACTTCCTGCAACTTACTTTGACCCTGTGCAGTAACCCCCCCCCCCCACATACCAGAGCGAATGCTCACCACAGTACATCTGTAGAAGGTTTTGAATGTTTTAGATAACAAATCTAATTTTCTCAGACTTTTAATGAAATATAGCTGATGCCTTGCCTTTTTTATAGCTGCATCGATATTTTGCATGTTTGAAGACTTGCCCTGGGCCTAACATATTGATACAATTACGAAAAGGGCATGCCAGCATTCATATTTCATTAGGAGTTTGAGGCAATTTCTGTTACAAATATACCCTGGAGAGAATTCTAACAGGCTGCATTACCGTCTGGTTTGGAGGGGCCACTGCACAGGATCGGAAAAGGTTGCAGAGGCTTGTAACCTCAGCCAGCTCCCATCATGGGCACGAACCTTCACTCCATCGCAGGCATCTTCAAAATTCAATGCTTCAGAAATGGACCCCAACCAACCAGGATGTGCCCTTTTCTCACTACTACCTTCAGAGAGGAGATACAGGAGCATCTCACCCTAACCATGGACTTTTTACTCTCCTCCCATCCGGTAGGCGCTACAGGAGCCTCCGCTCCCGCACCAGCAGGCACTGAAAGAGCTTCTTCCCTGAGGCTGTGACCCTGCTGAACCTCTCATCACAGCGCTAAGCAGTATTGCACCCATATTGTATTGTCTCAGTACTTTTATATTTGTGTGCTGTAGCACTTCCTTTTTATTCGCACTTATTTTGTAAATAATACTATTCTTTGCAACAGGGTTGTTGTCAAGGGTGACTTCAACCTCCCTAATATTGATTGGCACCCCCTTAGAGTTTAACCAGGCAGTGGTGTAGTGGCATCCACATGGACTCCGAAACAAATGGTTCCAGGTTCGAATCCAGCCAGCTCCTTGCATGCTTTCCATCCGTGCTGGGTTCAGCATTGAGCTAACAACTTGGCATTGTAAAAATTTGACAAAAATCCCAAGTTGCAGAGAAAGGTTGAACGGATTGGGTCTTTATTGTTTGGAGGGTTGAGGGGGGACTTGATAGAGGTATTTAAAATTATGAGGGGGATAGATAGAGTTGACGTGGATAGGCTTTTTCCATTGAGAGTGGGAGAGATTCAAACAAGAGGACATGAGTTGAGAGTTAAAGGGCAGAGGTTTGGGGGTAACATGAGGGGGAACTTCTTTACTCAGAGAGTGATAGCTGTGTGGAACAAGCTTCCAGCAGAAGTGGTTGAGGCAGGTTCGATGTTGTCGTTTAAAGTTAAATTGGATAGATATATGGACCGGGGGGGGGAATGGAGGGTTATGGGCTGAGTGCAGGTCGGTGGGACTAGGATAGGGTAAAAGTTCGGCACGGACTAGAAGGTCTGTAATTGTTATATGGTTATATGCTAAGGAAAAGCCTGATGTGCCACAAGGAGCGGAAAGGAAAAGCACACTCTTAAAGTGTAATATGTTAGGTGTGTCCCCATGATCATGTAGGCGATAACTGTATTCAATTTCACTTGCCCCATCACTGCACTGTTCCCACAACCAATTGACTCACTTTCAACGACTCTTCACCTCATGTTCTTGATATGTATTGCTTAGTTATCTATTGTGTGGGCACGTGGCCAAGTGGTTAAGGCATTGGACTAGCGACCTGAAGGTCGTGAGTTCGAGCCCCAGCCAAGGCAGCATGATGTGTCCTTGAGCAAGGCACTTAACCACACATTGCTCTGCGACGACACTGGTGCCAAGCTGTATCGGCCCTAATGCCCTTCCCTTGGACAACATTGGTGACGTGGAGAAGGGAGACTTGCAGCATGGGCAACTGCTGGTCTTCCATACAACCTTGCCCAGGCCTGCACCCTGGAGAGTGAAGACTCCAGGTGCAGATCCATGATCTTGCAAGACTAACAGATGCCTTACAAGTTATCTATTATTTCTTTCCTTTTGTATTTGCAAAGTTTCTCATCTTCTTGGTTGAACACCCAAGTCAGGCAGTCTTTCATTGATTTTGTTCTGGTTAGTATGCTATGAATTCATTGTGTGTGGCAACGAGAAAATGAATCTCAGGGTTGTTTATGGTGACATATATGTACTTATTTATGTTGATCTTTGATGCTGCATCTTGGTTCTAGATCTCTCCCCCAAGCAGCACGCTCCACTTGAAGCAGTTCAATGTCAAGCTCACTGCCATCTCAAGGATAATTCGGAAGGGACGTTGCAGACCCACAGCGTTCACGTCCTATAAAAGAATATTAAAAAATGAAAGGAATCATCTCCCCAATTTGAAGCCATGTGGCGACGACATAGATGCCTTCTTGCAGTGAGACCCTGAGAGCTGGCCTCTCTGATGCTCAGCGTCAGAGAGGAACAAGATCTGGAGTGGGAACACCAAGCAGCCCAGCAGCACCATCAGAGGAGAAAAAGAGCCAACATTCCAGGCTGCAGACTCAGACTCATCTGTATCCCATTTCCACTCCGACCCGTCTGTCCGGGGGCTCCTACACTGTTTCAATGCAATGTTGAGGAGCAGGCCCATCATTGTCTGTCCATGGCAGGGGTTCCCAACCGTTTGCATGCTGTGGGTCAACATCATTAAACAAGGGGCCCGTGGAGACCAGGTTAGGAACCCCTGGCCTATGGACATCACAGGCTTTGGGATGTAATATCGAATTCAATGAATTCAGGTGATTTGTTTTCTCTGACTTCTTAGGACTGGCTGCAGGTTATTTTTCTGTAATATGTACTTATTTATTTGTTGCTTGATTGAGATACATCAAAGGGTAGGCTTTTCCAGCTCCCTGAGCCACACTGCCCAGTAATCCCCCAATTTCATCATAGCCTAATCACGGGATAATTTACAATGGCCAATTAACCTAAAAACCTGTACATCTTTGATCTGTCCGTTGCCTGACCTGTCTTTCAGCATTCACTTTCATCTCTCTGCGACAGCTTTGACCTTTATTTCACAGCTTTTACCCTTTATGATCTCTCTCACTCTCTCTCTACCAACCTGTGAGCTTCATAATTAGCATATCACCATGGCAATACTGGTCTCATCCTATCAGAGATACTCCTTTTATCCTATCTGTTCCTTCCCCACCCTCTCCAAACCTGAAAACTAATCTGTTTTCTCATTTCTTTTCAGCTCTGATAAAAGCTCTCCTACCCAAAATATTACCTTTCTGTTTCTCCCTCCTCTTTCTCCAAGAGGACTGCAACCTTGTCGTAGGGTTTGGAGTCTTACGTGCCTCAATGACCCAGAGACCCAGTTGGCAGGAGTCACGGGCCTTGTGCTTTGGCTCTTGGTAGGGTCACACATACCCAACAGGTCAAAGGGTAGAGGCCAGGCTAAGAGTGGACTAGGTTCAGGGTCTAACAACCCTGACTGGTCAAAAAACAATGAAACAGCAATCAGAGATGAAGGACCTTCATTGATACCTTAAACGCCATGGTGGAATGGGCAGTGAATAAGTTCTCCCTTGTGGAGGAAAAAATTTTGATAGACAAAGGGTTAATATTGGCTTTTTGAGTGTGGAAAATAGCTTGCAGCTTAGTCTGTTATAGATATGGCTGAGTCTTTTAGCAGAGACAGTTCGTAGAATAAATACATGCAGTAGCTTATCTTGAAAGAATTAGCCTCAAGGATATGGGACAAACTCTTTGTTAAACGTATATGGGACTGATTTTTTAAAACTTTGCCTCTTGCTATGAGTGTAGCTTATCACAAGAGAACTGCATATGAACCTAGCTTACCTTTAGTAATTCACAAGGCAATCAAGGTAATTCACGAGGGAATAGAACAGACTTTGCTTTTGCAATCGATTTGTACGTGTATGAAAGGAGCTGTGCTCTCTGTATTATTTGGAGTTCGAAACCCACCGTTAGCGGTTCCACTCCCCATGATATCGTGAGTAAAGCTCTCTTCATTTCGAAGTCTGAAATGCCCAAATGGAGTACTTGAGTAATTTCTCTAACACCCTCCACAGGTGTTTCCTGACCTGCTGAGAGTTTCCGGCATTTTTCTTTTGTTTTAATTTCAAATTTCCAGCACTTGTTGAGTCAATTCGAAATTTTAGATTCTCCCACTGTAGGGATTTTGCAGAATGCTTCACTCACTGAAGGATGCCACAATAAACATGCACAACTGCAGAAGGCTTGTGTAACAGTAGCCCATTTAATGGTTCCGATGTAACAGAATCTGCATAAGTCACCACAAATACCACACAGTATCGAAAGATATTAACTAGTGATCGTTTCGAAAGAGATTGACAGACCATCGATATTCAGCGATTGAAAGACACGGACAACAGCAGCATTGCTCATACACGAGCAGAGAATGGGTTTAGCAGCCTTGTCGGAATCAGGTCACATTTAACAACCAACAGGTTAACACATGCTAAGGACACATGTCAAAATCCAGAGTTCACGTACATGAGGGAAGAAGCGAACATATCATTCAGTGAGCGTTTACCAGTAACGTTTGTAAACTGACGGCTGCTTCACCATAATGAGGCAAATCTCCATTCTACAGCTCAAAGAGTGGCAACTCTTTGAGGTCTGTCCATCTCTTTAAATTGCCCCTGGAGTCTCAATGGTCACAGAACCACCAAGGAGAGTTATCAGAGGGAAGTTAATAAAAAAAGTGTTTCTTTGAAAACTACTGCTGGTGAATTATTAAAGATAGGAGACGAGGGGTAGGTGGGGGTTATTTAAAAAATAGGGTGGGGTGGGGATTATGGCACAAAAAAAAGGATATTTGGCCCATTGTGTCCATACTAGTGAAAACAATGGTAGAATAAGTACTCAGGAGGAGAAATAAACCCTTCCTGTGGATGTCTAGAGTTATAACCTTCCACTGTATGTATCTATAGATCTATTATGCAAGCAATTAAATCTCAAGGTAGTATAAGATAACATATGTACTTCAGTAATACATTTTGGTTGGGTTGAGTTGTTCTTCGATCTTGGCAATCCATTTGCAAACGTTTCGCCACCATCCGAGGAGACATCGTCAGTGTGCAGTTCATTCAGAGGACACACCACCAATGAATAGTACACTGATGAGGTCTCCTCGCATGGTGATGAAACGTTTGCAAATGGATTCCCAGGAATGGCGAACAACTCAACCCAACCGTCAACCAGCCAAGCTGCATATCTAGAGTTATTTCCAGTAACGCATTGTATTTTGACGGACGTACTGTCCTGGTAGCTGAATATTTATACATGGACAATACTTAATCCCTGGTGGAGGGACCATCTTCTTGCTGTTTATACCTCTTTATAATCCCGGGCCTAGGCTGGTCAGAGCTAGATGGACAATATCGTCCAACACTGGAGCCAGATTAACTGACTGCAAATGTCTCCGCTTTACCTACACCGGCCTTTAACGTCAAATTCATCTGAAAAACATATGCAAACGATTAGCGTTGACAATACCGAGATTAACAAGTAAAGTTCAAAGTTCAAAGTACATTACAACATAAAGGTCAGATAGAAACGAGGCCGTTACATCCCTTTGGGTGACCACCCTCATTCCGTGTTTAGTACTAGGTTGTTGTTTGAGAGGTGGCCATGGTCCCTGGGATGCCCTTAGAGTCAACATTATGGGTTTAGGCTGCAATGTTGTTTTCTAATGTCCTAAACAACTTGCCTTTAACAAAGAATTCTGCTTTTAAAAAAAACTATAACAGTTCCCCATTGAAAACACCAAAAGGTACTAACTGAAGAGATTTGGTGGATTTTACAGGTTTTTCTCCCTCTGGGCATCTAGCTGATTTGGCACAGGATGAACCCTTCAGTTTAAGCATTGAGTGAGGCAGGTTATGAAGAATCAATTGTCAACTGAAGTTTAAGGATCGATTGGGGGTGAGAAGATCGAGTCTCAAGTGAGGGATGGTTGGGAAATCGAGGAACCTTCAAGGCCGAGAGACTCGAGATTGATACAGGTTAATTGAGGCATCGTTCTGGGATTATCGGAGGACTAATTAAACATAGAATATAGAAAATTACAGCACAGAACAGGTTATTGGGCCTACGATGTTGTGCTGACCTTTTAACCTACTCTAAGAGCAATCTAATCCCTCATACATAACACTCTATGTTTTTATCATCTATGCGCCTATCTAAGAGTTTCATAAAAGCCCCTAATGTATCTGCCTCTACCATCACTCCTGCAAGGGCATTCAATGCACCCATCATCACTCCCTGTGTGAAAAACCTACCTCTGGCATCACCCCTCTACTTCCCTCCAATCACCTTAAAATTACGTCCTCTTGTGAGTTAATCAGAGAACTGAGGGCCAATCAGGGTCTCGGGTGTTAGTGTGATGCATGAGGACCACGTACACTCAGAACGACATAAAGCAGACAGCAAACCTCCTGGAGATTGCCAATAGTCTTCTGTTGAATTTGGGGCAGTGAGATTATTGACCTGGGCTCTGTGAGTTTGTGATGTCAGAAGCACAAACAGAAAGGGTTCATCCGAATATCATAAATATCAAAACGAACAAATTTACACCCTCACTCGACACATTACCACACATTGGCCAGAGAAAGCCTGGTGACCCCCTGCCCCCAAGCGCGTAGGTCCACACATGAACAGCTATGTACACTGGAATGGTACATGATTGTTGGCCAGTGCCTGCAGGGGTACTGGTTTTCCAATCCAACACTCCAAGCGTTTGCCTCATCCGCTGGGAACAGACAGTTGGGAAGCACGGGCAGACGAGTGCAGGTCTGGACGGGTGAGCGAGGCTTCCAGTCAGAGTGTTGGCCTTGGAGAAGCCTGAGTCTCGTTCGTCTGCGCTCGCCGTCGGTCACGCACCCCTGGAGGCACCCCAGCCACTCTGGAGACATAGTGAAGAGTGCAGAAGCTGGCCTCGGCTGTAGCTGGCCCAGTGAAGGGCGGGCAACGCCAAGGGGCGAAGGATTAGTCCTCCCTGGAGACGGTACCTTGGCTGCACCTCTGGAAAGGCCACTTGGTCGCCCCCCCGAACAGATCGATCCCGCTACCCTCCCAGGAGAGGACGTTGCCCACCGGATCGGACGAGCAGTTGGCGATGCTCTGGATCTCGGCCGCTGTTAGAATCCTGTCCCAGACGTTGAACTCCGCCAGCTCGCCGACAAAGGCTTGCGCCGCGTCGTATCTTCCCCCGGCCATATCCTGCACAAGCAAAGAACAGAGGGACCCAAGTCACAAGCTTAGCTACCCGATATAGAGAGAAACACACAAAATCAGAGGGGGATGAGACAGAGGAAAAAGTCCTCACCAGACGTACCAGGAAGTGAAGCTTCTTCTAAATGGACTCACATTCCTGTTTCTATCCCAGCTGGAGGAACCAAGAGGCAGCTGTTACTGGAGGATCTCAGCAGGTCGAACAGCGTCTGTGAGAGGGTAGGAATTCTCGATGCTTCATGTCGAAAGCCTGCAGGGTTTGACCTGAAACGTTGACAAGTCCTTCCCCTTCCACAGATGCTGCCTGACCAGCTAAGATCTTCCAGCAGATTGGTGAACCACCCAAGTGTAGTTTTCACAGCAGTAGGAAGCTCCCCAACCAGTTCCCCATCCAGTAATGCTTGGCCAACAGAGGGGTCATCTATAGAATCACTTCTCCATGGAACAAGGAATGGAGAGGGGATGGAGAAGACAGAGTATGATGGAAATGGAGAGGGAAGGGATGGTTGGATCACTTTCTTAGTACTGACCTGCTCCTGCCCAAGGACCAGAGTGCCTCCCGGCTTGATTGGGTGCCAAGGTGCCAGGTTATCTCCTGATCCCTGCCGCGTGCCGTCCTGGTAAGCCTCCCACTGGCCGTCCCTGGTCGTCCAGGTGATGCACACATGGTGCCACCGTCCGTCGTTAATCTTCAATGGCAGCCGCGCCACCTAGAAGCACCAATTCATCTCGATGTGAACTTTGCTTCGCCTGTCGTCAGTGCAGAAACCATGGAAACAACAGGATGCCAACACACACACCATTCCAGGCAACTGGAGTGGATGACCAAAGGCACCAGGGGATCTTGCCCCACACAGGGTTTTTCATATTTCCTTATAATATTGAAGGTGACCATTCAGCCCATTGAATCTGTGCTTGCACTCAGGCCATGCTCATCGGTTACAGTAGCTGACCCATGACTTTCCTACAGCCTAGCCACTCTCATAGAACAATTCAGCACAGAACAGGCCCTTCGGCCCACAATGCCTGTACTGAGCATGATGCCAAATTAAACTAAATCTTCACTGCCTGTACATGACAGCTGTCCCACAATTCCCTGCATACTCATGGGCCCCTCTAAAAGCCTCTTCAGTGCCTCTATCATATCTGC